>NC_071403.1:108807832-109172361 GCF_017976375.1 Cuculus canorus
AAGAGCAACAAAGCTGGTGAAGGGGCTGAAGAACAAGTCTTATGAGAAGCGGCTGAGAGAACTGGGATTGTTTAGCCTGGAGAAGAGGAGACTGAGGGGAGACCTTATTGCTCTCTACAGCTACCTGAAAGGAGGTTGTGGAGAGGAGGGAGCTGGCCTCTTCTACCAAGTGACAGAGAACAGGACAAGGGGGAATGGCCTGAAGCTCCGCCAGGGGAGGTTCAGGCTGAATATCAGAAAAAAAATTTTCACAGAAAGCGTCATTGGGCACTGGCAGAGGCTGCCCAGGGAGGTGGTCGAGTCACCTTCCCTGGAGGTGTTTAAGGAACGGGTGGATGAAGTGCTTAGGGGTATGGTTTAGGGAGTGTTAGGAATGGTTCGACTTGATGATCCAGTGGGTCCTTTCCAACCTGGTGATTCTATGATTCTATGAATGTGCCAGCACTCGCTGACCTCTTCTCTGTATTAAAGCTGCACTGGTTTAAGCTATTTTGGAAAAATTATCAGCAAAATAATTTTAACCAGGTAAGGATGATATGCACACAGTTAGTTGATAGTGCAACCCCTTTTCCCCTAAAAATGAAAAGAAAAGAAAAGAAAAGAAAAGAAAAGAAAAGAAAAGAAAAGAAAAGAAAAGAAAAGAAAAGAAAAGAAAAGAAAAGAAAAGAAAAGAAAAGAAAAGGAAGAAGAAGGTTTGTTAGCCTAAACTGCATTCCTTATATTACTGGGATGAAAGCATTATTTTGGACATGTGGACTCAGATTGAGTGTTTGAGCTAAAGCTGGCTTAAGATCAAATACTTTTTAAAATCATACTTGCTGCAGAGTTATCAAGGTCAAAATATACAGAAAAACTGAGTATAACCATGCTTATGGCAGAATTTGAGTAAATTCCCAAGTTGAACTGAAAGGTGGTTGTTCTCAAGTTAATTATACACTTACATTTTCTTTGTATTTGCAGATATAGATGAATGTCAGTATGGCAATCTCTGTACAAATGGCCGATGTGAAAATATGGATGGGTCTTTCAGATGTATTTGTGGCCAAGGTTTCAAACTTTCTGCATCAGGGGATCAGTGTGAAGGTAGGAAAGAGTATGATTAAAATAAGGTTTGCACTTATCTTTTAGACAATATTTTTTGTCCAGAAATATTCCTTTTAATGGAGAAACAACAAATGTTCAACACTGAGGCTAAACAACCAAAGATGTAAGAATCCATGTTTCCACTTTATGACTCCCATGGTCACATTGAAGAATTTGGCATTTCTGCCATTTTGGATGTTTGGGGGCAATGGCTTTTGCTGCCTTAATTGCTTTTCTTTCTATATTTTTTGGGGGTTTGTGTTAGGTGTAAGTGGAATTGAAAAACCCAGGCTGCACCCTCTAGGAACCCAGCAGTGTCAGCTAACACTGAGCTGACACTGGCATTGGTGTCACTGCATTTCAAGTAGTACCTACAGTAGAGAGAGTTTGGCGTCGTATTTCCAAGAACAGTACTTGTACCTCCGAAGTGTTAGGTTCTACTTTTCCTCCACATCTAAATTCCCCATCGGGACTGCTCCAGTGGAATGAAGTTAGGTCTGAAGTCAGAGTGGAGTAGTCTGAGAGAGAACCTAGAGTAGGTACAGGAGGTATGAATATCCCTCTCCTTACAGAAACGTCTTCCCAAAGGTAAAAATCTGGGGAATGTCTCCAAGCTGTAGAAGCACTAAGAAACCTGAAGGTTTCTTGTCAGATGTTGTTTTTAATTCTTTTCCTCTTCCCCATGCCCCGCCCTTCCTCAAGTGTCTGTGTGTAGCACCAAACACTTTCAGACTTCTGAGTGCTAAAAATAATACAGTAAAACTAAATGATCGTTCTTGTAAATTTGTCAGGAAGTTTGAAACAAAACATCGGTGTAGGTGTCTCAAGTGAGTTAACTGTGCTGTCCAGGACTCACAGCAGACTGGTCTTGGGGAAAGTATGTAGACAATGTTTGACTGCTTCCTCTGAGCTTTTCATGGAAAAGGGCCCTTGCCAAGCTGAGCTGGTATGTGCAGACTGTTCTACTTAAAGTACACCCTTCTAATGTAAGTACCCGTACAGGTGCCCAGATGCTTCGTGCAGGCCCACAAAGTCAGTGATCCTTAAATTCAAAAATTCTGTGGTCACAAGGGACCATTACTTAAAACGTCAGACTACATAGCTGTAACACAGACCTGAAAAACCTCATTGAGTAACTTTCTCCTGTTTGAATTGGAGTATATTTTCAGAAGGACATTCAGCCATGCCTAAATCCTAGGAGTGACTAAGAATCTACCAGATCGATTTAATTACTGTTCCTTAACAAGTATTTTATAAATAAGAGAGGGAAGACAGGCTTCCTAGCTCAAACAAGACATGTCCTGTGTTCTGAATTCAAAATGACACTCTCCTCCAATATTTTGAGTTTTTCATAGGGAAAACCCAATCAGCTTTAAATCAGCTTTAACCCAAGCTGATTCTAGTTTATGAGAACTGAAGCACTGAGAGATTAGCTGTGGTTGTGGAAGCAAAGAGACATTTCCCCATACTCAGAGGATTAATGCTGTTACAAGGCAAGTATTTAAAGAAGCCTTAAGGTACAACTTCACAGGGGAACAGCCTGTCAGTGCGCATCTGAAAACCACACCCTGTTAAAAGGTGGTGATCCTGCTGGAAAGTATTTTGTGGGTTTCGCTGACTCATTGGAGTGGTTGGCTTGATATAAAAGAAAGAAAAGCAACTCTCAAGCAGCATGTGTGTGCATTTGTATGTGTATTTGTACACATTTATGCTTTGAGGGATACAGTGACACACCAGGAGAGAATGCCGAACACAGTCATCTCAAGGAAAACATTCAATCTGCAGTTTCTTACACTTTTATGTATTATATTGACTGTCTGCATTTGTTAACAAGTAAGACCAAGAGAAGCAGTGCTGGATATTAACACTCTGTTTTGCTGTTTCGTTCAGAATTGGTTTTTTCACCATTTGATTAGTAGTTGGTATTTTCAGATGCATTGTTTGCACCATCTCTTCTGCTGCAGATATAGATGAATGCCAGCAGCGATCACTCTGTACTAATGGACGCTGCAGGAACACAGAAGGATCTTTCAGATGTATTTGTAGCCAAGGCTACGCGCTATCATCTACTGGAGATCAATGTGAAGGTGAGCTTGTTGACTTGAGATACTGATTCATTTTTTTCAATAACATCTTGAGTATTTCAGTTATAGGCATGAACTTTTTAGAGAATGGGGCAGAAAGATATGTGACTCCTCATTCTTTCTTTATACTTTACTGTCAGCCTTTCAACAATCTCCACCTACACAGCCAAATATTTAATGGATTCTTAGAAACAGTCCCTGTCTTCTTCCCACGTACAAGAAATTAGTGCATGTGTTTCCAGCAGTAAGATTGGAAGAGCAGTTGACATTATTACCAAAAACAATTAGGCCTTTCCAAACCTTGTTGATCAAATTCTGACACAGAGGTTCTGTATTACAAAAGCTTCTGCCAGCATACACTGTTCTCACGGAGGCCTGCTAAGTTAAAACTTCTTCTCCAGCTGGTTTTGGGAACCTGTAGCCAGCCACCACAATCTCACATGTCCACTGGCTGGAAAAAATACGTAGTATAAGATGAGCTCCAGGGGAATCCGCTGGAGCTCACAGCTTTCACTGTGTCAGAAGGCAGTCCACATACTGAGGTTGTAAAACCAAAAATAAGAGGTGAAAGATGTAGCATAAATGTAGGGAGAAATGCTGTGTTTATAGGTGCAGTCTAATTTGTGAGTTCTTACCTTGTCCACCTTAAACAAGAAACAGTTCTTTCTGCTGCGTAGCAGAAAGGGAGATGAGGAGAGAGTGGGATGCATAACCCTTTCAAGCATCTTGGTTCCTTCGGCAAGGAGCTTTACAAACCATGAATTCGGCAGAGAGAGATTTTGAATTAATACTGTTAGCATGCGTGAGCATATGAAAGGATGAGTTAAACCATCTTGCAGTGAAGAAGAGGAAATTAAATATTTGATTAATTTAAATCCCTTGAAGTTAAGACCAAATATTTTCTAGAACTTCTCTTCAGACTGCTTTGGTGCATTTCAGACAGCCCAAGAAGTTATCATAGCAGTTGATGGTCTCCTGTCAGGAGAGGTCCATGCTTTATCTTCATCTGTTCCTTGATCTTGTTCAAGAGCAAATTTCAAGAAAGAATGTTAGAATCTCTCAAGGTGAAAGAAAAGATATTGGATCATGCAAGGGGAAAAAAGGGTAAAACTGCTCCCTGGGATCTTTGTCTCATTTACAACAGTCTGTAACCAGATCTACAACTTCTCCACCAAGTGACAGAGTGATTATTTTATATAGAGACAGTTTGTTCTCTGAAGATTTTCAGACATCTTACAAGTCCAGCACGAAATCTGTTCTTCGCTTGAAGTGGAAGAAGTTCTTCTCTGCTTTAGTTGTATCCCTTCAATATTCTCTGATGTACAGGATATTACAGACTGCCTTTGGCACCTTGGAAACTAAGTTTGAACAGACTGTGCTTGTTCTGCTGTCAGTAAGAATGCTTTGAGCAACTGCTTTATCTGCTTTACATTCACCTCCCCTTTTTTTTTTTCACCTTGTGATGTAATTATTTTTGAAGGCTTCTTGAAGTGTTCAGTGCATATCTAGCGAACTAAGTTGACTGCGGGTTTAAATCTCACACCCTTTTCATATCAGCCTCACAGCCATGTTCCCATCTTCATGAAAATGACTTTACTTCTGACTGTTAGTTCAGCCAGATGTGTGCATGGACTACAGGACAGAGCTTCCATAAAAACAAAGTCACCTTGAGGAGACATCCACCATTTCTCCACATGATGGCCTCTGATTTTCAGATTATTTACCTGAGCGTTTTGTAACACTTCACAGAGAAAGCAGGAAGGAGATGACAGTAACTGTGCGCATACAGCATAGCACAGTTGTGTAAAAAGAACAGTGGTTCAAATTCTATCCAGTTTCTCAAAGACTCAAGAGTGGACATTTGTCACATTAGAGGATACTCAAATATGCATCAGGCTGTAAAGCCAATGTGATTGGAAAATCACTAGCAACAAAAGTGCTTGTTTATTTAATAAAGATTTCTTCCACTTGAGAAATTTTCTTAAAAATATAACAGCTGAAGAACAGGTTTGCTGTTTTGATCATTATACAGTTGTGCAAACTTCTAGGGACATTGCAGAATTTGGCAGAATTATACTCTGCTCATTTTCAGCTGTGCTTTTTGCAACTCTCTGGCTGAAGTTTTTGTCTGGATGTCTTTGCACAGAATTTTACTTGTTTAAGAATAAAGGCAGTTTGCAAGTAATCGTTTCATACATTGGTGTGTACATGCAGCATACATAATCTGTATGCATCCTTGCACAGAACTCTTCAGAAAATTAGAAAGCTGGACTTAGGCCTTCATACCTTAAGTTCTATTTGAGAGCAATAATCCCAATGTCCAATCCTGTTGCAAGTGCCTGTATATTCTGTTATCCAAGGCTGAAGAACTTTTTCCCTTTAGCAGTACCTGTAGACTTGCTATTATCTGCTTGGGGATTAGTAGCCTGGAATTATTATATATGACCATCCACAGGTGGGTATATCCACAAGAAGTATGCATATGCACCAGCTGGACTTGCATATAGGCTATACATCTTAAAGAACTTGGTTTACTAGAAAAGAGTCTGTCTGGAGCATAGGAGGCTCAAGTATTCTTGTAGGAGCTTTCAGAGATTTTGTTAGCCAAATGCTCAAGGCATGCACCTATAAAAGGTGGTAAAAAGCACTGAATGTCTCAAGGATGAGTTACTGTCCTTAATTTTTCTGGAGATTCTTGTGCAGCAGCCATTGGACATTGGACCTGTGAGGGTTTGCATCCTATATGGAAAATAAAGCATTTTGAGTGCATTTGGCAGAAGACACGTTCTTATTGTGAGACTTGGCATTAACTCAGCACAAGGGAGTCATTAAATTTTTCTCATGCTCCTAGTCAATATTAATTGCTGTTTTAAATAAGCCACAATTTATTTCTCAGTTGAAAATGATTATAAAATGTGTGGTTATTGAAAGGTCACAACTTTGTCAGCATGAAGTGCAGTTTTATCTGCAATAATATTCATTTAGATAAGAAAGCTATCATTGTTTCTTGTTTTTATCAGATAGATTAAATCCCAAGGATAGCTGCACTCTGATAAAGCGTGGGCTTTGCAGAGATAACTGTAGAAATGAGGTTGTATCCTCTTTCCTGATTACAGTTATTTATTCCTACCAAAAAGGAAAAAAATGCAATTCTCATCCGCTAAAATTCATGCTTTAAGAAGTCAAAATTATCAAAGGCAGTGGAAAAACTCTTTGATAACTGTTTTTCAAAGGAAACCATCTGCATTATCAGAGCAACAGACTCAGTGAATTATGAGGTAGGGCAGTGTGGAGGCAAGGGAAAGTTGCTTGTGAGATGCTTCTTTTAGTTGACTCTCTTACGTTCTCTTTTCTTTTAAAACTAGAGGCTCAGTCATTAAATACTTTGTGATCTTCAGCTGTAGTGAAATAAAACTGTATAATAAAAAATATTGCTGGAATGAAGGCACTTGCTGAGTTAGTTCTATACCCATAGCAACTGTGCTCTTTTTCCTCTGGGGAAGAAAAGACTTTAGGTGGAGACAATGTCACTGTCCTGAAAGTTGCTCTGCTTTGTGCCAGTCAACAAGTTTATCCCATGGATATCAAATCACTAAGACAGAGTCTACGGGCCTGAGGCTTGATGCTGGGAACACGGTGTATAGGCAGCTGGGAGCTAGACCCTGCATGCCCTGCCTGTGGAGCTGGATTAGTGGCTTGGGTGCAGCACTGTGCAAAAGCAGCTCTTCAGGTTCATGGCCAAGCTGCAAAGCCTGCAGAGTGGCTGTATTTTACCACAAGAGCTGCCTCTGAAAAAGCAGCTGCTAGCACAGCAGTCTGCACTGCGTGGTCCCTGTCCTGCAAGCCGCCTGGCCACGGGGCTGTTTTGTATCTCTGCAGGCACGTCTTGTCTGGTGCAGCACAGCAGCTATGCTTGGGCTTGCCAGTACTCTGGGGGATGACAGGATTGGGTCATTTCCGGCTCAGGATCGCAGTGTAGTGGTCTAAACATGTTCAAAGATGCATACTGTAAACTACAAATTTGCATTAGTAGGCATCTTTTCTGTCTGTCTTCTAAACGTACAGCTGCTTGAATTTTCTTGCTACTTGTACTCCTGTAACACCACAGTCACCATTAAAGTATGGGAGAGAGTGATATAAAGGTCTTTTATGATGGCTTTCATTAGAGATGCATGTCACATATTAGATATGCTTGTTAAGAATAGATGACAAACTCAAATTTTAAAGCTTTCTAGAAATAGAAGAACTTTGATGAAGAAATTAAAAGTACATTCTAAAGTGTAATAAACTTAATCTTCCCCTCCCCCAGATATTAAACAATATTGTATCTTCAAGTTGCTGTGTTAATATCCAATTATCGCTATTTAAAGTTTCATCAGTTTTTACATCATCTAACAATTCAGTTACATTTTCATTTCAGATGTTGATGAATGCCTTCAAGTTAGTGACATTTGCCTTGGAGGAAACTGCATGAATACTGAAGGGTCTTACAAATGCACTTGTCCAGATGGTTTCCAGCAGATAGCAAATAGAGGATGTCAAGGTATGAAACAACTGTAAAAATATAATTATTAGGAGTGTACAAGTTTGTAATCATAACTTGTGATAGTCATAAATCATGCCAAGGAAGAGAAAATCATTTTGTTTATCATTTGTAGCACTTTCTTACTTTTCTCATTTTATATCACTGCCTGTAAATATATGCTGAGAAGTTATTTCAAGAGGCTGAAATCTCAGCTTTCAGAACTTGGAAGACAATCTATCTTAAAACTAACAGAGGTACAATGATGCATGATGCATTTTCTCCAAATCCTGGAAACATTTATTTTGATAGAATGTTATATGCTTGTGAATCAGCGATGTAACAGAAAGAGCAGTGTAGTTAGCATCAAGTCACTCTCACCTCTAAAATGCTTGTGATCATTTGTGGAAAATTGGTGGGGAGTAAGAGAATGGGTTATCTGACGCTGAGTCAGCATTGCCAAACCTAGAAAAATATTTCCCAAAATTCCAAGTCCGTGTTGGCACAACACCCAGGCATGCCTCATGACTCCCTTTTGCCATCCATTTTTATCAGACAAGAACCATGGTATTAGAGCTGGAAAGTAACAGCATGTCCATACTCTAAATGACTGGAGGAGCGGGAAACTGGACTTTGCTTTGGCTGCTCTCTTACACATAGATTAGACTAGAGCTGAGAGACCATATTCCAGCTAATCTATGTTGAATATCTTGTGCAACCAACAGTAAATTTCCTGAAAAGTTCTGGGTATTCTATGTCTCTGATTTCTACTTCAGAAAATGTTGCATTCAACATAGGGAAGTGATGCATTAGACTTTTTTTTAGCAGATAAAAGAGAGTCGATCACAAGCTATATAAATCAGTGCCAGCTTTGGTACCACTCTGTTCTCTTGACTCCACTATGTAAAGTAGTAGTACATAGGCTTGATCTGAGATCCAGATAACAGCCACTTGTGCAGAGTGATCTTGGTATAAGCAAGATATGGGTATGAGCAAACAACATGTGTTTCAGTATATCTAGTTCCATATTGAAAAAAGAATCTCAGTCATACTTGTAGGAGAGTGGACTTCCTTCTAGTCTGAAAATCACTGAAAAGAATCTAGGGGATCTAGGGGTCAGAAACAGTCCGGTGAATATGAGCTTCCAGTGCAACCCTGTGGCCAATAGGACTAATGCATTCCCCAGAAGATTGAAAAATCCAAATATCCAGCAGGAGTAAGCAAGATTTCTTTATTTTGCACTGATATAACTGCTCTTGGTATATTGTTGTACATTAACATTCTGGTGCCCACAATTCAAAATGGATGCTGATCAGCCGAGGAGAGTCAGAGATGAACTAGGGCAAGCTGATGGCTTGGGGCAAGGAAGGGCTGAATGCTTTTAAGCTGTTTATTTTGTTGAAGAGGAAAATGAGAGGTGACCTGATCATTGCCTTATTACGTTCAAAGGAAACCATAATAGAAAGTAGACAGCTATTGAATTTAAATGGCAAATTTATCCCAGAGTGTAGTGTCTGCAAGTTGAATCTGGACTAGACTAGAAATTAGGAACATTTGTCTTGGTAAGGAGCAAAGTTGAAAAGAGTCCAAAACATCAGAAAGCGTACAGTTTGCTCTTTCAGAAGAATTAGACTTTTACTTCCTTAACACTCATAATTTTGTTTTCCTGTCTTTTAATACATCATTCTGTATTGCGTAATCGTCTGGTTTGGTTTCCAGTGTTTTCCTGGCAGTTTTAAGAAACTGACAGCTTGGGTCTGAGAAGGGGCTGTACTGTCTTTGTCGTTGCTGATTTCTCACCTTACCCACCTTGCAGAGAGCTTCAGGAAGTTCATGATTGATCTGCATTTACTATGAGTTCAGAGAAAACTTTGTACATGTAGGTGTTGTGTGAAGCACAGAGCTCTGCCTTTTTGTTGTACACTTCATAGAGATGGTACCTTCTCCAAGCTGCCTCTGTCCTTTCCACTTCGGGACATTGGCCTAGAAGGTTTACACACAGCATAGAATCAGTCTGTGTCTAAAGAAAATTCTTTAAAGGATGTCATGGGTCTTGAAATTATTGTATTGAAATCATAATTTCTCTGCTCTGTCAAAATTACTGTCTACTTTGATGGATTTTGTATGGCTGTGACAACGGCCACAATATAAGCAACAGAGGTCTCAGTTAAGGAATAAGAAATTCTATTATCTGCGATGATGGATGAATGAGCCACATATGTTAAGTTTTGTTTAGGGACTGTTTTATTTGGGATCATTCCCATTCACCATCAGAAAAAGAAGCATTAAATTATATAGAAGCAGCCTACTGAGAGAGATGCAACTCCAGACCTGCTGGGAGCACGTGAAGCCAAACGCACAGATTGACCAGCATGCAGCAGTGAAAAAGCAGTAAGATGGAGCTGTCTGAGAATTCCCATAACAAAGAAGAAATGTTGGCGATTATGGAGCTTATACTGATATCTGACAAATCATTCTCATCCACTTCATCCTCACCGCAGAGGATGGTATAGTGAGATTATGGTACAGCAGAACATACCTGCCTTTACAGAGTTTAAGAATGATTCTGAAAGATTTGTTTACTCTGGAAAGTGAGCCCCATTTATATGGCTATTTACATAGTTGGTGGAAATAAAAGCTGCTGTGAGACTAATTGAATTTAGGCTTAATATTAAGGGTACAAGGATTTGCAAAGCTAGTAATGTGCCTTTGCTTTCAGATATCAATGAATGTGAGAGATCTGACCTCTGTTCTCCTCACGGAAAGTGTCTGAACACGGATGGCTCTTACCAGTGCATATGTGAACAGGGATTTTCTGTGTCTGCAGATGGCCGGACATGTGAAGGTGAGACAAGTTACAATAATGCATTCCTTTGATCTGCTGTTATTAGCTGGAATAGAAAAGTGGTCAGTTTGGGTCTAATACCCCCAAACCACTATTAACACTGCAGTCTTCCACCTGTGGTCACTTTGCTCTTTTTCTTGTAAGCGCAGAGCGTGCTGTGTTGCTGTTTAAAACTATAAGAAGTATAACAGGAAATGCACAACTTGGGCAGTGTAACGGAGTTAATGTTTGATACGAGTGTTTTACTTTTCTTAATTTTTAATAAATTTGCTACCTTTACCTTGGATTATGGTTTTTTTGAACTAAAGAAACCATCGAAAAAGAAGGAATACTAAGCTAGCAGTGGCAAATGATGGCAAAAGAGGGAGTGATATTCTTATGTTAAGATATATGAAACCAGCAAATATCTCTAATAATCTGAAAATCTATTCATAGACAGGAAATTATTTCTATTAGAGCGAGAGTGGAAGGAATTAATATATATAAAGTGCATGTCGAGTTTGGAACTCAGGCTTCTGATAAGCTTCAGTGGGTAAGACCTTCCTGCCGTAAATATTTAGGATTATTTAATTTAAAGCTTCTTAAGTGCATTAACAGCAAGCCTGAGCTGCCTGAACATTCTCATTGCTGTGTGTGACACACCAGAACCTTGCTTGTCGAGACCCTTTCTTTTAAAAAAGGGGCAGGTGAAAAACAGAAGTATCTTCCCAGAGAATTGTAGTAAAATGCTGTCTATGGTAGAACCTCAGGCATTTTGAAGTGGCAGAAATGCAGTAAAAAGCAGTAATAGATCTTTACAGTGCTTAAAGCCAGCTTATTCTTCCTAAGCGTATGCAGGTATGCTTATAAAGGTATTTTTCATATCAAGTTGTAAAAGTTGCTCTTGTAATAACACTGGTGAGAAACATCAACCTGGAGTCTAGAATTTAGGTGTAGCTAGGGTTTTCATTTGGTTATAGCATGAGAATATATCCTGTTGGTAATGGAATGCAGACGTTTCCTATTGTTTCTGCTCTCCTGCACTGAATTTAAAGTAGGAGACTTGAGTTCAAGACACAGGAAGATATGTGGTTTTCTATAGTCAATGATGCTGATAGAAAACAAAAATTCCCCTAACTGGCTGGAGAGCGGCTGTACTTATGTATGAGAGGACTGTTCAAGACAAGAAGCCTCGAAAGAAAAAGTTGGGAGGGGAAAAAAATTACATGATAGTGGTTCAGCAGGATACATGCAGAGGGGAAGTGCTGAGAAGATGACAGCTTGGTGTTAAAACCTATGGGTAGTGGATCTCAAGTATTCAAGAAGTAAGCAAGCTGTTCTCTGTCCCAAGTTATTGGCCAGTAAATCCATATGTGATTTATTTTCGTGAGTCAGCTCATCTCATAATTCACTTAGGGATAGTGAAAAGATTCTTCCGTCAGTGGAGGAGGTGAATTGAAAATTCTGACTGTTGCATTTACTCCCCCTACTTTTACCAGAGGAAAAACAGCGTTATAGCATTATTATTTGAGCTGGCATATATCCTGCCATATAGTTAGTAATACAATATCTAATGAAATTAAATATACTACTGGCAAAAGTACTGCTGTTGTAAGGGAATAAGTGCTGTATATTTAGATATAGCATGACATCAAACACACTATTCATCTGTTAATTGTTATTGATAACTTAAAAAGAGCCTGCAGTATTTTTGCTAGTTTTTCCTCTCTAAACATTAACTTTATTTTGTAATTATGGCATAAGTTGAAAGAAAGAGTCTCTTACTGCCAAGACAAAAGCCTGGTCAAGTAGACTAGGGAGAGTAAATCTGAATAATTCCTGTAATTGATGGATAAGGCAGTATTTTGTGATTTCAAGTAATAGGGATAATTACAGAGCATGTTCAAGGACTCTTTTGGTAGCATGTATACATTTCACCCAGTGTTTAGGAAGGATATGGTTAAATAGCTTCAATTTCTCTGCAAGATAAGTAGTAGCAGGTGTTTTGTCTCACTGTTGAGCACAGCTAAAAAAAATTTTAAAAAGTGGTCAGAGAAGAATGCAGCCTGCTCTTAGTAGAAACCAAACACTTTATTCCAAACCAAAGTTAGAGGATCTCTTATTATGTGAAATCAAACTCTCAGAAATTAAAAAAAGGCAGAACTGACTAGAAACACAACTTAAAAAAAAAAGACAGGGGGGAAGTTGGTGGCTTCAAATTTTAGGGGATGCACCAGAAACAATGAGCCTTTCTGTCTAGATCTGTGGCTGTTAATAAGTAGCACTGTTCCCAGGGAAGGGTTACTTTCACATATGATGAAATAGTATAAAGTTAATCTCCATTACAACAAAAAAGCCAAACGTGTACTAAATAGAAAAAGATGAAATCACAAGATCTTATTTCCAGGATTATGAGTAGTTTTGGAACTTTTTAATGAAGAATAAAACAACAAGTACAAAACCAGTTGAGTGTGCTTCACAAGTAATTGATGCTGTGTATGGAATACAAATCAGACTTTATATTCTGTACTTGGAAAAGTATTTTAATAACTTGGCGAAGCAAGGGTACTTCTAGTCTTCTGAAGCAGCAGCACTCCTTTGCTACCATGATTAGTTTCTCCATTCTGTCATTTTAATAAAAACAATTCTAGAGTTGAAAAAACTCATTTGAAGGGAGCACTGATGATGTCAGTGATAATATTTGCAGTGGCGTCAGCTTCATGCAGAAGGGCAAGATGAAACAAAAGGATCAGAAGCAAAAGGACATGTGACATTCCAGGTACTGAGGAAGGATGTGGCTTCCAGCCGCAGGAGCTACTGTTCTTTACACTAGGTGCCTCTGTGAATTTACGTCTAGTTAAGTGAGTGAGAATAACTGTTTATATCATCAGAGAAAGAACCTGAGGAAATTTTCATGGATTCAAATGCCTCTCTGTGCCTGGGGAGCAGTTTTTCCATATCTCCAGACTGCTTTTGTATGAGTTTGACTAGGTTTTTTTTGAAAAGTCAGAAGCAACAAAAACATAAAACATTTAAGAAACCCGTGTGGTTCAGTCCCGGTATATAATTTTTACAGCCATTGGCCAAAATAAACTGAACAGCTGTGGAGACTGTCTTCTTCCAAGGTGCAGACAAACTTTTGTTGTAGTGGTGACATTCCATTGCTGTTTGGCCCCAGGCTCAGCAATTTGGCTGCACCAGGCTCTCTGAAAAGGAGGATCTCGGAGCGCTCCCTAGCTCCCTGAGGAGTTCTCTGGGGTTCCTGTAAAGGCAGCGGTTTACCCAGTTGGCTGCTAGTCAACAGTGTTGGCAAAAGCTCAAGTTAGAGGTTCTCTGATGCTTAAGTCAATGCCCTACCCCACCCACCTCTTCTGTCTCCGTGTCCAATCTCACATGTCTCTCAGTAGCTCCCTCATTTTTCTCTCTCTCTGCCCCAAACCCTGAGCTTCGCTGCCTGCCTCAACAGACACTCCAAACAAACTTGCGCATCCCACCAGAGGTCTCCAACCTCTGCTTCTTCCTTTCCCCTCACTTACTGTCTCGTATCTTGTCCACTGAATTAGTCACCCATTTGAACCTTTTGGATGCTTGCATGGAGCATCCACAGACCATTTGTGGCAGAGAATAGTTTATGAATCTGTACACAAAAGTAGTCCAC
Organism: Cuculus canorus; assembly: GCF_017976375.1. NCBI lineage: Eukaryota > Metazoa > Chordata > Aves > Cuculiformes > Cuculidae > Cuculus > Cuculus canorus. The sequence continues at coordinate 108,822,004 of NC_071403.1, forward strand.
CATTTATGATGACTGCATGCCTTAGAAGTCTGAAAATGAGGGAAACAAAGAGCAGAGCTGTGAATAACTTACCTCTGCCAGAAAGGCATTTCAAGAGAGTAGATATTTGCTGTAACTGTACATCACAACCATCATTCTGCCCATGTATAGGGAAGACAAGGCAGCTTTAGGAAAGGGGTGTGGTAAATCTAGGGCTCTTTCAAGGGAAAATTTTCTGTTACAGGGAGTAATCTTTATGGTTCTGCCAAACAGACACAAGTATCCATAATGTGCCCAGTGAAGCTACCTTTTTGTTTTCCCAACCAGTAGTCACAGACTTCACCAGCCTTCTCACATTTGCTGATAAAGATGTTTTAGGGCATCAGCTACTTCTTATCTGGATGCTGGCTAGAGAAGTAAGGTCACAAAGGAAGAAACAAGAATCTGTCTTACCCACATCACCACGGTGTTGGAATGACAATCCAGCATTATTGCCTCTAGATGGCTGAAGTCTTTATTAAAATATTCATTTTTCTAATTTTCTCATGAAAGTGATATTTAGGTATGGGTGTTATGGGCAGCCCTGGAAGTCCTAGAATCACAACTTTTTTCCACTAAGCACTGCACAGAACTGTCCTAGGAAACAGTTCCAGACATTTTGCCATGTATGTAGATTTCAGTGGTTTTTAAGTATGATGCATAAGGTTAAATACGCTGTCGTCTTGTTCAGGTTGGCAGAAAATTGGAACATGGTGTTGAGCTGAAGGAGACTGCACTTCAGTGTGCGCATGTTTTGCCTTTCTTTAGATCCTGATGATGTGAGATCAAAGGAGTTTTGATTAAAGCAGGCAGTACTGAGTCATAGGTTCTAAAACAAGTTGTAATTATAGAGTACTGCTTTAGTTATTGTATAGACATAGGATATATTAGTTTCATATTTAGTTTTTCCCCTTGCTTTGTCTCCGTGTAGCAAGAGAATTGCCGATTACAATCTTCATGCTTTACAGGATGATTAAAGAAACAAATGCCCTTTCCGGCTGTAAAACAGGAGTCCTTTGAGTGAGCTGTCTAGACAAGGAAAAATATTTGGTGCTTGGACCTTCTCTGTAATTTCCCATGCACTGAACGATCTGGTCATGTTCAGTCTGTGGCTTTTTAAAAACGTAACTGTCTTCTGTAGCTATATTATAGCCACTAAATTAGGACACTTGCTACAAGTTTTGTTTCTCCAGGTTTTTAGTCGATGACCTTAGTTTACCTTTGGAGAACCAGCTGCATGATCCATTCCCCTATCTGTTTCCTTTAACATTTAGCTATTAAGTAAGAGCAATACTGTGTTTCAGGTAATTCCTAAATCCCCAGTGGCAGTTTCTTCTGTCTAGGCTTTTAATAGAGTAAGCGTTCTGTGGCTCAGAAACTTCTCTTGTTAAACTGTGCTTGGCCACTGAAAATACAAATGTCTTTTGTCTTACGTTCCCAGTTGTCAATCCACCATTGTTTACTCATTATTTAATTACTTTTCTTAATTTTTCTTAGCAGGATTTTCTGAATAAAGGATAAGAGTATTCAGACTTTTTGACCAGATATGTGAAACTCTGATGATTGCATGAGACTAAATATTAGAGTAAGATACGTTATCCAGGCCATTGGCATCTTGGCTTGTATCAGAAACAGCATGACCAGCAGGTCCAAGGAGGTTATTCTCCCTCTGTACTCGGCACTGGTGAGACCGCACCTTGAGTACTGTGTTCAGTTCTGGGCGCCTCACCACAAGAAGGGTGTTGAGGCTCTGGAGCGTGTCCAGAGAAGAGCAATGAAGCTGGTGAGGGGCTGGAGAACAAGTCTCATGAGGAGCGGCTGAGAGAGCTGGGGTTGTTTAGCCTCGAGAGGAGGACGCTGAGGGGAGACATTATTGCTTTCTACAACTACCTGAAAGGAGGTTGTGGAGAGGTGGGAGCTGGCCTCTTCTCCCAAGTGACAGGGGACAGGACAAGGGGGAATGGCCTGAAGCTCGGCCAGGGGAGGTTCAGCCTGGACATCAGGAAAAAAATTTTCACGGAAAGGGTCATTGGTTGCTGACAGAGGCTGCCCAGGGAGGGGGTTGAGTCACCTTCCCTGGAGGTGTTTAAGGGACGGGTGGATGAAGTGCTGAGGGACATGGTTTAGGGATTGTTAGGAATGGTTGGACTCGATGACCCAGTGGGTCCCTTCCAACCTTATGATTCTATGATTCCAGGTATAGTGCACAGCAGAAAGAGGGAGGGACCAGAAAAACAAAACTGTGAAGAATTTGTATCTTCTTCCTCCCAGTAACTCCATTTGCATCTTTTTATAATTCTGGCATAATAGTGACTGGAAAAGGAAAGAAAATCAGCAGTAATACTTGGCATCTCACGTTTGACAATGTCTTTAATATAGGTATATTGCTTACTCTTGTTGCTGAGTTAATTGTAATTTGTGGTAGATTTCAATAAGTTCAGTATGCAGAAATCACCCACGTGTTCATGTTCAGTTCCTTGAGAATGAAGCATGCTAGCTGTTGTATTCTCTGCCAAATACAAGTAACCATTTTTAAGATAAATTCTTTCAATGTTTTTCCTTTGTTTAATAAAGACCATTAAAACATTTATTGACAAAACCAACAAACCAAATAAACTATTCTGCGAGTTCCATCTGCAAGTACTTTGTTATAATTATCAGTTATACTCAAATATATCTCCTAGGTTTCAGTGTAGCTAGTACATACAGTTTTTGCATGAATTTTGTATTTTAGCAGAAGGTTGTTAACCAGTGCATGAGGAGAAGAGGTGCGTTTTCCATCACTTAAACATCCTAAAGTGAAATTAGATGCCTTTCTGAAAAAGCTCTTAGAATTCCATAATTTACTCCATTGCTACAGAAATTGCCAGAGATGTTTTTTTAACCTATTTAAGTGATTGTGGATAGTCTCTTCCGGCCTTAAAAATCTATATGAAATTCTAAACCTGTTCAAAGTGCAACACATAGGAAAAGCTGTTTTTCAAGACACCAAAAAAGTCTCTCTCCTGAGGTAGACAGAAGCAAGTGTGGATGAATTTGAGCAATTGGGGAGCAGGAGGGCAGCACAGTGGGTAACCTGTGATGACGTTCTGCTCGAATTCAGATAGCTTGCGGAACCTGTGACTGTATCGTTCAAAGACCAAGAATTCCCTTTCACCTGAACAAAGGGCACAATTTAAAAGTGAAAATGACTTTGCTCAATGAGCACTGTCAGGAGAAGAACAAAGTACATTTTTGCTGGCCTTTTTAGGCCTTTTTTGCCTGTTTGCCGTAGCTGTGTAGAGCTGGAGGAGTAGACAGGACTGTGTGTGAAGCCTACTCTCTTTTCAGAAAGATACCAAGCAGCAGTGCTGCTCACCTGTTCAAAGAGGTCCTCTCTCTATAACAATGCAGGATTGAGTCCCACCAGCTCTTCAGTTCAGTGACTGCCTAAGGCCTTCCCTGGAGGTAGAATGATGGTAGGCTCTGTCACATGAAGGACTACTCTAACGTGCAGAATTAACAATAGTAGCTAGTACCCAGATAAATCAAAAGCAAATCACTTTATTCACCCCTGAGACAAAGTGCAGAAGGTACCAACCGGACAGCAATCTTACTTAATAGTTACAGTGGTTTCTAGGAAAGAAATATAGCAATAATTTCTCTGCTTCAAACCACAGAGGAATTTAGAAGGCAGAAGGAACTAATCCTAGAGTCCTGGAAAATTAGTTTAGGTCTTACTTTGAGTGCAGATAAAAATAATAGATTCCTAGCACTTGTAAAACACTTAAAAAAATAAACTGTATTCTGCCACAAGCAGATCTGCTTCATCATAGTTTGACGGGCAGCTGAGTCAAAGAACGGACTTACTCATGCAAGTGACTCTTTCTTCTGAGGCCAGCAAACCACAAACGGGAACTACAAACGAAAGGGCCGCTACAAAAAGCATGCAGGTGTTGTAATTACTTTGCCTACCTGAGTGAGATCATTCATGTGTGTAAACTTACAGGATTAAAGCTTGAAGAAGGCTCAGTCCACAGATATTTACCACTTCCATATACATCATGAAATTCTCTTCTGTGCTGAGGACCAGAATGAGATCTGTGCAACAGTTCTGCACAATGGATGCAATTGTACTCTTGAACTCTTCTTCTAGGTGCAGTGGGTTCAGTTTCACACACGTTGTTGGCAGTATAATGCTACACTGACTGAATCTGTAACTCAGTCAGAGAGATGGTCGTATTTAAACTGTGTCTTACTCTCTGGTATGTAGCATTGTGCCATGATTGGCAGGCAGGTTTGGTGAAACAGGTGGGAAACAGTTGGCCAAAACCATTGTCTGACATATTTCCTACGAAGTTAACACTGAAACAATTTCTTAAATTATACGTGTGCTTACATTAAATTTTTGTGTCTTGTCCTTTATGTTTTCCTTCCCAATGGATAGAGGCACATCGCTGCATGCATTTGCAAAAATGGCCTGTTATTTTTCTGCATTCTTCATGAGCCTGTCTGATGTTAAAATCCTTCCTTACAGATGTTGATGAATGTGCGAATGGCACAATATGTGGCAGTCATGGGTTCTGTGAAAATATGGATGGCTCCTACCGCTGCCTCTGTTACCAAGGATATCAGGATACACAGGAGGGGCGAGGGTGTACAGGTGAGCCTTTAGGTGCAAGTAGTCATTCTTGCAAGTTTCTACAGAGCAAAAAGTGGCATATGAGCATTTCTTCACAAGGACATTTTTGTTTTCTTTAATTTTTTGTAAAATTTGCATCACTTACTAGGTTGACCTGTGCATTACTCACTTCGTGCCAGATGGAAACTTAACTGTGTATTTGTTTAATGAGAAACTGTCGGCGTTGAATGGAAACCAACAGCAAATAAGCTGAGCCACTCACTTTATCTCTTTAAAAAAAAAAACAAACAGGAAAACCTACTATTTCTGTGCATCAGGACCATTCATAACAGATTAAATTTGATACTTTAGTCTATTGTAATGCAGCATCTGTTTAGTCTCTTAGCTGAAAAACCAGAACTCCATACTACCCCCTACAGGAAATAATGTCTGGCTTGTGGTACAGCCAGTCTGAGTTAGATGGCACATCTCTCTAGGTATGTCATATTTGAATAGATTTTAACATTGGTCTCGAGCTCCAGGAAGGACACCTATCACCCTGAAAAGACGTGAGATAGTTGTAGATTTGTAAATACTTCACGGTTTTCTTGTGAGTAATAGGTTTACAGATCTGTTGTTAATTGTGATGGTTGGACCTAAGAGCATGTGAGGCAGCACAAGTTTCTAATATAAAATTAATACCAGTTCAGGGAAAGGTATTCATTAAGCAATTTCTTCAAGCCAGGCTCAGGATGAAACACGTTCACCAGCAACAGAGACCTAAACAGAATACTGAACAGAGAGGAGGAGTTTGAATTTTTATGGGAGTGTTTGTATGCATTTCCTAATATATTAAATAGTTTTATTACAAAATTCTTTATGCCATTTGAAACTTAGTTTGCAACATGCCAGTATGTATTTTTGCACACAGTGATTTTTTTGCAGATGAAGACAAATGAAGCAAAGAAAGAAACATAGAAAGGGAAAGCAAAAGCTGGTGTGAAACTAAATTTAATATTAAGTTGCCATGAAGTGATTCTGCAGCATAAAATAATGTATTTCGGTTTTTTTTCTTTTATATGCTATATAATATAAAATACTCTTATAAATTTTGATGCCAGTTATCTACCAAAACAATTTTAGGAAAAGGTGAGTCTCTCTAGTTCATGGCTAGGCAACATTCCCCAAAGGTGCCTTATTTCTTATGACAGGAATCCCGCAAAAATGTAAAGAAAAATCTAAGTACATTTTAAAAGTGCTGAGCAAACTATAAGTTAAACGCATATTTATATCAAAATTCAACAAAACAACATTCAGTCATATGACTAGATTTTCAGTCTTAATGGATAAGAGGTAAAAAGGATAAAACATTTCTTCACAAATTATAGTTTAGACTGTACTCAACTATAGAAATTTCTGAATTGTGATATGCAAGTTATAATTTTCAGATTCTGTCATTTGTAGACAAAGTAGATTTTCAAACACAGACTAGTAGCTGAAAAGAGAGTAAAGTTAAGAGAACCTGACAGTATTCGATAGGGTTTTTTTTTAAACAGCAGAAAATAGAGAACTCTCCCATCAATCTAAAAAAGCATTTCTAGGAAGACTAGTTAGCAGGTACATGGAATCGAAGCTAAAAATATGGGAGGGGGGCTGGGGAGAGGAAATATGCAGTGTTCAGCGGGGGCTCTCTGCATGACCTCAGTATATCTCTTCTGAGTTCCAAAGCAGCCTGTAAGAACATGCAGATGAAAAGCACATGACGGCAGTGGGGCCGGGGAATTCATTGTTCAATGGATGTTCACAGGAAAATGGGATTTTGAGAAAAGGGAGTTCTTTTTTCATAGTGCAGTCTGACTCACACGGAAACCTGCTCATTTTGCTCCTTTGATAATGAAAGAAAAAAAGTTAAGAAAACAAGTGAAATAAGTCCGAAACTTAGATCTCAAGAAAAGGGTACAAAAAAAGAAAGTGTTTTAAAATGAGAAAGAAACCCCAACAAACTTGAAAAAAAAGAAAGCCAGTGTTCTGATTTACAAGCAGTACCTGATCAGCTCCAATGGTTTGTAAACTGTGCTGTGGCTTTCAGAGCCTTTATTTCAAAGAACTGACTACTTGTTTATGGATCCACTTAAGTATTAGTAAGTTTTTAATTATTCCCCAGAGATCACATCTGCAATCTGAGTGACAACATCGGCACAGATACAGCAGATGAAAGAACGAACTGTCAGTAGTGGGTCTGAATTGATTTGTGTTTTGGATTTTTTTCCTCAGATGTGAATGAATGTGAAATGCTGAGTGGAGTATGTGGCGAAGCCCTCTGTGAAAATGTTGATGGTTCTTTCCTCTGCCTGTGCTCTGATGAAAATCAGGAGTATGATCCAATGACCGGACAGTGTCGCTTCCGTACCTCACCAGGTAAAATGCCAGAAGATTTTTGCATGCTTGCCCCTGCGTAAGTAACCAATGGAAAGGTAAGGTTGATTTAAATCATAGAATCATAGAATAGTTTGGGTTGGGAGGGACCTTAAAGATCATCTTGTTCCAACCCCCTGCCATGGGCAGGGACATCCCACGAGATCAGGCTGCCCAAGGCCCCATCCAACCTGGCCTTGAACACCTCCAGGGATGGGGCATCCACAACTTCCCTGGGCAACCTGTTCCAGTGCCTCACCACTCTCACGGTGAAGATATTCTTCCTAATGTCTAGTCTAAATCTGCCTCTCTCCAGTTTGTACCCATTTCCCCCGGTTCTATCCATAAGCCTTTATGAATAGCCTCTCTCCAGCTTTCCTGTAGCCCCTTTCAGGTACTGGAAGGTCTCTATAAGATCTCCTCCGAGCCTTCTCTTCTCCAGGCTGAACAAGCCCAACTCTCTTAGCCTGTCCTCATAGGGAAGGTTCTTCAGCCCTCTGATCATCTTTGTAGCCCTCCTCTGGACCCATTCCAACAGCTCCACGTCCTTCTTACTTTGAGGATTCCAGAACTGGACACAGTATTCCAGATGAGGTTTCACAAGAGAGAAATAGAGGGGCAGAATCACTTCCCTCACCCTGCTGTCCATGCTTCTTTTGATGCAGCCCAGGACACGGTTGGCCTTCTGGGCTGCGAGCGCACATTGCAGCCTCATGTCAAGCTTCTCATCGACCAGCACCCCCAAGTCCTTCTCTGCAGGACTGCTCTCAATCACATCATCCCCCATCGTGTACTGAAAATGGGGATTGCCCCGACCCAGGTATAGGACCTTGCACTTGGCCTCGTTGAACCTCATGAGGTTCTCAGAGGCCCACTTCTCCAAATGCTGGTCTTGCTTTAATTACAATAGAAAAAAATCAAAACTTTGTCTTCTTGAAAGTGTGTGTATGAGAAGAGGTGTTTCTAGGATGGAACATGTTATCAGTGAATCATTAGCAGTGAAAATATAGCAGAGAAACCTCTAAATTTTATATATCAACAGACTTGGCAGTAATAATGATTGGTCACAGCAGTTAAGAATAAACAATTTCTTGTTTGCTGTACTATAGCAATGAAATATGCTGTGGAATCAAGTCTGTGACATTAGTGATTTTATTTTTTGTTCAAAATTTTACAGACATCCACTAGCATGAAATATCTGTGACCTAGTTGCAACAAGTATTTAGGTCATTTAATGTAGCACTCAGCAGCACTCAAGAAGTTGCCTGTGAAATGTCATTAACAGCTGATTGCCAAACTGAAATCTTTGCAAAATCTTGTGAGAGATTCAGGCTTATAAGAGCTTGTTTCATGAAGGTGGAGTGAAAAAAAGTAATATGGCTGAGGCAGCATTGCAGTGCCCAGTGGTACTGCCTCCATTCCTGTTTGCAAGGAAAAATACTGCAGTACCTTTACACCATGAAGCAGATTAACTTAAATACCTGCTGGTGATAACTGAGTTAACAGCATTTAAAATTCTTCAAGGAATTTATAGAAGAAGATTGTTTAAATTATATTATCAAGATATGCAGGAGAAGCAAATGCAATCTGTGTTTTGGTGTTGTGAGGAGGTTAGTACTTGAGAGAGTTCAGCTGCTTGTTGAAACAAAATCAAAGCTCAAGAAATAGGCAGAGGACCTGAGCCCATGTAAAAAGAAGTCAAGTCCAAGGAGCATTCGAGAACATACCCAGATGTTACTGTGGGGAGGAAGAGGATGGAAAACGCAGTGTCACTGATTGTGCTGTCAACAGATGGATGCTTTGCTGTCAGTGCTAATTCCATTTTGTTGTCACTAGTCGACATAGTTTTATCGTGATTGCTTTGGAGAGAAGCCATGCTTCCTTCCCCTCCAGTCTTCATTGGGCCTAGCAAAACAAGTGCTTCACCTTTGGCTCTTCTCTGATAAAGCCATCATCCTTGAAAATCTCCTGTAAGGGACCAGAAGACATGCGGATTAGGACATGCAGATTTACTTTACGCCATATGCCCTTGAAATAGAATAAAGAAAAGTGACAGTAGTAAGAACAGAGTTCTTACTGTTTATTCTCTTGCTTTTCTTCCTAAGTAAAATGAGGAAAGTACTGTTGCTAGTTCTTCTTTAAAAGAATTCTTGCTTTCTTGTACATCCTGCTGCCTTGCTGGATAATTTTTCTCTTATCAGTTGGCTTCTGCTTCTCAAGAACACAGAGTCTGACCAGTCAAGTAGTGACACTTCCCCATGCACCTCTGGATTTGACGTTTTGCAGAGGAGTCATGGATGCCCCATCTCTGAAGGTGTTCAAGACCAGATTGGATGAGGCTTTGAGCAACTTGATGTACTGAAAGGTGTCCCTGCCCCTGGCAGGGGGCTTGGAACCAGATGATCTATAAGGTCACTTCTGACTCAAACCAGTCTATGATTCTCCGGTTTCAGGAGGTGACAATACACACTTCATTCTTCTACATCTGATCACTTTGCTTGTTCCTGTTTTGACTTGAGTACCAGTGGGTGGCCCTTGCTCAGCTATCAGCTGAAGGAACAAAGCCAGTCTTTTCCTCCTCATTTTTAAGTGGCATAAGCCACATGTGCTCAGTGCAGGATGAACAAATAACAGCATTGTTGGTTTGCCCAACGACGAGTACTACAGCGTCCCCTGACACCAGCTGCAGCATGATCGTATAGGAATAGCATGCTCTCTCCCTGCAAAGAGCAATTGAGTAGCCACACATCCTCTGGCTTTGACAAGACACATACTCAAGTCAGGCACAGTGCTTTGAGAGCTCCTACAGTGCATGTGGACATCATCTGACAGCGTTAGCTTGCATCATGCATATTTTCAGAAACGAAGAATTTGATCTGTGTTACCTTGTTGCAGATATCTATAGTTCAGTGTGGTTTCCTCAGCTTTTGCTTATTTCTCTTTCTGTATTTCTGTGCATGAGGAAATGCTCATCCAGCTAGGTGAAGATTGTTCAAATGTTACTTAAATTTGGGAACTTCTTGCATGTGGTTAAATGCCATTAGCTTTGTGGAATGCTGTCTGTTCACACTTTTATTTACTTGCCATTAGGGCTCTTGAGACCTCTTCATATTTAGATTTCACTCAGTGGAAATTCATCTATTGTTAGCTGTGTCCTGCAACAATCCTGTCATTGTACATGTCAGGAATTCTAGCCCATATTGTCAAGTTCCAGTAACAAACAAACAAAAAAGTAATTGTGCAAGGTTTGGTTGTCTTATTCCCCTCCTCTCTGCCCAGCTCTTCACAAAATACAGCTATCTCTTGTAATAGAAGAAACTGCTGTTATACATCTTTGTACTCAAGAGTTTGGGTTAAAGTCTTCTCATTTATTCTTTTAAGACGATATATAGAGCCATTTATGATTAATTTCTATCAAGTACCAAGCTGAATGCAGTTTGCGTAGTAATCTTTATTAACATGGTGTTATTTTTTTCAGTGTAAGAAAAATGCATATTCTAGTATGCATCTAAATTACTAATATGTACTAATATATTACTAATATGCCTCACTGTACTGAATCCAGAAGCTTATCCACAGGAATCTGGCTTATATATACAAAGATCAGTATGATCAGAAATTTGGATTACAGCTCAGCCAATAAAAAGAATTTCAGTAAGAGTACTCCACTAAGGTACCAGGGCGCAGTTAGGTACCTACAGCTAATTTAGACACTGCTTGCTCCTGGTTATGTCAGATATGATATGTTATTTATGGTAAGATATTCAACAGTATTTACAAGAATTTCTAAGTAACAGTCACAGTTCCGGTGGCCAGACATGGACAAACATGTCCAAGGTCAGGTTGGACAGAGCTCTGAACAATCTAATCTAGTTGAAGATGTTCCTGCTCATTGAAGGAGGCAGGACTAGATGACCTTTACCTTGCAACCCAAACCGTGCTATGACTCTATGACATAAACGAGTCCCTGCTAGACTGATCTGTATTAAAATAAAATCACTTCCCTTTCACATTCTAACCAACCATCATCATAAAACGTTGGAGTCTGCCAAGTAACAGTTTATAAATCTGATCCAAAAGCTTCCTGGAGGTGAGAAATGTGGTGTCCAAGTACAAATTCTAAATGTCCTGAACTTTTAGGGCTTCCCAAAACACTAAGACTTCAATGGAAACTCTTCAGTCATCTATGGAAATGGCCTTAGATGTATTTTTTTTAATGTGCATTACTTGTGCTTATCCTTGTATTGTACACACATACATGCATATACACCGCACACACACCCCCCTCAGGTGGTGTAGCTTACCACGCATGGAGCCAGTTGAGAAATCTGAACAAGTACACCCTGATGATAGGTACATGCCAATCTATTTTCACTGTCTTTTTTGAAAATCAGGTTCTGAAATAGTGTTGTTCAAGCTGTTCCCGCAGAGTCACCAGGGTCTTGGCTGAGGTTTTAGAAGTCATGAATTTGTAATGATGATTTTTCACTTTAGCAATCACCTTACTGATTTCCACCTGTGAGTAAGAGGCAGTGATACAGGGCTGCAGTGTTTAAGTTCCCAACAGCTCTATATGGTGGTTGGTTTTTTTTTTATATCTCAGTTGTTTACAGGCTGTTTAGGCAAATATTCAAATGTATGCTGAAGTCTAAGCATATGCTAATAGCCTGATTATCCAGTAGATCTTGTAACACTAAAGCATATTTTGCGTTAAGCATATGCTAAAGTGTATTGTTGGATCAAGGTTATACTAAGGTATAAAAATCTATTTCTAATAAATACTTCACAGTTCAATCTACCAGCAGCTATACAGAATCTCTCTTATAGCCTGTTACCAGAACAGTCATATCAGCCACGTGGTAAAATTACGTTACTTTAAAAGTGTGCCTTAGGTAGAGAGATATTTTAAATTTACTAACAACGGAAAAGCTGGAAAAGAAAGATTATATGAAAAAGAAAGTATTTCCCATCATATTTTATCAACATAACTAGTGAAACCACTTTCAAAAACAAGCTGTTTTCTAAATGGTTAATATTGTATGAAAGAGAAACTATAAGCTTGTAGACACAAACAGGTCCTGGTTAAAAAAAAATAATAAAAGATCTGTCTCATTTGCTTTCCAAACATTCACGACACCTGCTTGACTAACGCTCAGTCACAGCTGTGTAAACAACAGACTTTTAAGCTGCTGAATAGATAATGGGAGGAGAGACCAACACATCGTATGCAAAATGGGACTAAACAATGACCCGATGAGACTGTCTCCTCTTCCTCCTGGGGCAGCTTTTGGTGTTCTTTCTCTGCTAAACACCATGAAAACTGCCGTGCTTTTTCTCTGGTTGAAGATTTGGCTTTGATTCAGTAGACAGATGGCAAATGGCCAAGGAAAATGTATAATTTGGTGGGTATAGTACTGCACTCTCATCCTGGAATAACAGATTTAGTTCAGTGGTGTTTCTGTGACACAGGATAGTCTTAATGTAGTTCCTATTGGATAGTGGCTGATACCGCGGAGCCACTGCACTTTATGGAATTCAGTGCATTGTGGAAAATTGTAATTATCTAACGAGGGGAGACCGCGAGCTAAACTAACCAAGATGAAATAAGCACTTAGTTGGGTGTTTCCTTTAACATGCAATTTAATTATATTGGTGAAATAGCAAAGTTTGCCTTGTAGGTGGCAACATCGTACTTAATTGAATAGAGGTGTCTGCCGGTCCCTCAACCTCCCAAAACAGAAACTGTCACTTTACTGAGGAAAATAGAAATAAGTTCAATTGTTTAGTTTGGAAGTAGAAGCCAAAGTAACTATTACACATGTCCGTGCTATTAAATTGCAATACTAGATAATCCATACTGGATTTTTTAAACCTGCTTTTCTCAAAATGGATCTAATATTTGCATGCTCAGCAAAGCTGCCTTGCCCCATCTGCTTGGAAGAATGTAGGTAAGCAGGGATAATGGGTTTCAGATAGCAAGAGCTGGAGTTCTTTTAATACCTTCAGCATTTGTTGGACAATCACTATGTTCAAGCTTCCACCTCACAGCCATTATTTTTTAAGTGGATAGGACTAGAAGAAAATCTGTACTCTAACTGGCTTGAAAAGGCTGAGCTTGACCTCAGGAGACAACCAGAGGGAGAAGCAGACAGATGAGGTGGTCAAGTCACCGTCTCACTCGTAGTTACACCTATACTTGTGAGTGGGCCAGCCTTATGCTTTTTCTTGAAAAGAATTGCAAGGCAAACAAAAGTAGTTTGTACACCACAGCTCTTTGACTCTCATAAATCTTCTAGCATTTTGAAATGGACTGTCACTCAGGTATAAAGTAAGGTTTTTATTCTCTCCTGGACATGTGCGTTACTTGAGAAATGTTTCATGTTTTGCATATTGTACAAGAACCTGAGTGGAAAGGAATGAAATCTCAAACAATGGAAAACATCAGTCAACATGCAATAATTTTTAGTAGGTTTCTGTGAATTAAACACTTGTTAAGCACAAAGCATAAAGAATTTTCCAAGTTTAAAAGGAAATAAACTAGTTGCCGCAAGTTTTATCTATCTTAAGTTCCTGACCAAAGTTTTCGTTTTTGTTTTGATCAATAAGTGTAAGAGTTTCTCATTTCAGAACTCAGCTACCTTATGGATGGCCTATGAAAAGTTTTTAATATTGATCAAGTGTGAATAACAATTTTATTTGATGGATTCCGCTTCTGAGTTCTTGAGAAATTTTGTGGAAGTGCAGGATTAGGTAGAGTTCTGCAAATGCAGAAGCTTTAACTAGATATTTCTTTTCAAACTCAGTTCTTGGTGTGCTTTAGGAGTGCCTTGCTTTAGAAACATCTTTGACTATTAATAGGGCTTTTTATTGGGTCTGTGGGAGAGACTACTTTGCTTCCAGTCCTTATAAATATTGTAAGAGGACCTACTCAGCTGCTAAAGGCAGAAAATCTGACTTCTTGGCTGGGTGCCTATGTTAAAGCAAAGCCTATTTTAAAGTAAAACAGAGTGAGTTAACTTGACATCTGCATTACAGGCAGTCACTTTTGCAAAAATCATAAAGGGCCTTGTTTTCAAGTGTGGAACACGCTTTTTTCCCAGTGACATTAAAAGGGGCTGGAAATGTTCATTGTTTTAAAAATCAGGCCATTTCGGTTTATGCCTTAGCTCCTTTAGTTGTAAAATGAGGTTGTAATGTTTCCTCACCTCTGTGAAGAGCTTCCAGATTCATACGTGAAAAGCGCAATGTCAGGTGGGCATGGTGATTATGTAGTTGAGCATGAAAGCAGGTAGTTCGTGCATTGCTTAAAATGAAAGAAATACAAACGTGAAGAATTCCTTTGTGGCCAAGTTGGACAACACATCTGAAAACATCAAAGAAAGGTTATCAGCTTACATCATTTTTCCTAAGAACAAAAAAGTTAACCCAAAATTTGTACTTAACCATTTTCTTCCCTGGCTGACAATGCTGCTCTTCGCTGTGGTGAAATTGAGGTATTGGGGCTCTTACAACTCTGCTGTGAAAGGATTTATTTCAGTTATAGTCTTATGTGATTTATGTTTCCTTTTCATCTTTAGAATTACCAATAGAGGCTGATCAACATGAAGATGGAAAGAAGGAGTGTTACTACAATCTGAATGATGCTAATTTCTGTGACAATGTGCTCACGTCCAATGTAACCAAACAAGAATGCTGCTGTACCTTGGGTGCTGGCTGGGGTGATAACTGTGAAATCTTCCCATGCCCTGTCTTTGGAACTGGTAAGAAGTGCCCTTCTATCCCTTTGCAAACTTTTGAAGCATTGTATTTATGTTAAGAGTAGCATTCCGTGCCTTCAGAGAAGGCTTGCCCATTAAATCCCATATTCTGTAGTGTGTAGTCATGGCTTATCCATGGGAAACCTCCACAGAGGAGAAGTTAGTAGGAATAATTTATACCTGGTGTAAATCCATTGGCTTCACTGCAGTTACCATAGCGATAAAAACAGCCTGTTACTGAACAACATTATTTCCAACCGATTTTAAACAAAGATGGATTCTCACAGGGGCTTTTTCAGAATGCTATGGTAACGTGTTAGATTTCTCCCACAAGCTGGAAAACCAAGGTAAGCATTAGAGTGGTTTTGAGTCTCCTGCTATTCATTGTAATGTTGTTTCTACAGCACTGTGAGTTACTGATATGTGTTATGATGTTAGTTTTACATTTTGCTACTTACTGAGCGATTCAATTAATCATGTTGTCTGCAGACCGTTGTTTAACCTCTAAATATTAAATTAGGAAAACATAGCCATATGATATTTTTCACAAATACTGAAAACAGTACTTGAAACATAAACAGTGATGGCTGAAATTCAGAATCCAGCTGGAAAAAATCACGTAAGAGAGCATGTGTAAACTTTTGGAGGTTAAAGATTACTTTTCACACCAATGTATCATCGTGTTTAATTCCTGTTTTAACTATGCTTTTGAATCAGTTAAACTGAAATGAAATGCGTTATAAAAAGAACCTCTCTGCTTGGATAGCTTATTAGTTTCTGTATAGTCTCCAACACACTTTAAGTAGTTTCCCTTTGTAATCCACACCATATTCTCCTGTTGCAGTCAATTAGGGTTTTTCCTGTATAACGACTGAAGAATGTGAATGGGGGGGTTGTACCTCAGTTGGGGTATTTCTAGATTGCAGCTTGCAGTATAGCTCAGAGAAGCCCACCCTAGCTTTAATTAAGATAATTTGGCTACTGGTTTTGTAATAACTGCATTGCACCATGAAACACAGTGAGGACTGCATTTTCCTGCCAAGGAGCAAGAGAAATTAGTTTGCATGGAGCTTTGTGATGCTGTGGGTACCCTAGGCAGTTTTTCAAAGCTGGCTTTGCAAACTGAGAACAGGGGAAAGTCAGGCTGTCGCATTAGCATCCACCGTTTAGCTAAAGGAGTGTATGATTGCCTGACAGATGTGAATAAGGCAAAACATCACCTCGGATTTCTCAAAATGCCCTGAAACACATATATAACACATCCATATAAGAGTAGCTTTTTCTTAATGACATAATTTTTGTTTTCTCTATCTCCTAGCTGAATTTACTGATTTGTGTCCTGAAGGAAAAGGTTTCATTCCCTCTGGAGAATCATCTTACGGGCTTCTTGCTCAGAACTACAAAGGTCAGTACTGACTTGTATTAAGTTTAATTATTTCAGAAAGTCTTGGTAGTTAATTAACTAGAAATGTGAGCCAGCAATGTAAACATACTAATTCAAATTTTATTAGATGACAAAAATGGCTTGTGATGTGAAACGTTACTGGAAATCACTGTTTGACAGATTGTTAAGAATGTCAATTATACAGTCTTTGTAATGTTCTGGTTTAATTTATACTAAGTGGTATATACTGTGAAAGTAGCTGCTGAGACTAAAAACCTCAAATACTCATTTACATATGAAATACAAACCCACCTTATATTTGTAAATAAATGTGTGAAGTGTTAGGAGAGAGAAGAAAAGTTCTGTTAAACATTAGAGCTACAAGTGAGAATGAATATAAAAACTGAGTTCAGCAGTGATATCTTCATTACAGACCTTAATGACATAATTATTGAACAAAAGATTATGGAGAAATATGAGTGATAAAAGGAGTTGGTGGGTGTGGGCAGAAGGAGTTGGCATTGCTAAGAAAGAAGAATGAGATCAGAGAAATTCCTTTTCAAGTTTCAGAAGTAGACATTGATACTAATAATTTATGAGATTAATTTTCCTTGGCATAAACACATTGTGGTTTTGTTAGCTAAAATGAAGTCAATGTATTATCTGTGGCTTATGTAACAGCTACAGGATCTTTAGAAAAGCAGACATTTTATACATTTGTTCCTATTGGAATTGCCGTTTTACAAATAGAAAACTAAATGTAGAAACTACTGCGTGTTCATATCACATAAAAATGCAATACAATTTACTGATTTTTAAAGACCTTCATAGAGGCATAGTATCATATGGTTGATAGATAAGCATTTATCAGAGTTGCATCTAGCTTAATCACTGATCTCTCACATGTGATTCCGAGAGATGACAAAAATTGGTGGGACTTTAAAGATTTGGGGTTTTTTCCCTAACAATTTTTATGTGTGCTTTTTTGAACAATCCTTCCTCACTGAGTAAGACACTAAGAGGTCAGTTTCCCTTTTGAGTTAGTGAGTATAGACCGTGGTTGAATTAAATTCTCTGTCCTACTAATATTTTTTTGTGTTATCGTCAGCAGGTGTTTCTTTGCACCTGTAAAGTGCATGGGGCGTGGGAAAGATACTGAAGGTTATAAGGCACTGATACCCAGATTCATTCAAACTAATGTGTGCATTTAAACAGGGTAATGCACATGAGACCTCCAGTCTCTGGAGGTGTTGCTTTGTCCACCAACTTGGAGTAAAGTACAAAGTGCAGTGGGATGAATCCAGACCTGAGACTGGATGGTAGCAAGGACCAGTGTTGAACACATTGACAGTTTACATCTAAACAAGACAGAACACTGTCACAGAGCTCATCTGAAAGGACTTTGTACTCCCTGAGAGTATTTCTGTTCAGAGGTCGTTTAAGTGTGTTGTTTATCTTTGCCAATCTAAGATTTCTGTGTATCTTTGAAGTGTAGTTTTTGGACATGCTGTGTGTACAGAATGTCCAAATGCATCGCAGAGAAAATCTGCACTGTTTTTGTTGTGTTACCTCAGGGTTGATCATATCTCTAGCTGCCATAAATATTGAAGTGTGGAAATAGTTCATCTGGAAATGTCTTCCACAAATCCTTGCCATAATAAGACTTTTTCTGTTTTCATAGAAAGTAAGTTTATTTTGTAATAATTTTAGGAATAGCACAAAGGACAAACAATAAATGGATAAGTACTTCTAGTAATGCGATCTTCCTCTCTTACACTAACTCATATGTTCCATGAGCTTTTGCTTGTAGGGGCAACTCCTATTTTCTTACTTGGAATTATCTGTCAGAAGTGAATATACGCAGCTAGCCTTCCTTGACTCTACTCCCAGGCTTTCCTATTTTTTCCCAAACACAAAGCCACATTCGATAGGAAAAAGGCAGACATGTACATGACATTTCTTTCATTAATCTTCACATTGTTCTTGCTGCTAAACAGTCAAACTTAAAATATTTAATGTTTGAAGCTGCTTAGTGGCTGGAAGAGTGGCTGTAAAAATAAACAGCTTTCAGTTCTTCTGGAAAAAAGTTAACATTTGAATAATTCACCTTTAAAACTGCTGTAGAGCTGGAAATTACAGCTTTGGGCTAAAAGCTGCATTATCCTGGAGTAAATGGAGAGTAAATCTATAGAAGATAATGGATTAAGACAATTGGTATTGAGACAAGAACCACCTACTTTACGTTGTGCTTTGTATTGCCATTTTTAATACCAGCCTAGCTTTAACAGACTCTTCTAGCAAATGAAAAGCAGGCTGGAAAAAAAGGAAGTGAATAGAATTCCAACAGTAACCAATACATAAATACAAGACTGGGAAAAAAAATGTATACAACCGTGAAAAGCTACATATGAGCTCATTTGCAAGTATGGTAGATTCTCTTTGTCAGGTGTCACTTGTTCTGTAGTAATTACAGCCTTATATTTAGCAATAGACATGATTCTTTCTGCGCGATAGGAAGTCTCCGCAGAAGTTGTGCATATAGCTTTGAAAAACAAAGTCACGTGTAGTGCATAGATGAATATTCCTTGCCACGCGCAGCAGAGACACCAAACTGTGTGGAGAGAGGAGAGCGGTCACAAAGTCCATCCATAATCATAACTGCCTAGTTAGTTTTGTGATTATATGATGTGATTAAATTAGATCCATGGTGGGAATCCCTTGGGTAAAATAAATTATATTGGAAAAGAACAGGCCATGTTCTTCTTATGTTTTGCTTGGAGCTAAGAGCAATGTGGAAAGATTTAAAAGGAAAGAAAAGGGAACTGCAGATTCTTTCAGTCTCTGTGTGCCACGAGACTTATTCTGACAAGGGAAAGGGAGAGTCCTGGTCCACCAGTGTTCCCTTTTCCATTCTTGCTATTAGCACGCCGTAGCCACTTCCATACCGGTGTTTTTTTTCCTGTGGATATCTGTGCTCCTGAAGCCATCTGTTTAAAGTGAAGTTTGCTTGAACAGGGGAGTGCACAGGCTTTATTCTATCTTACTCCTCTGCGTGACCTCATTATGGTAACACAGCCTTTAATGTTTTCTCCCCAGATGCTGATGAATGCCAACTCTTTGGACAGGAGATCTGTAAAAATGGCTTCTGTTTGAATACGCAGCCAGGTTATGAGTGCTACTGCAAACAAGGCACATACTATGACCCTGTTAAGCTCCAGTGTTTTGGTAAGTTTATTTAAAGTGGTCTTGTCACTATAATGGTATGCAGATAGGCAAAACAAGCAGAATAGTTCAGCAGGATTCCCATCAGAGCTCCCATCAGGCAGGTATTGCCAGCATGGGGAGGGAACACTGGGCCTCCAAACCCCTGTAGCAGCTTTTTAAGTGGCATTGGGTCATTTCCCTTCTCTTCTACTTGGCTGGGCAGCAATTCTGGCTGACATGGCGATGGCGTGTAGAGCAGGGTTTGCTTTATTTGCTTTCTTTTTCAGTAAATTGCT
Source organism: Cuculus canorus (assembly GCF_017976375.1). NCBI lineage: Eukaryota > Metazoa > Chordata > Aves > Cuculiformes > Cuculidae > Cuculus > Cuculus canorus. Next base: position 108,841,678 of record NC_071403.1, read on the forward strand.
CCCATGAGTTTGGGAGCTCCAAAACAGCCGCTTGTGCTACTGTGAGCGCACAGCCTAGAGCGGGTACCAGCCTTTATGCAGAAAGCACAAAGTGATCAGAGATGGCTTCCTGCTTTTATGCACACTGCTGCTTCACTCTGACAAGATACAATTTAGCCTTCTGTGCTTTGTGTGTGAGGTGAGCACATATGTCAAAGCTCACCTTTCATTCAATAAGTGTGCCGGATTTACTATAATAAATAAAATTAAGGCAGATGATTTTTTTTCAAGGACAGGTACTTTTCACAAGGAGTTAATATGCAATGTGAAATTACAGTTGAGGTCATTGATAAGCTCATTTTAGTCTGCATAACTTTGTACTCCTTTGGTTCTAGTATTCAACTGAAAATTGCTCATAACCATGACACTGGCTTTTGCTCTGTAAGCAGAAAAACATGTATAATGTTCAGAAGAGCATAATGACAGGAAGTAATTTTTGCAATCACAATAAGAGAGCCTTTCACCTTGGGATGCTATGATTGTTTCTTACAAAGTGTGGAGGCTTTGCTGATCTAATGTAGTTTATTTGAAGTAAAATGGTCTGTTCTGCCCTTTGAGCTACATTTCCACTTTTCCCCTCCAAGACAAACTAAGGAATAGAGAACTACTCTGGTCCCTTCTCCTGACCAGCTCATGGAGAATCTCGGAGAGTATGCCCACCTCTAATGCCTGCTAGTACTGTCTTAAAGGGATAGGAATGTGGGAAGCAGCTATAGCTCTCGTGGATGTAGAGTGTGCCTGGCAGCCTCACTCCAGCCCCCCCAGCACACCTCTTCATCCAGATGCCCTCTAGTACTTGAGGATTAGAGGTCAGCATCCTGATGATCTACCTGTCCTTCTCCATGGGCACAGGCAGCATTTTTCTACCAGCAATTGGTGGTTGTGGTAATTAACAGGAGGCACTGAGGGAAATCTGCTCCTAGTATAAAAATAGAAACATGGATTAACACAATGCTACTCCTTTGTGCTGGCTCTCCTTGATACATTTCCTTCCATTTTAAAGACACCGATGAATGTCAGGACCCAAACAGCTGTATTGATGGCCAGTGCATTAACACAGAAGGATCTTACAACTGTTTCTGTACACACCCAATGGTTCTCGACGCAACAGAAAAGCGATGCATCAGACCAGCATATTCAAGTGGTATGATCCATTATACATATTACTGAAGTGAGTGCACCTCTACGAGGTGGTGCTGACATGGCTACAGACTCCAGTAAGCTTAGACTGGGTCATGCTTGGATGAGCCTGCTCTTTTGGAGGATTTTGGAAGGCAATGCTTGGACTATCATCTGTTGATCCAGAAGTCATCATGATATAGGACTCCACAGGGCTCTGCTTTGCCAATGCAGACAGGAGATACCTGGAAGTATTAATGAGATTAGGCCTGGGCTGGGGAGTGTTCAGCCCCGACATTCACCAGCTCTGTGTCTGCCTCATCCAGCCTTGTAGGTAATGAGGCACAGCCTGCTTGCCGTCTCACTAAGGCTGGGGTTTGGCTGTGGGCTAACTCTGGAAATTCAGTACGAAATCAGTGACTGGAAGGAATAAAAACAAAAATAACAGGATATAGGAGGAAATAGCTGAAATTGTACCTGTTTCAATTGATTAATATTGAGCGTACATCGAGCTGACGTTTTCAAGCTGTGGGCTGCAGGATCACTGTTAAAGTAAGGTTTTTGCTTGTTCTTTTAACTTCAGGAGCCACTGATGTGAGAAAAAATGTTTGATATTATGAGATTCTTAGAAGCGTCTCAGAAATCCAGAGCATTATGCAGTCTGAAGAGCTTTGTCTCTGCCACACACATCTTTGAAAGAAATGTTACAATGGGTTTGATTAATACTGGCACTGTATAGCCATAAAACCACACCTCTGATCCCTGCAACTTACAATGAATTTTCCTATGATGCTTCTGTGAAAGGAAATGGGAATACAGATTGAATGCCTGCTTTAGTCACTCCAAGTTATAAGACTGATACTTTTGAGGAGTAACATGGTCATCTTCTTGCCTGAAAACTGTGAAAGAACCACAGCATTTCTATTGTTCAATCTTCAGTTAAACAAGCCCAGAGCAGGATTGTCCTTTGGGTTCATCTAGAACGTGAAGAGAATGCAAGGGCCCAAAGGGTCTTTCATCATGCATCATTGAGGCTGACACAGCAATGATCTTCTCACCCAGCACAAAGCACTCAGCCCTTGTGTCACTACTGGCAATGTCCTCCCTAATGCAGAGGAGAGAGGAGCAGGCTGGTTCCTTTGCTGCCAGCAGAATTTGGGTTTAGTTGCAGAGACCCACCACCGCTCTTCACTGCATGTTCTGGCAAGTTCTTTGTAGAGTAGGTTTCTAAATGCCGATCACCTTTGCACTTTTAGAACTTACCATTTTACTCTTGAGCCAGGTTTCAGTTCTCTACTTATCCATGATGTAAAGATGCAGTAGAGGAATGTGCACAGACAAAATAGAATCTTAGTTTGTGACAACACTAATTTTTCACTCTATGTTGGAACAAAATCAAAACCTTGCAGATGTCTTTACAAGACAATTGTGCTGAGGTTTTTACATTCCAAGTGGAAAAGTTTATAGTTCCTCTCCTGCCGATCAGCAGTGATCAGAGATTGCTAGGACTAGGAATCTTTCCTACTGAGATCTTTGTCAGAACTAGTATGCCTGTGAAATATTCCAGCTTTCACAAAAATACATGTTTTTATTAATCTTCCTAAGAATGTGACAGTAGTTCTCAGCAGTATTCTGTCTCTAACAATAGATATAAGTGGATGATTACGGATGAGAAGAGCAGATAAACAATACATCTCACCCTCCCCAGCACTCTCACAGCCTCTAGCTATTTTCAGCTCAGGGGATTTCCTGAGCCTGATGTAGTTTGTCTGCTTAGTTAATGGGACTCTCTTCCAAGTATTTGTCCAGTCTCCCGTTGAGCCCATGTGAAACTTTTGTTTAACTCTGCCCTAGCTGTAAAAGCTCTTTCAGATGCCATTAATGGCAATATAAGAAAAGCAAAATAACAACTTTTAAAAATTCATTCTGTGGATTGAGTTCCACGAATATTCACCTCTGTCCTAACACACTGGGTTTTGTCAGGCTCTGGTAACAGAGACAGCAGAGCTGAGTCAGTGGAAAGAGTCAGTGTAAAATGTTCAACAGTGACTACTGATTTAGGAAGTTTTATTTGTTAGGTGTCCAACCCAATGTCCTTCTAAATTGCCCTAATAATTATTTTAATTTTTTTTTTAATTTTATTAATTTTTTGGGAGAGCTGAACTGTCAACAAATGAACCACTTTGGGTAGTTAAAAATGATCATGACTCCTAAGCTTGAAGTTGTATTCAGCAAATTCTGTAAAACTAGGTTATTTTACTAAGCTAAGTTTTGGAAGTTCTGCATTATGTGACTATCTTTTTAAAATAACGGTACTGGAATGGTGATTTAATGCTGTTTTCTCCATCAGAACAAACTGAAGAAACTGAAGTCTACCAGGATCTTTGCTGGCAGCATCTAAGTGATGATTTTGTTTGTAGTCGACCTCTGGTTGGAAAGCAGACTACATATACTGAGTGCTGTTGTCTGTACGGTGAAGCTTGGGGAATGCAGTGTGCACTGTGTCCTATGAAAGAGTCAGGTAAGGAGACGTACACGTCGGTTCTTGGAATGAAATCTGAAATATTGTATCTGTTTAATCCCTTGCATTTGTACTTGGGCTAATAACATAAGAAAGAACAAAAAAACACCTTAGCCCTTCAAGAACTAATGAAAATCGTTATAGTCTACATTTTGAAAATGTAGCTGCTTTTATTTTTTGTCACTTATAGGACCTATTTCCTTCAGGTGGAACTATCGGTGATTGGCAATGTAGAACCTTGGTGGACACAGGAGGGCATTTTAAGGGTAGCACAGTTCCTTAGCATGACTGACAAATTAGAAACCATCTGTGAAAAATCAGATGCAGTTCATGTGCACACGCAGGCATGATACTAAGCAGATTACAAAACTGTTTGGGATTTCGGCTGCTGGTGTTATATATTCAGATGCATTTTTCAGTGTAGTATTCTGCCAGGCTGGCTGCAATTAGGTGCATTTGTTTGATAAGGATCTGATAAGTTGTGATTTAGAATCACTAAACCTATCGAAGAATGAGTTGTTATTATATGACTTTATGCTCGGGTATTATGAAATGTATAGATGAGCAATTTAAGGGAGATAAAAGAAAAGGAACACCAGTAAGGACTGAAGAATTTCCAGGGAATATAACTTACTGTTTAACAAAGTGGACTGGCAGTCATATTTTTATTTGTTTGTGTTTAGAAATTAGATGTTGTTCCAAGATATTTCAGTCACACTTCTTGTGGTGACTACAAAAGCTAAATGGATATAGAGAGAAACATTGTAACTGACCCACAGACTTATTGCAGGGGATGGGGAACTGGAGAAGAGACCAATGGAGGCAGCACAGGTACATGTCATGCCGTGCCTGAGATATGTCAGTATCTTTAGCAGCTCTGGTGTATAGAGTCTGGTACCATACTAACTTCTTCCCCCATATAAACTATTCCAAGGTCTAGATTGGATGTAGCTTTCTTACAACAGATATGTCTTTCAGTAATACAGTTTTCCATGTAGGAATACCATGCTGCGCTAGTAAAGCATTTTATTCTGGGCATACCTGGATTTTCTGTTGGGCTTGTGTTACCCTAACTGTAATGTTGTGGCCAAAGCAGTATGTATTCTACTTGTAGCAAGAACCCTGGAGTTAAAACTACATAGAGAGCTTAGTGAAGCATTAAAGTGGTTGTTTGTGTCTGCTTGAGATTTATGTTTTTATAATTTACTTGGAAGATCCCTGAATCTCTTCTTATATATCTTTACTTGTTTGAGTTTGCTTTGGAAGTGCAACAATTGAAAAAAGTGCCTGATTTTGATGATGTTGGCTGGAGTAACTGCTGGCTGATGCTTACCCCAGAAAAAGACTGAAAAAGAAAAACAAGACATGACAGCAACTTGATTTGTAAGATATGGAAATCTCTGAAATGTCTTTGTCAGAATAAATCTTGTAGGAGGACACACCCAGGCACTGAATTACTACACCTGCTAGAATAACAATTGCAATGGAACAAAAAGTAATAGTAAAAAAAAAAACCCAAGGCCATATCTAATAGCAAGAATTGTTGCTGTGACCTGGAAAGATAGAGTAGAATAAAGGAGTTTTTCTTTGCACAAAGTTCATCACATGGTGACAGTGACCCATCTGTGTCATGCAAGCATGCAGTCCTGAGAGAAGGAAGGAAAGCTGTTCCTAGCAGCTGTTCAGGTAGGCAAAAGACACGCTTCTGAAGATTTCTATCTAGTTACTTTTAAAGCAGGGTAAATCTGAAAAGGAACAGAGAAGGACTACCAAGATCTTCAGGAAGTGGAGGACCTGTCTTCCAAGTGAAGATGTAAAAAGCCAAACCTAAATGCAAAACAAAGGCTGCAAATGGTAAGACTTCACAACAGCAAAATCATGGAGGATTCCCATATGCTTTTATATTAAACAACTGTCCTGATGCGAAGAAAATGTTGGAACAAGTTCAGTCTAAACATATTTAGGCTTGAAATTAGATGGATTTTGATCATTAGGACCACAGGATTCTGGAGCATTAATTCTGTGACATCAGTGGGGTCCAGCTCCCAACTAGGAAATTAATTTTGAAAAATACATGAAAGTTCCTGGTGGATGACAAGCTAAATATCACTTGGATGACCCTTAGTCAAGGCTGAAGAGCATTATGTTGGATCATAAAAACTTTCTCCCTCTAGACATAAGATAATTTTAATGTGAAGTTTAATATACTTTGAAAAGTATCTGCTTTAACTGAAACTATGAGGCTTACTTTGATCACAAATACTTTAAATTATCCTTGTACATTGGAACATAGTTGGTTAAAAAACCTAAAAGCATATTAAATCTTTATTATCACGGAACAAACGAACAGGTTTACATTTCTTAGTGAAGGTGGTACATGCTCCTGTGTCATCACAGACATGTGCATGCACACACACAGAAACCTGGAAGCCTTTTTCTGTTTTCATGAACATTTACCAAGAAAATTTAAAGCTGACTGAACTGAATAAATGATTCATTTGACATGTCTTCGGTTTGTAGCACTTAAAGTGACATCATTGGCTCCATAGAGTGCTTTCACACCTCTGGGCCAGCAGGTCACAGGTTCAAGTCCTGGCTGGGGAACCTGGAATTTCTCCATTTTTAAATTCTTCTGTATTGTGTCGGCCAGATTTACTACCGAAGGTATTTGCCTGTTTCCTGAGTTAGGGGTATTCTGAAGGTTTGTAGCACATGTTAAAGAAGACTAGGGATATGAAAAGAGTAACCACCGCCAGCTTCCACCATCAAATGGGTTGGATGATAGAACAGATAATTCACTGATCAGTGGTTTCCTTTTACCTTATTTATACTCCCCTTGTATTCAAGGATCTAGATGCTGCACTTAGAAAGAAGGAAATACAGACCTACCACCATAAGTGATATATTTGCAAATCTCTTAAGCAAATTCCCACTTTAATAAAAAATAACTTCTAACTTTTGTGTCACAACTTATTTTTAAAGTACTTCATTTTCATTACAAGATTTAAATGTCGAGCATAAAACCAGTGGCAAGATAGAGAACTTCTGTAAGAATTGATCCATATAAATGAAAAAGAAATCCAGCTTTTCGTCAGCATGAGAACAGAATTAATGTAGTTGCCAAAATTTATAGAAACTGCTGGAGGGTTCTTGATCAAACAACTCCCAGTGAAAACGAGACTAAATCCTCAAAGCCTGAGACAAAAATAAGTAGCACCTGTTGAAATCCTGCGACTGAACAGCAATGTCTTAACAACAGTAAGACTGAGAAGTATTTTGATGACAACATCAAGGAACAAATTCAAAATACTAGTTCAAAGTCCTGATCAAAATAACGCAAATGTGAACTGTGATGATATGATTGAGTACATCTTACTTGTACAAGCAGTTTTGTAGGGCAGGCCTTCTTAACATTAAATGGAGGAAACAAAGACAGATTGTTTTCAATTATATTGGTTCTAACGTGATTTTATGGTATCGTCATATTACAGATAAAGCCTTTCACAGGTTGCATCCAGTACCAAAATGTTAACTGCTGAAATATATCCTCACTGGTCTTATTGTGGTGCTAGGTTCTACTTGCCCAAGGAACTTTTAGTAATTATCCTTAAGAAACCTCTGTTATTTGAGGTTTGTTATTTGCAATCTGTAATACCTGACCAATTGAGAAAAACTAGAAAAATGGATATTTTTGTTTTAGATAGCAAAAGTAAAACATCGTTCCTTCATTACACACCACCATCCTAAAAAAATACCAACAAAAACTGTTCGATGACCTGACTTCAGAAGTTCTGCTTCCTGGCTCAATTCACTTGTTAGTGCCACAAGACCCAACTGTCTCCATCCCGAGTCCGTGCTCTAGTAACTGGCAGCAGGACAAGTACCAATGGGTTTAGCAGCTGGATCACAGCATCCATGCCAGAGAACACAGCAACTGGTCGAGACTGAAAAAATCTGGAATAAGGCCATATACACCTCTTGTTAACCTGAGCATGTAGCACCTGAGTTGTGAAGCTGCTGAGTTTTGAGAAGCTCCTGTGAAACACTTATGGAACTGGAGTGGATTTTTGACAAGAGGCATTTTTTCAGGATGCAGGAAATTTGAAGGGAGGTGGTAGAGGTAACAGCTAGAAAACGTTGAGTAAGGTGGTGTGCCAAGGTCAGTGTTTAATTTAGGGAGACTGCCTATTTTTGTATTTTTAAAATTATCTTCTTGGAGTTTACTACTGCTGTGCAGTAGCACCTTTGTTTCAGTAACATCTTAAGATGCTAGGAAGGTAGAATTATTTGCCTCTGAACTACAGATACACCAATCTGTTAAGGAGGGCACTTTCTTCCTCTGTAGCTGCCTGCCTGGAGAAGTTTTATTATAGAAAAAGGGGGTAAGGTAGGACTGGGACTTCACAGTTTTAAGAGGTGTTTTAATAACTATTTACTGTGGGTGGGGATCCATCACTACATCTGTAACTACGAACTTGTTGTTCATCTTACTAGTAAGATAAGGTCATGAACACATTGTTAGGCTACTGTAAAGGACACCATCATTCACTTTATCAGTCTGCTTATTTGCATAATCCTATACACAACTTTTATTCCTTTACTGTGAGTTTTAAATTCTAGCAGTTTATGGGTTTTCATGAAACCATTTTATGTTCAGAAAATCTGGAGAAAGGACAATGGTAGAACTCCAGTCAGTAGATATTACAGCTGTTCTGTGGGACTAAGAGTCTCATAGAGAACTGCTGAACATTTACATTGTACTTGAAGTTTCTCTTTATCTCCACCTTAGCATTTACAAAGTCCGTATTAGGAGAATACTGAGGGTAGTGGGTAACTTGAATCATCTAGAGCTGTGTAATGTAGGATTTCTCTTGGCCAATTTCACGTACTTTTTTTAATAAAGAAAACCACATATGTGTTGGTCCTACCAGTTTCCCCTTCCATCAGTAAAAAGAGAAATAGGCACCCTGAGCATTGGATTCCTCTGCCCTGTTCCAGACATCTGATTTAGAATGAGGTGATGTCCTGAAAGTGGTTATGTCTTTCCATGGACTAGAAGGGACACTGGATGACAGATTTGGGTGCAGACCCTTGGAGATGCTTGCTTGTAGTTGTTGAATTCTACCGCTTCTGGCAGAACAGAATATTTGGGTTGCTTTTTTGTTGCAAGAAACTCTGTGTATCTCTCATAAGCATTATGAGTTAGTTCTGGGCTGACCTTCCATGTTATGAGAACATGGGGTTCCCTTCAAGTTCTGCCAAATGTCACGCAAGAGGATCTGAACGTACAAGGAAAACTGATGTGTGTAAAGGATGAGTTTCCATCTGTCTTCTGTTCAGATGGTAAAGATCAGCAGGGAAGCACTGGATTACTTTCTGGAGACCATTGTCTGTCTTTCCTTTTAGGATGGCGTTGTGCCTCCTTCTTTTCTGCTAAGGATTATCTTTTGAGCTCAAGTCATTGCAGTGACTTGGCTTTGAATACTCAAAGTCATATGCTCGGGTGTGCAGACTTTTGGCTGCTTTCATTTCTGTTGATGAGGATTTTCAGTGCTTTTTCTGAAGTTTAGAAGAGACAAGCAGAATAGCCTTGAAAGGGTTTTCCTCATGGAACTTCACATTCCAAGTGTACATGAGAGTCAGCAAGGAGTCAGAAAGCCATATGCAAAACTGTGGCAGGACCAACCTGACTCTTACTACAAGTTTTAGCAATCTACCTTGTGCAGCAGAAGAGAGAGAATTTTGGTTTAGGAAATTTGAACATCATCAGTTGAGGAACAAAAGGTGACTATCAGGAGGTTTTGAAAAAATCAGACTGGGAATTACTTCAGTTTTAACAAGAGCTTTACACCCACTGTGAGCTTTTCCTCAGCAATTTCATTTAGGATGTCTCTATGTGAGGACATGAATATCTTAACTCATAAAAAAAAACTTTTAAGACTGGTACCCTTCCCTTTTTCTGTAGCATCAAGAGCCATAGAATATATATGAATGCTGTCCACCACAAACCTCAGCATTTCTTCATGGAAGATGTCACTGAGATTACTTAAGTTATCAAATAGTACCATTTAAATGTAAAGCAGAAATATTTACAGCATTGGTTCACAGATGATGCAATCTCCTTAGAGAACATGAACTTGACCAATTCAGACTGATGTCCAGGACCTCTGATTGGGAAGGGACATATATTACATGTAATAAATGCTTTCTTGGCTTTGTTCTTCTCTCCACTGATTTCTTCCATGGTGAAACTGTTGCATTCCCAAATTATTTGACGGAACTGCCTTGGTGTTGATAGGTTTGGCTCCTTTTTTGTGTGTGTGATGGTGACTGTTCTGAGGAGCTGGAACAGAAATAAAGTTCGCTTTATGGGCAGAAGCTGGAATTGGCTGTGGTTCAGTTGTTTCATGGTTGTGTTAGGAAAACCTTTTTTGTATAATATTCTGCTTTAAAAATATGAAATATGGAATAGTTTTTCTGACTAGATAATTTAGGATTGCACAGTTACAACTGTGCAAATTCAATGCACATTTGCCCAGCTGCACTTGTGTGAACAAGCACCGAAAAGCCAGTCAGTCCATCCAGTTCATATTGCATCGTCTCTGTCAGTCTAGCTTTCATCACCCGCTGCAGCTAACTTCTGTGCCAGTACGCATGTGCGTCTAGCTGTCATCCCCTAACACGCTTGTTTTATATGCACACATATGACTTAAAATTATGTCCTTTACATTTTTGGAACTATACCTTAGCTTCCTTTTATAATGGCTGTCCTAAGTTATACAACAGGCTGTCGTAATGCTTCATTTGCAAGTTATGAGAAAAACTTCGAAACACGTGGAGTAATGTAGACTAATTATATTAAAAATATAAGTCTTTTTTTCCTCTTGAACTGCAGTTGTATTGTACCTAATCAGAGCTAGGAGATGAGGAAGCAGTGAAAATAAATCCATATAAAAAAAGGTTTCGTCATTGATTATGAATTACAGAAAATTATTTTTTTTATTTTAATTTACATGGAAGATTATTTTGAAAGCAAGCATTAATTGCTGTGACAACTAAAATGTTTTTGTCATTCAGGGGTAGTTATAAGTCTACACTATTTGGACATTGAATTGGAACATAAAGAATTAAGAGAGTATTATAGGTAATTCTAAGTCATCACAGTATGTACCAAAACAATTATATAAATTATACATAAAGAGGATATGTGTATACATTCCAAAGTGACTTACGACTATTTAAATGCTCTGTCGGCTTTTGTATTAAAGCTCTATATACAAATAATGTATAAATTATTAAAATATTAGAGTGTATTAACAAATGGTTAATTAAGCATAATTCAGGAGGTTAGTAGATTATTGCCGTTGTATGTATAGCCTCATAGAAGACCTTGATATAGTTATAACTCCTTGTAACAAATACCAGGTTTACACCATGCCCTAAAACAGCTCTGTGTCATTTTATAGCCAGAAATTTACTTATAACGAGACCTAAAATTGCAGATATCTAGAACTTTACTGATGAAAGACCAGGGTGGCAGGAAACAATTTTCTGTTGTCAACATTTCTTTATTCTTCTTTTGATAATAAGCAACCTTGCATTGGCAAACTTGCAATATAAAATAGTGTTGAACAACCTTCAAACTACCCAACTGTCATGTATGTGAGAGCTCCAGCTCTATGGATTTTCAAATGTTTGCACTACTTCCTTAAGAAGAAAAACATTGTTTCTACTACTGGTTATCACTAAGTGCAAAATCAGCACTGAGTAATCTGAAAAACCAGTGTCCAGGTTCTGCCAATCTTTTCCATCAGATCACATTCATGTGGAAGGAGTAGTGATCCCTCAAACCTGCTTGCCTTGTCCCATTGCTGCTTACTGGCTGGTTTTGTGTGGTGATTTCTTCCACACAGGCCAGATGAATTAGTGTTGTGCAGTGGAGCATAGATTTCGTTTGCCAAGAACATTTACGTGCATCTGTGAGAAAGTGCTTTCACGCCTCTGCCCAGCTTTTCTTTGTATATGTATCAAAGCCCTTGGGCATAATGAGTAGCTCAACACAAAACACTGGAGAAGTCAAACTGCGGTGATAAGCTGGCTGATGCGGTACGTGGATGTTATCTGGGGTTGGATGTGGGGAAAGAAGAATAGGGTGTTTCTGGTCCTATGACAGGTCTCAAAACTATGGTTGTTATCACAGTATCTCAGTGGGAAGCTGTGCATTAAGGGATGTGAGTAACGTTTGCTGTATGCTGTTTATTTTGTTGTGCTGGCTTTGTTTCATGTGCCATGGGATGTCTCTCATGGGCAGTGTACTTTTTCATGTGGGAGAGGGTTACTTGAATATAATTATTACTATGTATAAATATATTCTCGAGGGTGCACATCGGAGGAAATCACCTTACACTTGAAGCAGAAGGTGGCGAGATTTACAATGATTTCTAAGTTCTCTTGGGAGTTCATTCTGCAGACTCAGACTGGCACCTGTGACAGTTCTGGATGTGGACTGACAGTTTTTGCCTGTACTGTGAAGTCCTATGCTTTCAAAGAGCCAAGTTGTTGACCACAGAATTTGAACAGACTTTTTGAAGATTTTATTGTTTTCAGTACAAAATTAAACTGTTCCAGGTGGAGGAGAATACTACCTGTGAAAATAAAATCACAGTGCTGGGCAGCAAGCAGGGCTGTGCTCTGCACTGTCTAGAGGCAGTCTAGATTTATCCAACTATTTGCTGTCTGGGACAGTTCTACACAGCATGAGGTTTCTGGCTCCGTAAGCATCTGCAGTTCTTGGATTTTGTATCTGCTTAGGGCTTTTTTTCCTCTCTCTCTTTTGGTGGTTTTCTTTCCTGTTCTTACTCTGCCTGATTCTCAGAACATCAGGCAATCTTCACAGAAACAAATGCTGAACAGTCTGTAGCGACAGTAAAGGAGCACCTGGATTGCTGCATTTTAAAAACATTTCTATTTTCAAATAAATTATCTCATATATATTTTAGTAAATGGTAACAGAAACATAGATGACACACTAAATCAAAGTAAAAAAATCAGATTCTGCATCAGCATTTCAGACATGGACTCTGACACCTAAAATGAAGAGTTGCTTTGGTCTGCTTCAACTTGTGTACCTTTGCTGCTGGAGAGGGGCAGAAAATCAGACTACAGCTATTTCCCTGTGCATTTCCCATTTCCCTTTGCCCTTTGAGAGTCACAGCCAAGGAGACTTTGAAGAGTATTCGTACTGGTTTGAAGATGTAGTTTGTAGATCGGTGTGGGCTATTTTAGTAGGATTTTTTCATTGTGTGATTTTTGCAGGTTGGCTGACAGTGCCAGAAATATGGCCCCACCTGCTCCAGTTTGCTTCCTTTGGGGTGGCTTCTGCTAGCAGCCACAATGGTCTAGCATAGCCTTTGTTCCACCAGAATGACAAGTGTAACCATAGCTAGTCCTGGAGAGGGATGCACTGGCAGCGGGATACACAGCATCCCTCTGCTCTTCCTGCCTGTGCAGGCCAGAAGAACCTCACCCATAACTTTTTGTACAGTTATTTACTCAAATCTGTCCCTGGTGTTATCCCTGTTATGACTTAATAGTCTGTGTTTGGCTCATTAACATTTTAATGACATTCTTCTTGAAGGGAGAATGCTTTCTGGAAATTGCAGATTTATGGTGTTTCTAGGAAGATAAGTTTATTTCTAGCTAACATGAACCACAGCTCCCTGGGACTAACGTAATGCAGCCTGTGTAACAAGTATGATTAGTTTTATATCCTATTTTCTTTCTCCCCTCAGAGGATTATGCCCAGCTGTGCAACATTCCTGTTCCAGGATCTCGACAGCCATATGGACAAGATGCTTTGGTTGACTTCGAGGAGCACTACACTCCAGAAACCAATCCATACTTTGTTGAAGACCGTAAGCAAATTTCTCTGTTATATAAAACAAGTTGAAATGAGGGTTGTAATTTGGATTATTTCCCTGTAGCTGGCTTCATTCTTCTGTTTGCTTCTTCATAATATGGCCTATTTATGTGTCAGTTATTCCTGTGAAACCAGCTTTCAGTCAGGTGTTCTGGTTCAAGAGCCAGTGTTGTATTAGAGTCCAGTTGGGCTCAGAGTACAATATTAGTTTTTAATATAGTGAAATAGTTTGTGCCAAGTGTACTAAATTTGTATTTACCAACAGATTTACAGCCAAAGGTCAGAGAGATTGCCAGTTTTCTTTCTCACAAATTCATTTTCCTTTGGAGCATGGGACAGATTTCTTCAGAGTGCATTTGGTTTAAAATAAAAAATAATAATAAAAAAAAAGTACCTTCACACCAGCTTTCTTTTATTTTCCAGCAGAATTCATATGGGGAAAATGGAGAGCATGCAAGTTGTTCTAGCTCAATAGAAAAAATGTACAGCACAGCATGATCAGAGAGGATGCATGCATAAAGCCTTCAGGCTAGACGGAATGGCCTGCCAGGCAGGGTGTGAGGGATTGTGAACAGCATCTCAGTTGTACTTCAGCAATATCAAGGTTCTTTACGAGTCTGTCCCAGCTCACTGTTAACACTTGTGGGAGGAATGCTTACAGCTGTCAGCATCTTCCTCAAAATCGGGCACCATGTAAGGTTCAGTGTATTTCATCACACTTTTACAGAAATAAAACGGAGGTATCAGAAGGGACTGGTAACTTCCCTGTTCTGTACACATGGCCTACAAGTTGTCACTATGCTCTTTATCAAAGTGTCCCATACAAGGAGTTATTTTTAAAGTAACGGTGACAGGTCACAACAAGGCAAGAGGATTGCAGCACACTGTAGAAGGGTGATAGGCATTTCTGACATACATTGCACTTTTTAGTATACATTTCTATGGAACTACACAAATCAGATGAGTTCATTTCTGTCTGGTATCTAAATGACCTTATAGCTCTACACAGAATTGTAAAATGTTTCATTTCCTTATATCCAGATGATTTTAATTAAACAATAAATGATTGTTGATGTTTATTTGAAATGTCACATAGTGACAAGTACCAAACAGTGAAAAGTCCAGAAAGATGACCGGGTAACCAGTGTGATGGACAAAATACCGAGTTGGAAAGAAGCACTTCACAAGTTATAAGCAGTGGTCAATAAATGCTTTAAAATAGTTTTGAGTCCACTGTCTTAGGGACACAGGCTTAAGAGTTCAAGTCTCTTGCTTCCATCCTATCACTGGATCAGATGCAGGGGCAAGCAAATGCACAAGAATCCCCAAAACACTACTATAAGACTCTGTCCTAATCGGAAACATATTCCCTGACAGATACTGTTGCCACCTCAAGGTCACAGTCCTACTGCCGTCGGTAGGAGAAATGTGACAATACCTCTCATCCCATGGCAGGCCATGTACTTGAAGGTCATGTTTCTTACCTGTGTGTAATCGGCTTCTACAGAACCAAAGGCACATATTAGAATTACAACCTGGGTCCCATCCAGCCATTTTGAAGTAGAATATTTTGTGAAGTAGAACTTGCTGTGAGTGATAAGTATTCTGGTTTTAGCTAGTTAAAATTACAACATACTGTATTTATGAGAGAGAGAAATATGTATCTATGTGTGTATGTATGTCTACATAGATGCACATAGATGTACATACATTCTATATGTCTAGTGATGCCTTTATTTAAGAAAAGTCTATGTACTGGGAGGGAGCAACTTCCCTTTTCACTTTAAAGGACTTTTGTGAGCCCTCTGCAAGAGGACTTGAGCACCTAAGGAAAATTGGTTAAGTATCTACATTGTAATGATACATCAGGACAGTCTGCTCAATATCCTCAGTAGTATTGCACTGGGATGTAATTTACTAGTTTTGTGGGAAAGGTCGTAATGTTTCCCACTTCATGTACTGTACATGTTATTGAGATCTGGCGTATGTCAGCAAGTACTTATGTCACATTACATGTTCGGTGCCTCTGGAATTTATTCAGTGTATGACTGACCAGCATGATCCTTACAAAGAATCCCAACATGTTTGAGAAGAGTCAAGATAAAAACAATGTACATAGTCAAAGGGAGGGGGAAGTGGAATCACAGTAGGTAAATTAAATGGAGGACCATACAGAAAAGGCAGAGTAGGAAGGGCAAAGCAGGACAAGAGAGGGCCTCAAGGACCAAGGGAAGATGGAATAAGTATAAAAAGACAGGAGAACAAGCACAAATTCCTAAGCAGTGTTGGAAATCTACCTATCACAACTGCTGCAACAATATAAATCAGTAGACAGATTTTAGATAAAGCAATAGTTTGTTTGTGGGGTCCCTATATTAATTATATTAGTTATGGAGCAGCTAAGGAGATTTATTCCACTCTGGCTCCAATTCGCCCTCCATTTCTATGCCATATATTCATTATGCTGGTAAACCTATGATTCCCAAATACTCTTGACTTTTTCCTCAGAAGTCTTCTTGATGTGGTGGTCTGCCATCCGCAGTCCTGTTACCTCACGGCTCCACGCATAGAAAGTTAGTTTAAAAACTTGTGCAGGGCTAACAGGAGCAATTCAGTCCTAGAGAGAATCTCCAGACATGTGAAAATGTCAAATAATTTTTGAAGTATAACTCCTTCCTTATACATAAAAGCACAACAGTCAGAAAGGCCCTGAGGCAGGGAGCACAAAGACAACCGCTTGGATTTGACTGCTCACCATCTAGCATTATGACAAGGAGCAACTGGTACATTATAGGTATTTGTACTGGCTCTAGTACCTGAAGTACCAGCCAAAGGGTTGTTAACCAAACCCACAACAGGAAAGCAGTCTCTGATTTCTTCTTACTTTCCTTAAGGCAGTTGAGATTGATTTTCTTACCATGTTTTCTTCCAGGTAAATCAGAAGGCATTTCTTCCCCTTACACAGACCTTGTTTTTCCAGAATAGTGTTTGAAGGAACTTTTACCCCAAACAACACTACCACTTCTTAGCTTTGTTTTCATAAAGGTTGATAAACATAATAACTCAAATAAAAGCTGCTATTTAGAAAATACTGATTTTTCCTTTAAAACGATATTGTCAAATTACACGGTTTCCCTTACAAAAAAAGTCACAGATTTTTAACACAAATTAAAAAACTTAAGAGTTGACAAAGTTATTTGGCTTTCATCTTGAAACACATCACAGCACTTTTCTAGCGCATTTAAAACTCCAGATGGTGCAGATCTGCTAAGGCCGTCCTATATTCTGCAAAGTCAAGTTGCATTCCAGTAAACTTCTGAGAGAATTTCAGACTCTTACTACACGTTTGGGTATTCTGATTCAACAGCTCTGTAACTTGTTTGCAATTCTTTCTCCACCCAGGTTTTCTGAACAGCTTTGAGGAGTTACAAGCAGAGGAATGTGGTATTCTGAATGGATGTGAAAATGGTCGATGTGTAAGAGTCCAGGAAGGCTATACCTGTGACTGCTTTGATGGGTACCACCTGGACATGGCCAAAATGACTTGTGTTGGTGAGGATAGCGTATGACTTCATCTTTTTCTGTTAGGCTGCCAGTTTACTCAGGCACTTGACCTAAGGAGGATCTGGAACAAAGGGGTTAGAGATGATCACCTGAATTGTATTAAAGATGCCAACTTTGATTTACCGCAAAAGGTGGTAAATGTTGTTACAGAAATAACTATGTTGGTGTTCTTCAGTTCACCTTGGTCATTACAGCTGCATTCAGTTAAGGGCCTAGAAATGAGCAGACACGCATTTGTGCAATAAAGCTGGAACTTACATCAATAATTTAACACTAATATATAGAAAAAAGTTTTGAAAGTCTTTAGTGAGCTAAGAGGATGAAACTGGATCCAGACTAGAAGAGTACTTTTAGGAGCAGATTTTTAGAGTGGTTGAATCACCTAAATATTCTGATGACCGCTTGGTGTGTTTTGGCTCCTCATTCTCACTGATTTCACCCGTCAGCAGACCAGACTGTTCCTCTCACCCTCAAAGTAGTAAATCTGCACAACTGCTAACTAGGCCGTCTAGTGATTATGTCATCAATTAAAACAACAAAACGTGGGAATGGCAAATGTCAGTGAGAAGACTAAGGTAACATCCTGCAAGGTAGAAGTCTAGTAGAACCTGTGCATGGGTATTTCAGTTTAAGGTCTCTATTGGCCTTGCTTTAGCATTGTGTTTGTCAGCCACAGCTGAGGTCTTTCACCTGTATCATGATGAGCTGCTTGCATGCCTTGTAAACTTTAGGACTTCATGACCAGCTGGCCTCCTTAGCAAGAAAAGATGTAGCTCCTGTGTGTTTCAGGCCAGTGCTGGACAAGTGCAGGTAGTTTGCTGCTCGCAACTGTTTAGTTGACAACACCAACAGCTCCTAAATGATTTGATTTTTTTAAAATACAGATATTCTACTAAGAATTTGGTGCTTCTTTGTTGTAAGCCGCTTTTCAGTTATCAGATAAAAACCTGGCATTGTTTATTAATTTTTTTTTGTTTGCAGCTTAGGCTGAATTTGGAGTTGCTGATCTAACAGTTTAAGGCCATTCAATACAATATTGATTTCCTATGATAACGTCCATCTCTTCCCAATAAAATACTCATGTGTTATGGCTTTTGACCCAGCCTAATTCCACCTGATCTGAACTGAAAATATAGTTCTCAGTGTATTCATACAGCATATTCTTCTCCTGACAGTGCTTGAAATAAATGAGCTCTACCTACACACCAGACTTAAGCACATGTATTTTGATGTCCCCTTTTTGCAGATGTGAATGAGTGCAGTGAGCTGAACAACAGGATGTCTCTCTGCAAGAATGCCAAATGCATTAACACCGAAGGTTCGTACAAGTGTTTGTGTCTCCCAGGGTACGTCCCTTCAGACAAGCCAAACTACTGCACACCACTGAACTCAGAACTAGACAGTGAACTGGAGTAGAGGAAAACCTCCATATCCTAAGCCCATATACTCTGCACTGTATAAAGAAAAGGAAGAAAAGTATTTAACTTGTGAAGAGGAGGCACCAGAGTAGCAAACATAAGAGGAGAAAAGCATTAAAATGTGTCAAAAGGTGAGACATGATGGGCTGATTGTAAATCAGCTTCACTGAAGTGACAGACCAAAAGGACACATTACTCTGTATGAAAGAAACAATCAAGTATATAGTGTGTTCATAAGAAAAAAAAATATCTTTGAAAATAAGCAAAAACAGTGCTGTTATTTTAAACAGAAGAGCTTTTGGTTTTTGGTTTTTTTTGTTTGTTTGTTTGTTTTACTATTGCTTGATTAATTTGGCATTTAAATAGTGATGGAAATATTTTATATTACTATGTCAGTTTTTGATTGTTCAGTTCCTTGCCTACTGTTTCTTTACAGACCTTTTTTCTGATCAGTACAAATTCTATGATACAGATATTCTTAGGCCATTTTATAAGAACTGTTACAAGGGGTAATGCTCCTCCTTCTCTGGAACATTGGTCAGTGACTTTTTTTTTAATTTGCTAATTGTCTGCCCTGTGGAGCAGGCACCATTTTTTTCAAATGTTTATATACCTTGGCGAAAAGTCCTTATATTCATTTTGTATTCTGTATGGTTGTTACTGCACTTAAAGTTTTTAGAACCTTTCTTGCCAAGTTCAAAGCTGCTAGTGGACAATATTGGATTCCTTTTGTACATTAAAACAAAAGATTTGAGCTCACGTCTGTATTGTAATGTGTAAATTGAACACAAGAGAGATCTTGTATGATTACCCTAACATATTAAAGCTGTATATTAAAACTCAATAAAATCACCTTTTTTTTTAGAAAAAAAAAAAAAAAGCTGTTTACTAATTGTAGGCGTTCTTTTTTCTTTTATTGGTGTTTTTATGTTACAAGAATCAAGCCCTCAGGTATTTACAGTACTAGAATTAATTTACATTACAATAGTTAGAGAGAGCTGGCTGGCTGGTTTTTCCTTCTCATGCTGTTTTAATAAGACCAGAATCTGAATTAGTTCATGCCTGAAGTTAGGCTTCCAGAGGGAAGGTTTTAAACACCGACCTACAGAAACTGTTTCACTTGGAAGCTGATTCCCATGGAATTTTTTTCTTTTCTGGTTTAGGCATATTTCCCACTAAATCTGCAAATAAGGCTCTTCAGTGTGATGGCCTAGTTTTAAGAAATACTTGAGAGAAGGGGGAGAATTTCCTTTTCTTGATGAACTGTACCTTCCCATCAGCTCTGTTTTTCAGTAGAAGGAGAGAAGGAGATGAGGAGACTGACAGATGTTTCACTTTGACCTTCTCCAGAGTGAAAAGAGTTTGCTTTGGAAATCCCCAAACAGGTCCTTTTGATATTTTCCAAATGAAATATTTTTGCTGTGTCTTTTAGACCTGCCCTGTATTAAAAGGAAAAGGATAACGTGCGTCTTTAAAAAGTGGGTCAAATTTCATCCAATTGTCTGAAAATTAGATTTTTATTTCTCATTTCACCAAAAGAAAGAAATATTTGACTTGGTTCTGAATCAAATTCTTTTTCCAATATTTAGGTCAGCCACTGAACCAAAAATATCCTAAGTTGTATTCCTTTCAATACTTTTGACGCACTCAGTCAATCTCATTAAAGTTCATGTGCCTGTTAACGTGCAGGAGCAACTGTCCTTCCCAGGGCCCCTTCTCTCCGTCTGCTGGAATTTGACACTAGGACTAGTGAATATATTGTATGTTTAAGATCAGATGGTATCTTAAAATGCAAGAAAAATTCCGTAGTAAATCTGGGGAGGGATATGGATCTTTAAAGAAGAGACCCTCTGCAATGTGCCCATCTGCCTTGATTTTTCCAGAATTAAGCTGGAGAGGGGTAGAGGGCAAGTCACTCCTCTTGGTCAGAAGAGGTAGCCAGCAAACACTACTGCTGGTGTATAATTACAGAAGTAAACAATAATTATTTCTTGCTTACATGCTGGGGTTAAGGAGGAAGGAAGGAAGGATGGAAGGTCTGGTCTTACTAAGGAATTCAGTAACTAAAGAGCTCCTAGTTGTCCTGCTTAAAGTTAATCCTCTGATCTTAATAAAAACCAAAGCCATGATTACAACCTTTCACTGGCTTCAAGATGAGCTCTTGTCTGCTTTCAGCTGTCATGAAAATCCATGGACAAGACAGTGCTCCCCCAACTCCCATCACCAGTGGCCTTCTCCTGCTTCAGAAGCTGGCTGTGTTCACCTCTGAAAGAGGCCCCAAAGCTGCCATTGCATTCAGCACCACAGCCTCAGATTTTCAACACTGCAGCGCTCCTTCAGTGCTTCCCTGGTAAGGGAGTTAAAGTGGCAGTTTGGGTCTCCACTTTTCCTGGGAGTACCCCAGTATGACAGCTGAGGAAATAACACTCAGACTTCAGTACCCTCAGAAGTCTTTGCTTGGGGACAAACGCTGTATTGAATGTGTAATTCTGAGCCACAAGATTGGCTCCTTGCTGATTTATTACATCTTTTTAGA
Organism: Cuculus canorus; assembly: GCF_017976375.1. Lineage (NCBI taxonomy): Eukaryota > Metazoa > Chordata > Aves > Cuculiformes > Cuculidae > Cuculus > Cuculus canorus. Next base: position 108,862,794 of record NC_071403.1, read on the forward strand.
ACAAAAGTTTAGAATAGCCTGGGACTTTGCCATTCTCAGACAATATACACTTTGAGCCCTTACTTTGTGTTATTTCAGACAAAACCAACTATCCCAAACCCAAGCTGTTCCATGAGTAACAAAACTGAAACGAAGCCTGAATTCCTATGACCTCTCCTTGTAACTTTCTCCTCAGCAGACTGACTCCAGCTCCAGCTCCTCGCATCTCTGTCACTCATGACAAGCACAGGCAGCACATGTCTCCAGCTGTGGGTGCCGGGGCAGGGTGATGGATGCACATGCATTGACACAACTGCTGCCAAACCAAATGTGGTCCGTGTTCTCAGCAGGGAGGTCTAGTTGAGTCACTTGTCTCTAGCTGTTCACCAGACTTTACAGACGTCAGATTGTACTGGCCTGCATCTCATTTGCCTTATACACATGGTTGCAATTGGTCACCGTGTTAGAAGCTACCGGGGTAGGTTCAGAGAGATGGCACACATTGGCTCTGGTTCTGCAGAAAACAAACCATCCACCAAACCTGAGCCTAAGTGGTCCCTTGGCCTACGAATTTCTGTTACTAGTAATTCACAAAAGGTTTTGGGGTGTGCATCCGCCTTCTGTCTCTGCTGCCTGATTCAAGAGGGCAGCAGTTGACCCAAGCCCTGAGTGAAGCTTGAAAACATTCTTCTGGTTCAATAGCCATGTCCTCTTCACAGCCACATTCTTCTATTACAAAGACTATAAGCAAACAGCATACTTTGTGCATGCTTCTGCCTTTCTCTTTGCCTCTTCTTACCTCTAATATGCCTTAAAACACACACAGGAGCCAAAAGCAGACCAAACAGCCTAACCTCCGCTTACATACCAGTGCTTAGTACTCCACGTTGCCTGGCTCCAGGCCTTCAGAAAAACTTTAACTAAGGAACCACAATTAAAGGAATTAAATGAAATTCAGCCAACCTGACCTCAGCCTCTGGAGCCCACCTACTTTGCCTCAGTGTAGTAAGGCTGGTTCTGTCATTTCACCTGAAAAGCTGCGGGGCTTAGGAATACAATTTTGATTCATAGTTAAATAAACATTTTCTTAACATCATTAAGATGAGGGATTGGACACCACTGATGTAGCCATTTACTTGTTACAAGAGTTGTGGTTTAGGTGAGAACTGTAAAAATACAGAAACCACCACGTACAATTCCATGATTCAAGTTTCTGAGTGCAGCAGAGTCTGGAACTGATTACAATTTGTACCAAATGGCAACAATACTTCTTACATTCATATAGACCCTTAAAAAAAATATTAGTCCTTTTTCAGCCAGCCATTTCCTTGCTACAAAAAGTAAAGTTGCTGACATGGTGGAACTGAATTCTGCCAGTTCCCTTATGATGCTGCTATGTCAATGAGAAATTACTACAGAACTAGAGTTACACACATTTCAGCTAGGAAGACATCTGACATGAATAGATACTTTCATGTTGGGACGCTATTCAGTGAAAAATTAGCCAGTGTTGAAACTATTCAAAGTGAGCACTAACATTCCGTGGGAAAAAAACAGTCACAGCTGGACAGATCATTTCAATCTGAGAGACAAAACTGGCAGTCATGACAAATATTCAGCTAGTCGGGGGCAAATGACACACTCAAATAAATTCATGACTAAGAGAAATCCTAAAACGCTAAAGGCGCCAAAGTGGTTGTCATGAACTATTAGCTCACAGTGATCCTCCCCGTCATGGGGGTTTGAAACTGAATTTTGGGTTCCTTACTGCCCCTTGAGTGATGTCCACATAGCAGTGGAGGGGCTCCTGGCTTTGGCACTCCTTCTCAACTTTTCAAAAGGAAAGGTGACAGACACCATTAGAGCATGTCATGGGCCTGTTTTGGTCAAGAGTTGAACTACAGTGCATTCCTTCAAAGTGCACAACAAACTTAAAAACCCCACTGCTGCCTCTAGAAGAGAGTACAGTATTGTTCTTTCAATAATGCCACCCACTTTGAAGAGTAGCTCATGCTTGCTGGAGACTCTCCTGACACCAAGCAGGCCAAGGGAGCTATTAAGCAGCAATTTAAGCAATGAGGAGGTGAATTGTGTGTCACAGATGCTACTACTCACTTCTGAGGTCATTATTTGGTATTTTTCTATCAGAACAACCTTGAAATTTACCTTGGGAAGTTAAGTGATATGTCCAAAAACAAGAAGCAGGAAAAGTAAGAATGAGTGAATCAGGAAAATCATATTGTTTGCTGAAGGCTTCCTGATGAGTAACGATGTCAGCTTGTGAGAGAGTGACAGCATTCTTTGATAGAATGCAAAGACTGGGTGACAACAACTGCATTCACATGCAGGAACAACCTAACACAGCAGAACTAGAAAAGCTGGGCTTCCCTGGGGCAGTACCTGAACAGCTGGCACAGGCTGCGTTTGCGCATCAAGCTGTGAAAGATCTTGCACACCAACACCACCCCTGCCAGCCTTTACCATTTGAGCACCCATGTACCAGAAAGAGAACGTGTTTAAACAGGATTAACCTGTGATGACCTGTATTAATTAGTGATATTGCTGTCTGGTGGGGAAAAAAGGACATAATCTAAAGAAATGCAGAGTGCCAGCCACGTCAAATTTCCTTCAAGACCACTGAATCATCATATATATATTTTGACTCAGAAGTCTTCAAGCTGCATGTTCTATCCCGGCTGTGTTTGAGGCCTGTGATTACTCTGCTCTTCTCTCTCTCAAGCCACAGGGCTGGGAAGATACCTCTGTGCCACAGCAGCTGAGCTCAGCAGTCTTTGAAGTTTGCCCTCGCTGAAGCAGGAGATCACACTAGGAGCCTCCAGAGGTCCCTTCCAAGCTACATTTTTCCATATGAGGAGGCTGTGACCTGACACAGCAGCCTGTGCTTCCTATCCTTATGTGAGACAGGGAACGTGACAGAGAGGACATCACCCCTTCCCCTTCTTCTCCCACACCTGAGTACATGCCAGGAACATGCCTTTCACTTTGGACAAAACAGAGCACCGACCTGCTCAGCCCATCTCAGGGGAATCCCATCTGGAAGGAGCAGTATGCACAATGTGCATTTTTGCTTGCTGTTGACCAATATGCACTTGAAGAGCTGAGTAGCAGCCTCAGGTAGAAGGGAAATCCTGCAGTGAAGTTTTTGTCCTGACAAAAGACACAGAGGAGGGAGGAAATTAGGATTTTTTATTTCTTTCTATACTGACTTTCTTTTCCCCTCAAGTCGTGCTTTGCCACATGCTGCTTTCCATTCGCGCTAAACCAAGGGGGATGGAGAGGATACCGCTAGCCAGCATGGAAAATTTCTCTGTGACAGTTTCAGCATCACCTCCAATCCCTACCGACTCATGCTGCCAGGATCCACTCTGGGCTGGATTTACCAAAGCACTCCATATTGATTTAGCTCTCCTCTCACTGAAACCTGTGGCACCTCCATAGATTCCAGTGGGAGCAGAACAAAGGCTGTGCCAAGCTTCTTTGAAAAATCCCACCATGTGTGTTTAATGAGGAATGTCTCTGGCAGAAAAGCTTTGAGTGCAACTAAGAAGATTTTTTTTATTTCTTTCACATTAAAAGTTTAATTTCTGCCACTTCTTAACCAGGAGGTAAATGCCCTGAAGAGCAGGTAGGACCTGCTCCAAAATTCACAGCAGGATATAATCTATTTCCACCTAAAACTGAATTAAACTTTTCCTGACATTGAAATGGTCCCTGTCACTTTATGAGTTGGCACCATCCTCAGGATCCACACCTCCCCTTCCTGCTGCAGCTCAGCTCTGGCCACAAAGGCATTCCTCAATTTCTATCCTATTTTTTACCCTTTTCCAGGGCCAGTCCTCACTGCAGTCCTACTTCTGCTTTTTGCCCTGTCATTTGCTCATGACCCAAAGCCTCGTCATCCCATGCACCCATTCCTTGCTGTTCGTTGGCACTGGAGCCTACAAAGTAGTTTTCAGTCTCTAAATACAGATTTGACATGTTGGGAAATTGATAGCTACTATCCGTTACTAAGAAAAAACTTCCGCCAAGGTAAACTGATCCCATCCGTCACAGAGATCTCTCTCCTCACAGAAGCAGAAGACACCACCACCAGGTCAACTTTGTTTTCGTCTCAAAACTACCCAAAAATGTTCCAGAAGTTCATGACATTCATTTTCCTTCTTTTATGACAAGCAAAACACTTTAAGTATGCTTTTATCAATGAATGTGTTGTTCTCTGGCCTGCAGCATCACCAAACTGAGCTGAACAGCAAACATGGAATAAGAAAGTTTCAGAACTAAAATAGGAAAGGGAAATCCTTTGCACAACAGTGAGCTGAATGAACATGGACTTTTCATTCACATTTGTTCATGCTTAGATGTCATGTTTTGCCAAAAGCTAGATAATTATTATTTTAAAATGCCCTTAAGCTGAAAAAAAAGAACTATATTAACAATATTAATCATTGCAATATTAGTTCATTTCAGTATAATGAATATAAGACAAAGCAGATGTTAAGGAGCTTTTGAGGGTTTCACTATTGAATGAAACAATACATAGTGCATCCAGAGATATATACTATTTTCACATCTGGTAATAGCTCTGGTATTGGGTTATTCCACAAGCAGGTAGCAATAACTACTTTTAGCCAAGCTCGCCCTTATTTCATCCAGTAAAACTTGGTTTATGGTTGAGTGTTTGCTAAAAACATTACATCTACCAAATAATAGACCTAACAAAACATGCAACTGTCTACCACAAGGAAGATAGCCTAGGAAATTCTAACACTATAGACATTTTCCCTGTCTAAACACCTAATAAAACAGCTCCAAGAGACCCAGCTGTTTACAGGACTCAAGGGCATAGACCTTCAGCAAAAGCTCCTTGCACATGGTCTACCAGCCTCCAGGTCAGACCAAACACAACATTCCTGTAGCAGTTCTCTCTCACTGTGATTCCCTTATACTTCTAATGTCTCTCTTGAAGTTCTCCGTGAGTTCCACTGTCATCTCTTCATTCTGCTGTGCAAGCACATTGTATTGTTACATGTTGATCATTCTTTGCCCAGAGAAGTCATGGATGCTCCATCCTGGAGATGTTTAAAGCCAGGCTGGACGAGGCTTCAAGCAGCCTGGTCTAGCAGGAGGTGTCCCTGCTCATGGCAGGGGGATTGGAACTAGGTGATCTTTAAGGCTCCTTCCAACTCCAACTATTCTATGATTCTATGAAGTGCATTTGACAGCATCTGTATTAGCATTTTCCCACCAAATTTTAATTTTGGTGCTACTTCAGTGACTCACACAGGGACTAAACTGTGCTCCCAATATGTAAACAACCACAGCAGTTTTCTGACACTTCAAAATTTCAAAAAGTAAAACAGCTCAACACTGTGAGGAAGAAAGCGTTTAAAATCCTTTGAAAGAGATCTAGCAATGCTGGAGAAATTTGCTAATTATCTTTTTTTTTCTATGTTTCAGAACAAGTAGCATCGCACTGAACTCTTCGAACTCCCCTGTTGGCAACATGAAACATGAACTAAAATGTACTTTCAATTTATGGGCAAATAGTAAGAGTTAAACCAAAATTTTTAAACTCCAAGTTTGGGGATTTCAGTTCTCTTTATATAAAGCCTTTTTATTGTAGGATCATAAACGGAGTGAAGTATCAGCCGTTTGCAATTTTTTTTTTTTAAATAATCAATAAATATCAATAAAAGTTAATAGAATTGTCCCATTGCACAACACGCAGGAGATTTGAATCCAGCACCAGCTATCCAACGGCTCGACAGAAATATAAGCAAACATCATAAGGATGTGGAGATACAGTAGGAGGAATTAAGCCTTTATAATTTGAGCTGAAAACTGCAGAAAGGAGAGCTCCGGGGAAACCTGCTGTTCACAGGTTTTAATAGCACAGATAGTTTTCCTCCTGCCTTTGTCACTAGAGGTCAGCACAGCATCTGAAGTGCCGCACTGTTTGTGTTTACGGAATGATAAGAAAATTCACAACTCTGAAACAGTAGTTTAAGAAAAGCTCCAAAGACAGAATCTGTGTTTCTGCAACGGGAGAAGTAGGAAATGTGAGCCTCAAAAAACGAACACAGAAGCAAATGAAAAGCCTGAAGTCAAAATCCAAGTAAAAGCACACTAGAATTTTCAAGGTTCCTGCAGAGCAACTGGAGTCTAATGGTGGCTATTTTTTAAACACCCATTAGCCTAAGGTAAAAGCTGTCACCTAAAATCCAGCTGACTCTGAGGGCTCTTCCTGATGCATGAGAATTAGACTGTTCAATCTCCCTGCACAACAAAATTCCTACCCCAAGCTGCAAGCAGTTAGCTAGTCTAGCTCATGTAAAGCTAGCTGATACATGGAGGTCGAGGGGATTGGGAAGGAATTAACTGCACTAGAGCATTTCCTAGGAATGCAAGGGGTGGGGAAAAAAACAACCACAAACAAGTGCTCATCTTCCCAACACAACAAACCAGATATCCACTGTGTGATCTTTGTCCCTTTGAAGTCACTGGGGAAACCTCATGGTTAGGAACTCTCACTGCACGCACTGCTATTCCTGTCCCCTGGGGCCTCTCAGAGGCTTGTTACTGTCAGCCAGGAGGTGACATGCTATCACAGCACCTGACAGGAACTGTGAAGGACCAACTCTTCCTTTTAAAAAAGGAGACTGCAGGCAACAGAAATTTGGGACTGAAGAGATGTCACCTCGTGGTAGGGCAAATCAGTCACTTCCACTCCCAGCACATGTACCAGAAAATGGGTCCATGTTCTGTTATGATTTATGGTGGTCAGTGCACCGCTCCAGCAGAAGAACGCGTTTGTCAACAGGATTCAGACTCCCAACAGAGACCTGTATAGCCATACCCCTGCACTACCCTGAACTGCAGCTAAGCGGCTTGCGCTATGAGTTGTCCATAAGCTGACACAACAGCCTTCAGGGCAACTTAACCTGTCTCCCCTGTTCTGGCCCATACAGGAAATCAATACCTTGAAATCCAGCAATGTTTGGTTAGCAAATGGAAGCCTCTTGGAACAGGGGCAAAGGAAGCTACAGGAGAATAAATTCACACTGACATGGGAAACCAGTCTAAATGAGAATCTAACTCCATCAACCCAACAAAAAAGTAGATGGATATTAGCCATTTTTTAATATTTTCTTTCCTAATCTACACCTGGCTATGAGGGATAACTAAAGTGGTGTGCATCCAGCTTCTAGTAACCATGAAAGAAATAGATTCCAGTAGGGAAGTATTTTCCTTAGAGATGCATTACCTGCAATACCCATTGTTGCTCTCCTATTACTACGTTGTACTCCAAAGGAGGAAACAATTTGTCACTGCTGTTTCTTTTTCTCACTTTTTTCCTTGGAAATTTCATGTCTTAAAGATACACATTAAAATAAATACAAGAGTAGAAAAGATCACCCATCTAAAGGCTGAAGTGCAGGACTATAATGCCTGAAAGCATCCATCCATTACTAATACCTTTGTGTCATAATGCACGAGAGTCAAAAATAGTGCTAAGTGCTGTAAAAAAAAAAAATAAAAAAGTCTTTCTCTCAGCAGAGGTTTAAAGTGAGAAAATAGGATGGACACAGGTGGGAAAAGTATAGAAAGAAGTAATGAGATAATGCTAGTGATAGTGATAGCAGGTGCCCTCCCTGTATGAACAAGGGGTGCAGTCAGGGGTGGGGGTGTCTGACATGCTATTCTGAGCAGCCAGGAGAGCAGGGAAGCCACCCAGAAAGATGGGCAGCACCAGAAGAACAACTTGTTGGAGATAGTTCCTGACAGGCCAAGAACCTGTTGAAATTTCAAGTAGTACCATTTACCTTCGTGAAACAAATCACTACCTGTCACCCTACGGCAACAATGCTGACGTTTTTGAAGGATGGTGGGACAAAGGAGTTTTGCAGAACAGTGAGGTAATGTTGCAGCTGTTTATAGCAGCTTCTTAGAAGCAGGGGAGAAAACACAAGGGCACTTGCATGAAAATTTTCCACGTTAGACATAAAGCGGTTTGTATACATATACATAAAAGATGAAATCGTGAGCTGGCTGGAAGCAAAGATCAGTTCTGCTAGTCTGAATTACGTATACCCTAAGCAGGTCAGAAGTAGAATGCAAAGAACCTTGCACACAAAGTTGTGACTGAAAAAGGATAGGGGACAAGTAAAATACAAGGTGGAAAAAAGATTTAAAGCAGAAACAACCAAGAAAATAAGCTTTTCCAAAAAAGCATTACTTCCTGTGAGACCTTTGTTGAGTTACTCTATTTCCTCATCAATACCATGAAGATAATATTTTCTGCACCTCCTCCCAAAAAGATTTAAACTCCTGGTTGTTCACACAGAATCAGTCACGGGAAAGAGATGGGGATGTGCAGAAGGTTTGGGCCTTAAGAACTTCTATATTTTGTAAATGAAGCTTTAACTTTAGTCTTCACTATTATGCTGCCATCAGGTTTAATGAATCATAGAATCATAGAATCATAGAATCACCAGGTTGGAAGGGACCCACTGGGTCATCGAGTCCAGCCATTCCTAACAATCCCTAAACTATGCCCCTCAGCACCTCATCCACCTGTCCCTTAAACACCTCCAGGGAAGGTGACTCAACCACCTCCCTGGGCAGCCTGTGTCAGTGACCAATGATCCTTTCTGTGAATTTTTTTTTCTGATGTCCAGCCTGAACCTCCCCTGGCAGAGCTTCAGGCCATTCCCCCTTGTCCTGTCCCCTGTCCCTTTGTTTAAGGTACAGAGAAAAAAAAACCACACATTGTGTTTTGGTAAGCAATAGGGTGAAAAACAAATTAGATTTCTATTCATGGTCTCCCCTCATTACCACACAACCAATCTGAACCACACACAGGTAGTTTATGTCATGAGGAGTTGCAGACCATAACTGTGCTAACCTCATGAGGCCACAAACACACGGGGCACACAACCAGCACATTATCTTCTAAGTGCGTGTTGACTCACAGCTTGAGTCCAACCCGTGTTTTTTTCCCTGAGTTCTTTTTTTAAAGACCACAATCAACTGTTCCTCAGCTTTCCCTATAGCTGTAAGTGGCAGATCTTTTGGGATATTTCTATGTTTTGATGATTTGCTTGAGTGGCAGAGAGGAGGAAAACGATACATTTTCTGTAGAGTGCATATATGTTACAATTAGAAAGGCCTTTAAACTCACAGCTCCTCAGCTGCTATGAACTGGCACAGATCCATTAAAACCAATTGGCTGGATTCCTCAGACAGCTCGAATTAGTGTCTCTCCACCGAAGCTGATGTAGCAATACCAATTTGTAGAAGATAGGAATGTGGCCCACGGTCTGCACTGCAGTCCAGAAAGACCATCTGTGTTTAACAGGATCAGAAATCAAAAGGAAAGTCTGTGTCTTTATAATTTACTCAATACTTCTGAGACAAGTTATTTCCCTGGTGTGAAGTTAGGTAGACTAAACAAGAGCTATACAAGATAAAAACCTGTTTATTATTGTTTCTTCCTCACTATAGCTTTACCGTGGAAAGTTAGGTCATTTCTTGCAACATATTCCATAAAGCAATGAAACATGAAAGCAAGAAGGAGACAAGTGAAGAGACAAGAGGGACAGTAATAACACTATAAAGAATTCAAGCTATTTAATGAATTGTAGGCATGAAAAACTAGAGTGTGCTGCCCTGCTTGTGCTGACTTTATGTCAAACCCATTCCCTCTGATGTCAGTGGAAAGAGTGGCATAACACAATGCTGCTCAGCAGCACAAGGGAGGGGCAGCATAAAGGCAGAGGAGGTGGCTTAGGTAGTTGAGCTTTTTCTTTCGGAGGCTGCTCTGAAAATCTTCCATACTGAAATTTCATTGGAATTTAGATACCATTTTCACCATTCTAATTGTGAAAAGCCACACAGAGATCTAGAAATAACTCAGTAATAATCACTAGAGAAGAAATGATATCAAAGCATCTAGTTTCATGTTTTGTGACTCATTGATAGAAATCAAAATTATTTGTGCAAAGCTTCTTTGAGGTCTCCAGCAAAAAACAATGTTTTTGTCATGCTGCCATTGGATAGCTCAGTCTAAGTTTTCTGTGTTGAAGAATTCACAGTTCTCTTTACATGAACAAGCTGACTCTGCATACAGGAACTCTCTGAATACAGTTTGCTTACATTCTTAACACATGCACACATCCATGTATTTTCAGGGCACAGAGTGTAAATGAAGACAAGATGCTTTGAATTCCAGGGGAGCAAAAGCATCCCCGTGAGTTCTGGGCACCACAGTGTTACCATGCATCTGCTCATACAGCCATTGTTTGTCCTAGAGGCTAATGCATGAGAAATGTGAGTAAAAATGGCACTGTCAGAGAAAATAGAGTACAACTCTTCTGCTTTTACACAGAAAAATGTAACTGCACCTTACAAGCATCTGCCCTCAGCAACTCTTTCTCGCTCTGCTCCTTCCTCTCCTGTGACTCCATCAGCTACTTGATCAACACAGAAAGAAAACACTGAAGTGGAAGCTCTGAAGACCTGTCTCAAGACAGTCACTCCACAAGACTGTAAGGGTAAAGCAGGAGTGAAAAAGTTTTCGCATGGGTGAGAATTTCTTCTAGTGAGAAAAATCAGAGTGACAGAGGAGAGAAACTCTGCTTTAGCCTATTTTTTTTAGCCTATTCTGTTTTTAATATTTGGAGATGCTTTGAATAACATTAAGAAGGGATGCGTGTGTTTGAACGAAAGGCTACCAGCAAAATCAGTGTAAGGATACTCCTGCCAGCTGTGCTCTACTGGCACCACGCTGACACAAGGCCAGCAGCTTCTCAAGACTAAGCCTCACCAGGGCTCTGGCAGAGCTTGGTGCTCACTGCACCACAGCACACATGCAAAGTCTATAACCACTAGCAATGCGTTGAGCAGATTTAAGATTTAAACTACACTACATTTGAATAAAAATACGCACAAGTGAAATACTGCTAGGCAGCTTTGCATTTCGGTTCTGCTATATTGTGGAGATCAACTTTGCTGAAACAAAGTTAGTTAGGCCTATTCCACACAGTTCCAATAATGAATTCAATAAATTTGTACACATTGTCAGTCTTTCAGCCCTACTCTAAGGTCTGACAAAGCCAGAAAGACTGCAGTTTGCCTTCACTCATATCCATAACAGAATCTGCTCAGCTAAAACTGGTGCCGCGCTTCAGCTAAGTCAGTATTTGATCCACTTTTCATTGCAAAGAATTATATTCTGCCTTGTCAGATTTGTAGTATGTGATCTGTAAAGACTGAGATTTCCTAGGACATTAAACCTGTCTGCTAATTACCAATGTTAACACAAGAAAAAAATATCATAAGCATTGTAACTTTCAGGTTCTTCCATAAATTAAATTATTTCTTTTGAAAGTAGTTCTGCTTGGAGCATTCAATTCTGGTGTAGCCTTATAAAAAGGTACTTTCAGGGAAAACCTTGGTCTTCAGTTATTATTGATTTTCGAGAAATCAACAAAAATCTTTATTCACCAATCAATTGCATGCCTCTTCTTTTTTTCATAAACAATCACATTCTTGTCATGAGAGACACGATTTTTGCAAAGTTCTCAAAAAGGCAGACACTTTCCTAAAGATGCTCTTGATTTTTAAAATGCTCTGGCATCACCTATCCTACCTAAAGCCAACACAGATTTGCAAATTCGTACATAAAATACCATACTAGCTAACAGTCATGATCATTTCCTATATAATATGATTTAAACAGAGGGTTTAACATTTTCCAAATTCCTCAAATGCCACAGGGCCTTACGTCTCACCAATTTCAGCAGGACTTATATGTGTATATTTCACATAGAAATCTTAAACAGAAGAAAACTTACTTATCCACATAGCAATATCTTAGCAACCTTCTAAATCTCTACCTTTTCACTAAAATAATCACCAATCTCAAACCATGCATTACAGTCTTAACTATCTTCAATAGGCACATTGCTGTTCTAACATGAAACTACCAATGTAAAGACCAGCAGAAAGTTTTTTACAGCATTTTACTTAATTTGTATAAATTGAAAGAAAGGCATGTACCTCAGACAGGAGAAAATGCAGGAAGAGTGATATGAGATAAAGTGCCAGGTAGATACAGTATTATATTATCATCTTAACTGAGTATAATGGGAAAATGTTGTTTGGTTTGTGTTTGTTTTTTAAGCTTCACAGGCCCTTGGAAGCATGGTATGTATTTTTAAAACCACTAAGCTGAAAATATTTAAAATTTGAAAGCTTCTGATCAAAAACTGACCCAAAGCCTGTCAAAATAATGTTTTATCTCAAATTAAGTCATAAAATGTAATATAATTAACACAGTTGCTATTCAAGAGCTACAGCTGCACAGCTAACCTCATCGAATTTGTGCATGACAATTCTGTTTCCATGCATGTAAGTGCACTTCCTTTTCCTAAACATTACTAACCTCTTAGTCTACAGCTTGAGGCTGCAAGTAGGTCTCACTGAGGAAGAAACTACTCAGGTGAGCTGGTGATTCACAGACTTTAAACGTCATTCTTGAGCCTTCGGGATTTGCACCTCCTGTAACACGCATTTTGCCATCCTATAACCTGTTAGCCATCTTTGTCCTCTTTCCTAAGCCAAAGGAAATCTTTGTTCTGATTCTGCAGTCTCAAACAATTTCAAAGATTTAATCAAATTAAACACTTAAGGGAAGTGATAATTACTCAAGGAACTAAGGTCAAAAGTCCTAGTGCTGCTATCTCTCCTCATTATTTTTTCTTTCGGGGTACAAAACATAATATCCTAGCATGTCTTTCAACAAGTCCTGTCCTCACAAGAGAACTGTGTCTGCAAAGCTATCTTTTATCAATTTCTTCTACTTATACTGGGGGGAAGCAAAAAAACCTAATATCTTTCCTTTGTTTAAATGCATTTCCTGCTTTCCTTACTGCTATAGACTGTGTTGTGGCAGGCCTATTTATAGTCCAAAGAAAGGAAAAGCACCACTGGAGGCAGGAAAACTAAGTTGGGAAAGAATAGAAGGAAGTGTGGCTGCCATTTAGCCAAACAATCTAGAACTAATTGAGCTCAGAAGAGCCCCAGCCCACTGAAGCTGCTGGGAATGAACAGAGCACAATCCTGCTTCTCTTTCCATGGCCCTACTGGGGCCGCTGGCTGTGAGAGTCATGTACAGGACACTGCTGGGCAGCAAATAACCTCAGCATCGCAACACCATGCAAAGAACTCTTTAAAAGAAAAAGGAGTGTGCTGAAACTTAGATACCCATCAAATTAAGGTAAGTGTCTCCTTCGGGCATTTCTGCTTGCTGCATTCTCTGTGTCTTTTTAGATGCGGTCAGACTGGTGAATGAAAATAGAATGAGCTTTGGAGAAGGAGTTGTATCTGATTTTTAGATAAAGGTTTGGCAGGATGCCTGAGTTTTAGGTAAAGAAATCTGAATTCAATTATGGATTCTTCATAATTTTCCTTAAGCAAAAGAAGCTTTTGTTATATATCCATAAGATAACTTTCCTGCTTTCCTTACCTGAGTCATATTCATCTTATAATTTGTGATTCAGTACTAGATAAATGTTGATTGTAACTGTATACCTCAAAGAAAAATAATGAAGTCAGCTCTGCATTGGGTTAAATATATAAATTTAGAGACAGAGAACAGGAGAAGTATATGTAATATATATTTAGACAAGATGTGTGAATTTAGAATACATAAACATATCAAAATATATAAAATTTCTAAATGAAATTTCATGAGAATTTGATTTTGTACTCATGAGGTACATTTAAACATAAGAACTTAGGCAACATTAAAACACTTGAAAGTTTCTGTAGTTTTAGAATTTATTATGGTGGGTGATTTGTGTATGCGTGCATGCGTGCATTAAAAATATACTATGTATAGATATCAATATATTTTATTCATTGTAGTTTTACATTGCAATACCATGTAGTTACCATTCTGAGGTCTAATTTAAACTGACAGTAGACTGTGAGTGGAAATTTTTAATCTACTTATTACCAGATACTACACAGAGACTTATGCTATCATGACTGCCTGTGTAAAATGCTCCTATTTAAGACATACCAGTGTACAGACCATATTAATTCATTGAATTATCATCAATAAGACTGACTGTTAAGAAAAATGAGAAGTTGTTTTTATATCTCATTTGATTCTAATTTCCAATATGTCCTTTGCTCTTCTAACAAAGGAAATGCTGTTGTGATTTGAAGGCAGGAGGATAGAATACTAGATTCAGGATTTCACCTTGCAATTTTCCTCTTTGAATGATCTATGAAAATAACCTCTGTATTAGTCTCACTTGTGTTAACACACTACCTCTATGCATGCACTGCTCGGATTATTCATTTGCTATTCAGATGTTTCTTAGGTTTAGTGGTTTATAGCCAAAAGTTTCTGGTGAGTAAAAAGGAAGTATGATGTGTTGTTATTCTACTGTATCCCCATGGAAGCTGTTATGTTTAGAGTCTGTTATTGTGAAGATAGCAAGCAGGATGTCACCCATGTAGGTGAAAAGCTGCGATAGGACAATTGTAAATAACAGCAGTCAGCTGAAACTCTGACCCAGGGAAGTGCCAAGCAACATTTCCAATGAAGCAGAAGTTAGTCATTGCTCACAGAAAGGATCAGGCTTTTCTTTGTCTGATTTCAAAGTATTCATTTATTTAAGTCTTGTCTTGTGAAGAATAGAACACCTGTAGTGTGAGTAAAATTAGAAACCTGTACAGATATTCACAGGACAAAGCTCTTTAGACTGCAATTTGAGTAACGAGCATAGCATGCTCTCACTCAGGTAACATTCCTTACTTTCAGTTTCAGTAACTGATTCACCTGCAAAAGGACTGAGCAGAAACAAAAAAAAAAAAAAAAAAAAAAAAAAAAACCAAAAAAAACCCAAAAAACCTGTTTCAATTAAAAAATATAGGGTTAAACTGTGTAACCACCATTGTACTAGATAAGCTTTTGCACAACTCATAGGATGGAGGGAAGGAATGGAGGCAAATCTGCTGATAAATACTCACCCAAGCAAAGCAGCATTGCAATTTCTGCTGTTAAACAAAGACAATCATTTCCATGAGATGACAGTTATTGCAGTACAACTGAGCAACAAACACCCTATCATTCAGATTTATTCAAGTCTGTAACGCTCACCACAACATTATTTTAAAACTCCTTTTTACTGCATTAATGTAGCAAAACAGAAACCATTGCTTAGCTGTAAGATCATTTGCAAATCATCCAGTTACAATGTAATTATACAGAAAGAGTTGCTAAAATAATACAGTGGTGCACTTTCACATTTATTTGTATAAAAAAATATTATAGATGGTACTTAGAATTGCCTAGTTGATACTCTAAATAAATACATATCCTTAATGAAGAATTAACAGAACAAATTCTAATGAGAGGCACAGACACAAATCCACTGGAGCCAGGAGAGCTGCTGACACCACTGAGAACAGAGTTTTTTGTTCTGAAGATAAGGACAACACACTCCACTGGCTACTCAACTAGTTTCTGTTTCTTACAGTATGCTGTACAGGGAATATGACGCTGGCTTGAAGCTACCCTACTCTTTCTTCAATCCCTTCTCCCATTTTAGCATCTAGGACAGGTTCAAAACAACTTGGAATTAGGGAAAACGAGTCAGCAGTACGGCTAGCAGTGCTCTAAACATACTGTGTTCTTTCAAAACAATTCAGATTGTCTTAAGAAAAAACACAGCTTAGGAAATCTGTTAGGTTTTCTGTCTTTGAGAACTTAAAGCCAGTGTTTTCAAGCTTGCCTCTGTAACTGCAAGAGTTAATAACACTGTAAGAGTTCATAAGTTCATGAGTTCAAAGTTTGCAAACTCATATTTTTTTTCCTGAAGACACAATGATTCCAGAAGGCTTTAGACTGAAATTCACACCCCTGCACCTTATAAAATCTTACTACCTGCTAGATTCTAAGGTCTCTGCAGGAGATTCTTTGTATATAAACACTTTTGAGTGTTCACAAGGACTAAGAGGGTTGCAGTTATTAAGACTCCAAGATAAATACTAAATAGGAGAATTCGATATACCAGCAGAAAGTGGAGGTTCACGTGCTTTCTACCCTACCATTATTTTTCCAGGAGATGTAAAGAAGTCTACAGTTGTCGAATAAATACTTCAGTAAGCCATCCCTACTGATTGGGCAGCATGAGGGTTCTGGTTCCAGGAAAGTTGACTGACCTGAAGAAAAATCACATGACTTAAAAAACAATGCTACACTTTCATGCAAAATTAGCTCAGGTTTAGTAGGATTTATTATTCCTCATTCACTTGCTCTAGTGTATCTTCATTTCTCCCTATGCCTCTGTTCCACTGTACCAGGTGCTCTTTCTTACAAGGGAGCTTTGTGCTCCAAGTCACACTCAAGCCCACTAATGTTACAGGTGAATAAAATAAAATAAAATAAAATAAAATAAAATAAAATCAGAGCAGAGCAGAGACTTAGTTTTACCAGTGTGTCTATTTGGGGCAGTCAAAGCGTGTTTTGAGAACATGTGTACCGGCTACAGCAGTCTCACTCAGATAGTGAGTGAGATAATGGGGAGAGGGAACATGAAAAGAAACTCAGCTAAAACACATTAAGAAATTGGACAGCATCAAAATTATTACACAAAAAGAAGCAGCTGCTCAACTCTCAAAACAGAAATGTTAGTGCTAAAAAATTATTTCTTTGATAATGTCTAAAATACCCAGTTATAACTATGTGCTGAATAACATCCTGACTCATGCAAATGTTTATACAGGTGCTTAAACCTAAGTATATGAGTAGTCCCATTGATTTCAAGCAAAATTATTTCAACAGGCTGATAAAATTTAAAGCCAGGCAGAGTCATTAGATCATCTAGTCTGACTTCAAACACAGCATGCTGATTTTAGCATTCCTCTTTTCCAAAACAGAAAAGCTTGCCTGCTTACAACAGAACATACGGGTGTAGCGTGTCCAAGCTAAAAGTTTAAGAGAAGATTATGACGTTCTACATACATGAATAGCAACTCACTACAGTGAAAATTGTTCAAGTTGACACAAATTCCTTAGCCCAAATGAGAATTAAATGTTGCACAGGCTTTGTACCAGCTTACTGCACAATGGTGAAGGTCAATGTGTCTATGGAAGATGGACTGTTTCTCCCAGAAATCTATGTGACATCAGAAAAAGCCATTAACTTTACTTTGGTTGCTTTCCTTCTCTTCTAGTGGACTAGAGAAATATTATTGCATAAGCAAGGATGAATGAAAAAGCTGTCTTGCAAGCCAGTCTTCATGGCAAAGTGCAGCTGCCTTTGGTTTTCTCATTTCCCACGGGCCATGTGCATTTTGTGGTACAAAATAAGCAGCCACTGATAAGAAGCAGATGAGACATAGAAATGTTAAACAAATGGAGACATACAGAAATTGTCAAATCTCTTACTAACACTTGAACACACATGGGTAGCTGAAAAAGATTTATTATTTTAACAAAAGACAAGAGAAAAAGAGGGAGACTTGACCCGGGGTCTCCTTTATAAGCATCAGTAACAAAAAAAAAATAGATATCAAAAAAAAAAAGAGAAGAACAAGAAAGACTGCCATGGCATACAAGTCCACCTTGCCCACAATCCATATTCTCTTATCAGGATTCAAAGTTCCTTTGACTAACACACTGTAGCAGAATAGAGGATTTGGAACATACAGCCTCCAGGGCTTCTTTGAAAACACAGCGAGGGGAAATGCAATGGCATGTGCTTTATGCAACTAAGTGCCTTAAAAACATTGAAACTGATAAACGACCCAAGTGACTGTATTCACAGAACACTTAGAACAAAGTAAAACTCTGCTACATGACATAGTATTACTAATATTTGTTCATAGGAAAATTTTATCAAAAATACAATAGGAAACACCGCTAATGACTCCTCCAAAGAGTCTGCAACTTCAGTAACCATGCAGGCATCTTCAGGTCTTGGGTTAGCATAAAAAAAGACATGGTGGCTTTGAGCAGTATTCTTGTCTTTTCTCTTCAGGGTTGGCAATCTCCTTGTTACTTAGCACAATACTTCCTTGGAAGCAGAGAGGTATCCTAAGGGAAGGAGAAACCTGTCTCAGCTCTTGATGGCAGGGGAAAATGGCAAGCACGCTACCATGTTTCAGACCTCAGCTCTTCTGTAAACTCATTTCAACAATTTGCTCTCATTTCTGCATTGTATATCACCTTTGAAATGACCCTTCTCAGCCACCTGTTTAGTAATGGTGGCAGACCAGTTTATTATCACAGTGGTCTCCAAACAGACTGTGTGGACTCAAGCAATTGCACAATGCAAAATATAGCCCTGCTGTAACAGTTCTATAACACAGAACCGTATGCCTCCAGCAGTACGAAAATGCAAATTGGCCAGACTGTTGCCAGTACTACAAAGAAGTGATGTTGCTTAGTCAAGATAGCACAAAGGCTGCAAACAGCCAGGGCAGTTATGGTGTGATACAAAGCATTGTGGGTTGCCTGCTCTACTAACATTACTCAATCATACACACAATAACTAATTTGGTGGGGGAATTTAATGCTCTGTCAGGCTAACAGGTCTGGCATTGTCCCAGGAATTAACTCATGATAGTTTACATTGTAAGACTGTAGGTCACTTCAGTTAGAGAGAACAAAAATTAATGTGTATCAATTTCTCTGATTAGATAGCTCAGCATTCTTAGAATCCCTTATATCCTGCCATGCTCTGTTTTCCCAATATAGTATCATGAAGTGTTTCATCGCTATTTTGGATTATTACCATACAAAACTTATATTGTGAGGCTGGAGACAAAGATGCATCTTCAAAGATCTGCAGCAGGTCATCCACACTGAGGATGCCTGGAGAAACCTTGAAAACAAGTCTCTTCTAAATGCTCAAAACTGTTTAGAAATCTACTTCAGAACAATAAAGGTAGTATTGGAAAAGATACCCTTTACGACAGATTTATTTTTGTGCTTAGTAGTGCTATTGCCTCTAGGTCTAGAATTACAGGAGCACATTCCTCAAGGTCTATTTCTGATTTAAGCATATCCACCTTGTGGAATATAGCTATTCAACTTAGCTGGTAATAGACAGTGAAGAGCTTTTGTTGCTCTATTTTGTTGGAGTTTTTTAAATATTCATGAATACATTGTTATTGCTACACAAGAGGTCCTTATCACCTGCTTTGACTGCATGGCACAATTTCACTCTATCCATTAGCAAAAGCAATGACACTACCATTTAGCATTTACAGTGTAGATGCTGTAATCCATCTGTCTGCTTCAAAAATTGCAAGAGATGATTTCTCATTTGTTTCTAAGAGAGACAAATTTTTCATAAAAATTCTTTCTAAAAGAAACAAATTCCATTTCAATAACTGACACTGTGAGAAACACATACACAGTCATTTATCGGTTGCTTTGGATCTGCTACTCCATGAACTCCTGCTGCTTTTGTAAAAATGAGACTTATAGTATTGAAGGAAAAGCATCTTGGATAAACTCACAAGCAGCATCCAATCTTGTCATAAAACAACTAAGAATTTATTAAACAAGAAAAAGTTGCTGAAAGCACTGAGAAAGTTGAAACCAATATGCCCCATGCTGCATACTGTTGGTCACTTGGTGCTTTTCAAGACATAAGGAATTCCTCATCCTGGTCTATCCAAGCGCCTTGACTGAACATGAAGAGATGTTTTTGACACAATTCCATGTCTGAAGACCATATGGTGGATAAAAGACAAGTTTATTGGCCCACACACATATCACCAAAAGTAATAATACTAAAGATCTTAATATGATGAGGGTCTTAATATTGCTTTTAAAAAAACTCCTTTTCCACCACAGCTTCTTCACTGTAACAGCCAATTAGCATTCAATTTATGCTGCAGGATTTTGATGAGGTGTTACCATTTCAGAACATGTCCTGCAACAAGACAAATACAAAACCAAGAATTATGACTGCTCTCAGTGAAACAGTACCAAGTAAAATTAACTGGAAATAAAATACATTGTAGTCTTACAATAATGGAAGCAATTTTAACATCTACAATTTCTTAAATATATTGATATAAGGAAGGAACTATAAATTGCTAACTTCTCAGTGAATACTGCATGCTTTGGGAAGGAGGAAATAAGGGGAAAAGAGAGTTGATATTGTGGACTTATTGTTTGAGTATGTTTGGGTTTTGTTTGAGTAGGTTTGAGATTTTCATTTGCCCCACTAGTCATTGTCATCCCATTTCTAAATCTGAGGACAAAAGGTGCAGAAAAATTAAGACTATTTCCTATTTTTCATGCCATAATTGTAATCCCTGAAATCTAATGCCTCCCTATACTTCTTCAGAAAAAATATTACAAGAGGTGAAGCACAGTTACCATTAACTCTCAGTTGTGAGTGCACAGCATTTCCACAAACCAGAGAACAGATTCTAAGCTGGACATCAAGAGGAAAGAAGGAAAACCAAAGGGAAGCCACTAGTAATGCACATGAGTGAAAAGACTGCACTAAGTGATTTGGCCATGCTGTTCCCACCATTCTTATAAGATCCATCCTTATCATCAAACTTTATCCTTTCACCTACCGGACCCTCTCTTCTTTCCTTTTATATATCTGCACTTTGCAGTTGCACTAGTTGATTGTTGTGGATCCTTTCCAACTGAAATATTCTGTATAACCTATCAGGTTATACTAACTGCAACATTCCATTCCATTTGTCTTCTATCCACCCCTTCCGCACCTTAGCACCTTCACTGCACTTCCCTCCTCCTAACATCAATAACCTCTTCTCCACATTCCCTTGCATTCCAGGCACACTGCTTCTGGATTTTCCACTATCCAGACCAAACACTCAGGAGAAAAATAAGAGCCATCCAAAAGAGGTGGGAAGAGGGCTGGGAGGATGGTTAGGAGCCCCCCTGGAACATGGTATGAGAATCACTAAGGGCACAGACCATTGGCAGAGTGTCTTAATCCCCAGAGAATTTGGCAGCCACAGTAATGAACACCCAAACCTCTACCGAGCAAGTGAAGACATTAGTCAAAAGCTTACAAATGGGCTAAGTATGTATTAGCTTAACAAATAAAACTCCCTGCGGTCTGCTATGATGCAATTGACCATTGAGGTCAGGTATCTACTTCAGAAACTAGAGGTGTTATTATTTTTCAATGCCACGCTTTGAAGAAATGTTTAACAGAACACAACACTTTTTCCCCTCAGTTATTTCTCAGAATGGAATTATCAGATGTTTTATTTTAATTCATAAGCTCCAAATTTCAGGCAGGTATACAGCATATCAAATTTCATTTTAAATTAGTATATTTTCATATACTTAAAATTACTCAACTTTTTTCCCAACGGAAAACAACCAGCAATCTTAACTCTAGGCATGGCTATATACTCCACCTATGACATATACCTGCTGATACAAAGAAAGGACCAATTTCAAGGGTCATTCCTAAGGATGACCTTATTTGATGATACCTTATTTTCTTGGCCATAACATGACTCTTGGGTGTACCTTGGCTACACATTGCATTTGCAGTACTCCTGTGCCCCCTAGAGTATTATATTTAAGAATTTGGAATTGGCTTAGATTGCTAAGGATACAACATAGCCTATAGACTTTTAAAACAGATTTAATGTAATGTTTAAACTTATATAAAGTATGTTCAGCAAAATTTCCTTTCCACTATGTTCTTCAGACGCCCTTTAGCTGGCACCTTAGTGTAAAAGCTGTTGGACTATTTATAGCAGACTTTTTAATCATACCTAGGTATTTATAAAACGTCCTGTCAAGTGAAGGCTTCCGTAGTCTGCTTTCATTCACTTCTGCTGATAGTGAAGGCTGTATAATATATGGGGCAGTGAGGTAGACCAGCAAACCAGGCACTGTTCATTGGTTATGGATTCCCCATATTCTAAATGTCTGCAGTCAAATCACAGCACAACCATCTAGGAAACAAAGGTAGTAATACAGACTTGCAGTTAGTATAACCTGACATTTATGTCCACTGAGAACCTTATATCCTGTTACATAACTCCAAAAGAACACGTTAACAGAAAAAGACATTTTCAGGCAACCCACAAAACAGCCATCCATAATTGCCGTATTCAGGAAATAATTCTGTATGCAAAATTGTGCACAGCACCAAAGTACTAATTCTGAGATAAGCTCTTTATCAGTGACCAGTTTATGAATGAACACACCTACAATTAATGACACATAAGCAAGATATAACCAAGTATGTCCGAAAAGAAAGGAGAAACAATAGTTAAAAACAAGCCATGAAATAAAGTCTCTTCTAGAGGAAGGAGAGGCTCTGGGTCCATTTAACCAGCATCAATAAAAGAAAACAACTTCCTGATTTCAAACTGAAGCAAACTGGGCAACTCTTCCTTTCTTTAGTCCTTTGAGACTTTTTTTAAATATCATCCATAGTACTTGGCATTAAAATTTTCACCTCACATCACTATCACAATTCAGTCCAATACTCATCTTTTGTTATTCCTTTTCAGTATCTTTCATAGCATGTCTGAGATATCTGTTCATACTTAGTTTTTATTTGAGGCTCTAATGTTCACAGACAACGATGTACCCTTTTTCAGTGCAGTCTTGAGTTGTTTTCTCAACAGAGAGAGAAGCTAATATATTGATGCTTAACAAAAAGCAAAGCCTTTTTCATACAGAAGGTGGCATCTGATAGATATAAGAACACATTATATGCATTTTATCTGCTTTATCTATCTTATGGGGTTTGTATTAAAAAATGAAATAATAGGCAAAAAAGAAAGCCTCCATAAGTTTTTTTGAGATTTTTGTTTTCAGGAATTGCACTCAAATTATTTCTCTGTTCTGTTTCGTGATGACTTAAATGTGTTCACATAGCATGAGGAACTGATAAACTTTTCCACATAAACCACAATCGTTTTATGCCATTTTTTATTGAGCCATAAAAAAACATTTATTTGTCTATTCATTTCAGAAAGTGCAACTGCTCCTTTTCTTTTTAGAGAGTGTATCCCAAGTTGTCTGTGGAATATTGCCATTCAGTCATTATCATCAAATTACGTTTCTGTGTGGATCATGACTACCAAGTAAAAATAGGCAGCTGTTGAGTGCAAAGGGGTGGCCGTTCTGTGTGCTGTTTCAAATGGTCAGGTACTACCAGTATTTACTCAATTATATCAAAGAGTCTTGATAAATATGAAAAAGCGTGATTTTTGTTGCATAATTAGAGAAACAGACAAAATAATACCAATGGCATTTGTAAACTGGTAAACTATGTGGAACACATTTAAATCATTTCTTCAGTATCAACAGAGAGTAATTTTGAAATCAAGTTTGTAAAGAAACTTAGGATTAATTTTAAAGGTGCATGTAAAGTTCTGTTACCCTTGATCTCAAATGAAAATGCCTTTTAGGGGAAATTAAATGGCATTATCAAAGAAAACTAATTTGGTCAATGGAGCATACCCTGAAGTACAGTGAGTGCTTTCTCTTTTCTCTGAGGAAGGCCTGATATTTTATGCACTGCTCTGTGAGCAGTCATCTGCAACCAAGGTTTGCAAGACCTTCCAACTCAGTTCTGCAGGAGCAGCTCTCGGTCTCTCTTTGAAATTATCATCCCACCAATCTCTTAAACTTAAATGATCTCATTCCTTAAGGGCTTGTTTCTCATTTTTAAATTCACAGTTTTCACAGCCTCCTCTGTCCCTCTTTTAAAGTCTCCTTAACAGCTCAGAAGGCCCCGGAGTCACAGAGCCCCATGCATGGAGATGCTCTCCTTAGAGGCTTGATGAAAGTTCCCTAGGAAGCTTGGGAAGGCCTTCTCAATGCAGCCTCCCAGGAAGGCCACAAGGAGCAACGTTGTTGACAGGTTGCCAGGCTGATGACTGCACACTGGGATGAAAGGGTTCTGTACATCTGCAGCGAGCTTTTGCTGTTTGCCTAGCCATTAGCCTGCTGTAAGAGTTCCTCCTTGTGCTGCACGTTCTTCGCCCATTTATCGAGGCAGAACAGAGAATCTGGATAAGAAAGAGAGCTCATTCAATGAGATCACATGGTTAGTGAATGATTGCATACTATAATAAAACTTAAAAAAAGTATTTTTTTGTTTTGCAATGGAATTATAAGTCCTGTTGGGTTTACTATGGTTAACAGAGGCTCTTAAGGATAGAGGAGGCACACAATCATAGAATGGTCTGGGTCAGAAGGGATCTTAAAGATCATCCAGTTCCAACACCCCTGCAGTGAGGAGGGACACCTTCTGCTCAGTCAGGTTGCTCAGAGCCCAATCCAACCTGATCTTGAATGTTTCCAGGGGCACCCACCACCTCTCTGTGAAACCAGAGTTTCACCACCCCCAGCGTAAAAAGTTTCTTCCTAATACCTAACCTAAACCTCTCCTCTTTTAGCTCAAAACGTGGCATCACACTACGTCAAAGCGTTCCAAGTGAGACCTCGGGTTTCTGAGGCAGCTGCACCTGGGGTCTGCTGGGGGGCCGCTGGGGGAGCCGCTGGGGGCCGCTGAGGTCTGCTGTGGGGCTGCTGTGGGGCCGCTGGGGGAGCCGCTGGGGGGCCACCCCACAGCACCTCTCAGGCTCACGGCTGGCTCAGTGACTCCCAGGGGCTCCCACCCGTCACCCTTTGTTGCGTTTGGTGAGCTGCCCTTTGAAATGTATGGCTAAAAGGGTGAAGTGAAGTCGTGATGCCCTCGGCGCCGAAAGGGCAAAGTCACGGTGCCCTCTGTGCCGAAAGGGTGAAGTTGTCACGAATCCCTCTGTGGGGGTCCTAACAGCAAGGAGAGTGGAAAGGAAAGAAAACCACAAACAAGCCTCCCTGGCCATAAACCGAAGAGACTTTCAACTGATGCTTCCATCTCCCTTACTTGTTGTTTACATATGCTTCCAGGGTGTGGGCACAGAGGAGGACAAACGAGGCACCAAACCCAAGAAAAAGCTAGAGACTCGGGGTGCTGGCAGGAAGCCTCTCAGCTGGGGCTCCATCCGCTGATGCTTGGGCATCTTCACCTTCCAGGCTGCCAAGGAGGCCCTCTGATGGGCTGAGTACATCCATGTGAGCCTACCAGAAAGCTGGGGAGGGGCTCGTTGTCAGGGAGTGCGGGGTTAGGATGAGGGGTAACAGTTTTAAGCCGAAAGAGGAGAGATTTAGATTAGAGACTAGGAAGAAATTTTTTTGCCATGAGGGTGGTGAGACACTGGCACAGGTTGCCCAGAGAAGTTGTGGATGCCCCATCCCTGGAGGTGTTCAAGGCCAATTGGATGAGGCATTTAGCAACCTGATCCAGTGGGAGGTGTCCCTGCCCATGGCACGGGGGCTGGGTTGGAACTGGATGATCTCTAAAGTCCCTTCCAATCCAAATCATTCTATGATTCTGTGTCTGGCTGGGTTCTGAGACCATGTAAAGTGGGAGGCTTTTTCTATGAAAATTTGCCAAAGAAACCCAGTGGTTTGCCTGCAATACTCAGAAAAAGAAAGACCAGCAAAGGCATAGATAATTAGCATGAGGGCTTCTTCCTTGCTCCAGGCTGTGCTGGCAGTGCTGATGGCTGTGTGGTTTCATAACCATGTGCAAGTTTATAGAATAAGAAGAGCTGAGTAAGGTCAAAAAAAGCAACCTGAGTTACCCTTTTTTGCTGCAGTCCTCGTCTTCAGTAATTTGCAGGCTTTCGTTGGACAAATGTGCGAGGTAGAGATGCTATTAAAATGTGATAATTTTAACAACAGGCACCTATCTAGCTCTGAGCAATTCCTTGATTTTTTTCAGATCTTAGTTGCAGTACTAAATACTTGTGCAGGCTATATTTCAGAAAGAATGCCCTATAATGTCCTTTATAATCCAATGAGACTGTGTAATCTTGCAAGATATGAATTGCTTACCAAACAATCAAATACCATTACCACATACTATACTGAAGTATGGCAACTGCATGTGTCCTGTTAGTCTTTTCAACTTAAAGTGCTACTGTAATTCCAGCACAGACTATCCTGTAAGTGGGATGCCAAACAAATATTTCAGAAAATAAGGTTTTGCATCTCACCCTTAAAATCTCATTGACAGTACGCCTTTGTCCTTAAATACCTAGCTATCTTTAAATGTGTGACCAAGATATCTTATGTGACCAAGATAAAGGGAGTTAGGCACAGAGCCTCAGGTGAATTTCAGTGATGTATGGCTGCATATCACCTTGGGAAATTCCATAAGAATCTGTTAATTGCTTGACTTCAGTGTTTCTTCTTCATCTGTCCCATATCTGGGAACATGGGGATAGGGAAGTATTTGTTTCTTCTTCTACTGTCTCTCTCTCTTTGGACCTATAGTGCCCATCTCAAAAGGGCTATCGCAGTCTGACTAGGCGATGTCTAGCACAATGCAGTCCCATAAGCTGTTCTGTGAAACGCTAGATGCCAAAATTAAAATGCTCTCCAGTATTAATAAGGCACTCATCACTCCACTATCCAAACATGAGAGGTAGTAATGTTGTGCTTTAAGTAAAATTAATCCCCAAAAGTGGGATTGTTCACATATTTTACATGGTCTGTAGAGTGGCCTAGTCTTAAAGATGCTATGAATGCCACATCATTTTAAATTGTCCTGTTCCTGATGGCTTAAGTTCCTGAATTTAAACACAGCAATGTGTGAAGTCAGAAACCAACTTGAAGCAATCAACAGGGATGTGTTTAACTTTCCATTTGTGCTGCCCCTACTGTTGATTAAAGCTTATCTACTGTTTGGTGTTAGCCATTAAGAAGAAAAAAAAAAAAAAAAAGGAAAAGAAAAAAAAGTTATGGAGCACATAGCACCATGTTCCAGTCAAATGCTTTAGCAAAGGCTGCTGTTATGAAAAGGATTTTCTAATAAGGGGAATAATGATCTTCAGATTCTGACCTCCTGGCACAGCAGTGAGATTTATCAGGAGGGGCATGTGACTCGTTAAGACACACAGCCCCAGCTTGAAGGAAACAGCTGCTCATTTCATGCTTTAGCACTTGGCAGCTGGACAAGGAAGGGTGATGTTTGTGTTGAATACCTCGGCAGAACCAAGTACAGTAAGTGATTTTCCTTGTTTTTGTTTGTTTTTTTCCTAAACTGCCACTGCTTTCCTATTTTCATCCTAGACCTTTTGTAAAAACACTTAAGGGTGAGGCGTATTTTTGTCACTTCATTGATAAGTAGTCATTCATGCTCAGAATGCCTATATTTTTCTGACCTGTGATTAACAATACTGTTGTTTTTTCTCTTGTGGAACAAGACAGGTACCGTGTTTTGTCCTCATACTAGCCGTGGAGGGAAAACGGTGTTTATTTACTTAGATGATTGAGTGAAGAGGTTGTTTATGATGAACGTATTTTCCTTTCTCTGTAGAGCTAGTCAATAGGTAATGATGCAACTGACTATAGGGCAATTTCATTATTTGGGCTAAAAGTACTCATGTGGGGAATTGACAGAGGTACCCTCTCAAAATAGTGTGATAGATCTGAAGAAAGTTGCTTCTAACTGGTTGCATTTTGGGGATGAATGCAGAGATTTTCTGGAACGAAAGAGGTAGAAGCAGAGAAATACAGGAAGACAGTGAAGATGCACTGATTAAGATATAATTGAGTCACTCTGGATAATAATGCATAATTGCATTATTTCAATTAAGAATTTCAATTAAAATTGAAACCTACCACTCCCACTCCCACCCCATAAACAGGGAGCAAGTCTCCCAAATATCTCCAAGTTTTTCATTAAATTTATTTTTGGATATGTGCATCTTTGATGGGTTTGCTTCATGAATGATTGATTTCCTCATCTGATTTTTTTTACTGTTATAGTCTGAAGTTTTGCTTTAAAACACAAGAATTTGAGTATAGGATATATATAAAGGAACTTTTGATCAATTATTTATGTAGAGATGATAATTATTTTTTTTTTTGGAGGAAGACTTAGGAAGAATGAGAACAAATGAATGGGTGATGGAGCCTGATACGTGATGAGACTGAGGGATGCCAGGTGCTTTGGGTAGGATTAAAGACGGGCAGAAGTAGAGAGCAGTGGTGTCCTGTTGAGGAATGTGTATATGAAGTCAAAAATCCTGAATTTCAGAATAGGACCAAGGAGAAACACTGGCAGGTTTAGTGAGTCATGTGGTCCCTCCTTTAAAGATGGAGAGAATAATCCTGATTCAAAGACTTCTTACATAAGAAAGATAAACTTTATTTATTTCTCCCTGAAGACTTTTGGTTTTTTTTTTCTTTTTAACCATAGTTTATGGCTTTGCTAGCTAACTGGAAATTCTATAGGAAAACGTCAATCCATTTCAATTGTTCGCAAAACCAGAAGTCTGCCTGATTTCCTGCCTGTTCACATCTCTGAGGTTAAACTGCCTTTGAACCAAGAGCTCAAGTACTATCAGGCTTCAGTTACACTGCAGCCCTCCCACACAGATGCCATGCAATGCCATGAATGCAGCATGCCTGAGGGGCCCAAGGGTGCCTGCTCCGGAGCCCCTGGTCTCCCAGGAACGTCGGCTACAATGGAGCCCCTTGGTCCTGTCCAAGTCTCTGTCCCATGCAGGGTAGTGAGAATAAATGGTCTGCTCTCGCTTTTTTATTCTGACCCCAGAGTAACAATCATTGCATCAGAGTTGTAGGAATTCTTCATTTTGGGGTGCTTGTTTCCAGACATTGTATTTTATGTTCATAATTAACATTCTGTGTTGAGCAAGCTGCCTGGTCATATGAAAAGATTTGCTGAAGGACCATGCTTTGAACCTAAGTTAAACCCCAAATCCACCAGAAAATAGATAGGAGCTCAGACTGTTCATGTTATGACCTTCTTCTTCCTCTTCTCTGGCACAACCACTGTGCCAGGGTTGGTGCAGCAGACAGGTAAAGCCATATAGTTCTGCATCAGCTAGATTACAAGACAGCTATATGTGTCTCTTGTGCAACTGATTTTATTCTCAGACATCCTTGGGAACTGAGTGTCGTATGAAAGGGAACTAGCAAAGATTGCATAATAAAAATTAAATGACTCCACTGCTGAGCTCACCTTCAGGTAATAAATGTCTGAAAAAACCTTGTCACAGTGGTCACTGAATTGTCTTAAAAAATGTAGTGAGAGAACTAGGTTTGTGCCTCTATAATATTGATTATTAAGGTCATTTACAATAAAAGAGAACAAATCATCACTTGGATCTGCAAAATTTAAGGCAAACAACTGTGCTGTATTTACAGCTTCCAGCTGTCATTACTGTATCTCATGACTAGACTTCTAAATCCTTTGTCCACAAAACAAAAAGACTTGATCAACATTACAAGATTCTCATGTGTGCAATTGCTTCAATCCTTATCACCAACCCATTTTGGTAGGTATACTTACTGTGTACTTTGAAAATGAGAGTATTAGAGTCTTCAGACTTTCTTGACTTTATGGCTTTTCTGATGAATTCCAGCTGCAACGTCTGTTACTGCAGCATTGGTCAGTGTGTACCACCACTGGTGCACATACTGATTTTGCACTTAAGCAAAAGGCACAACCTCTGTACCACCACTCTTTTATGTTATTTTATAATACCCTAATCTCACAAAAACATGTGCTCATCTTTTTTAATATACACCCCCTTTATGTTCCTATGAGTCCAGGCAGGTCTTTAAAAGCATAAAGTACATGAATTAAATTTCAGTATGCTTTGTCTGGGGAACCACTCAGCCCTTGGATTTCCCATTGATGCATCATCAGAAAGTCCAGTACCTAACTGAAATAGTTCATCCTGGAATTATTTTTATTACAAATTTGAGGAGATTTGGTAACAGTGTGACCATAGCTGTCCCTCTGCAGAAGATCAGTACATACTCATCACAGAGAGCCTTGTAAGATTCCTGTTAAATGCTTTTCCTTTGCTCTGAGGAAATTATCAGGGCAGCCTTACAGTTCTCTGAATGGGCATATTTCTGCAGAACATCTAGCTGAAGAGTAACTGCAGTTTTGCCAGCCCCTCTCTCTAGCTGAAAATGCCATTATGCAGAGGAGCCACTCCCAGGATGTTCCAGAATAAAGAGAGGAAACTACTTTTGAAAATACTGAAGGGGTACTTCTATGGTTTCCCTTTTTTCATAATCTTTATAGGCCTGCCTACAAAACATTTGTGTAGGTACTCTGAACAACTTGCACAGAAAGTTTGCTGTTAATATATTTGTGGTATGATCGCAAATTTGATAGGCATGTTTTTACTTGGTCTTCTCTTTTAAATCAGGAGTGTTTGAATACAAAGAAAAGTGAAACAAATGCTCGTGTCTTCTGATGTTTGCTGTTCATTGCTCTTCTCTGTGTTTTTAATATTTGATGTGAATAGCCAGTATGGTAGTACTTTTTCATTACAGGGTTGCTTACTGGGGTCCCATCAGAAAGTTTGGCTTACTTCTTAGTGTGTATGGGGTCAGGATCAAAGTGTGGGCATGTAGAAACCCTCACAGGGCTGATGTTTACAGCTCAGCAGAAAATGTGATTACCCCTGAGAATTACTATTGTTGTTTTAGTGGCCATCTGCTGTCTCACTTCTCTGAATAACTGCTCCCCTTTTTTCTCTGTCCCCTGACCACACTCAAATAGGTGAAATGGTGTGACTCTCCACACACTGTACTCTTCCACCTGCGATTTATGCATATTCTCTTTACTAATGATCTGGAGTATCTCAGGCAAGGGGAGTAGGCTTCAACATCTTAAGAACCTGCCAGGCATGTTCTTGAGAGAAGCTGTAGAAGGTCTATTCATAAAGGCTTGTGGGGATAGGACATGGGGGAATGGGTATAAACTCGAAATGGGCAGATTTAGGCTGGACATTAGGAAGAATTTCTGCACCATGAGAGTGGTGAGACACTGGAACAGGTTGCCCAGGGAGGTTGTGGATGCCCATCCCTGGAGATGTTGAAGGCCAGGTTGGATGGGGTCTTGGGCAGCCTGATCCAGTGGGATGTCCCTGTCCATGGCAGGGGGGTGGAACTAGATGATCTTTAAGGTCCCTTCCAACCCTAACTATACTATGATAATAATCTGCAAATTTAGTGAAACCTGAGCTATTCTTGCTCAGATACTTTACATATTTAGGTCCTGCAAACAGAAAATTACCGTATAATCTATGTAATAAAATTAGCACGAATTTAATATTTGTGATTGAGCATTATGTCTGCTTTGGACTACCACAAAAATCAATATAGCAGTACGTAATATGTGTTGATATTACATGTTATGTATATCAATACATTTCCATAGACAACTCCTTTCACCACTGTTACAGAAGCCTCACTTTTCAACCCCTGCTATGGAAACAGATATTCTACTCAAAGTAGTGGTGGGCTTCTGCAAGAGAATTTGGAGTGCAGGGAATGTGTGCAGGATCAGGATCTATCAGATGAACAACAATTTCCCGTTCTTTTTGAAGTACATTTTGCCCGCCATGCCTGAAGCAGGCTGATGATTTTCAATGTAGAAATCCATGTCAGAGGCTAGTGTTTAAGGAAGTCATGCATGATATGTCCAAATAGATTCAAAGTGACTTATATTGGTTATATTTGCATGCTTGCTAAACATGTGGATGAGGCTGCCTTTGATTCATGACCCAAGGTTGCATATATTCTTTGTCAAGATGTTATATTCTTTTTCATATTCTTTAAAAAGGCATGGCATTTCTCCAACTTAAACTCTGGTCTCACCAAATTGTATTTCCTTAATCTGAAACATTATTGCAGATAGGCTTCCGTTCATAATCCATAATTCACTTAGTTCCATCTAATCTGTGATCATCCTCCTGGTTCATATGGCACACATTGGTGAGTTCTGTTTGTTTTGCAGTGACTCAGTGTTTGAACCCAGAGCTTGTTTGGAAATTTCTGGGTTTGCTAGTGGGAAGTAAAAAAAAAACAGTTTATGCAAATACATAATTGATTACCAGCGGGGCAAGTTACATCAGAAAATCATTGCTGAACTAGGGCTTGAGTCAACTTGCTGTCTGGACATATAGTGATTTTTGTCATCCGAATCATAATAGCCATGACATTCCAGCCTTATCACACTGTTCATGAAATAGCTTCCTTAAAAGACTAATAATAATCTCCTCTGGTAAAGATGTCTTGCATACTTTAGCTTGCTTACTCATGCTCTGCTTTACTGAATTCATGAACACATACTTCCTGGAACAGCTGCCACCCTTCCTAAAACTCTTGGTTTCCAGGCCCTGCCCTAGTGACTGTCCATATATTTTTATCTTAAGTAGGCACTGGGGCAGGAACAAGAATTCACTTTTTTTCCACTATTCTTGATTGAAGTGCTCCTCTCCTTAAATTATACGGTCACGCCCTTACTTTCTTCCCCCCTGTGGCCCAAAGAAACTCCAGTATTTCATTTTATATGGAATGTTGTTGATGTTCTGGGGCTGGTAAATCTACCCTGTAGCCTCAGCCAAGACAATGGGAGATTTCCAGTCTTTCCACTAATGGAAGGAACTGATGCTGTATCTCTCATAGCTTTCAGGAGTGTTCAGATGTCTTGGCAAAAGAGCTTGGGCATCATGGCTGCACCTACCTGCTATGAAAGTGACATGCTACCATCACTGGACATTTGGGAACTTTATAATTGAAAATGCAGAAAGAGGTCAAAAGCTCTAACCAGTCAGCTTCTGAGGTGAGGAGGTGAGAAGTGAGAGACTAGGCTGAGAATCACACCCCTGGAATCAGGTCCTGGAAGTCGAAGGGAGATAGGATTTGGGCATTTAATCCTTCTTTTGGACATAGTTTTAAGCTCACGTTGTGGAACCAAAGTAAGAGAGGTTGTTTTCAGATTCATATATCTTAAGTAAAGGCTCTTTTGCAATTTGCTTCACGTCTGTCTTTCAAAATCTGCTCCTTTTGGAATTCTTGCACTAACTTAATCATATTGACCCAGAAATTGGTGTAAACTCTGACTTGGGCATGGCTGTCTGGTATACTAACTCTTATAGAAATATGATTTGTTCCTGTAAATAAGCTTGAAAAGGAGTAAGCTGTTTTGAAAACCTGACTGCAATAGCAATCAGTATTTCAGTGTTGAGTACTGGGTGAGGGAAAACAAGACCCTAAGCCTCTATCTCAACTTCTAAATCAAGGTCTTCCCAACACCTCTAGCCCTTTAATTTCCACCTCTTATTTAACAATTTTTTCACTTTATATCAGCTTTACTATGTAGCCATAGGACCTCTTTTTTGTTATTATTCATTTTTGTTGTTAAGCAGACGCTTGAAGAGATTCTGATAATATCCTTAAATTCAATAAATATCTGCTAAGGCATAAATAGTTATGAGTTACCTCTATAAATACAAAGCAAATAGATTTGGATGAACTTGATGTCTTCCAAGTTACTTGTGAGGGTGACAGGTATTTGGGATGGCCTGAACCAGCCACTGAAAAGGCGTTATACTACCAATTAACTGAAGGGGTTTTATCCATGAAGCCCAAAAGATACTTGATGGAATCGAGTATGTGATTCTCAACTGTTACATGAAAAGCAACTGCTTATGTTGCTTTTCAAAAAATGGTGAATCTTTGGCATAGCATTTCTACACAGATTGCATTTGGGGATTTTCTATAGATATTACTCTCTCAGGCAGAAAATACAGGTTGCACTACAAATACATAAGTTTTAGAGAATTATAGTGTTGTATCTTAAGACACAAGCATTGCAAACTTAGCCAAAGGGGGCTGTTTCTCTGAAGGCTTGTTTCTCTGAAGTCCTTTTGTCGCTGTGTGTTCTGTGTTTGTGGAAGTGGGATATTTTTGTAGTTGCAACCCAGTGTTAAATATTCTTTCATACAATAAATATTTAACTACTAAAATAATATTAGCAAACTAAAGATCAAAGTTACTTCTTTAATGTATTACTTATTAAGGCAAAAGCTGTAAGATGGTTTTCCTCTTTTTTTCTTTGAGATTTACTTTTTTTTTGCTGTTCCTTCCCCTTTTTCTATTATCTTGCTGTTCTGTATATTTTTATGTACAGCACCTTCTTCAGATGAGCTTGTGTTTGTGTTTCAAATTTCTTGATGTCAGATTTCTGTGCTGCCTTTATTCTCCTTTTAAAGAAGGCATTTAACTTATTGGCTGCACACTGTCTTATTGTTAGGAAGGGCTCGCTCTGTTCCAAAGTCTTGGATATAGGAATCAACTGTGGTGACACTATTTTCATATCCTCTACTCGGTAGATGACTTCTTGTGTTATAAACAGTTTTTGTTGTGTGTCTGCATATGGTCATACTACTCGGTGCGTGTTTCTTAGTAGACTGCTTAGTAAGGAAACAAGATTTAGTCAGCTGACTGACAGTTGCCTGATTACCTCTGAAAATAAGTACAGAACCTGGTAAGACATGCTAGAAAGAGCAAATAATCTCTCCTTGTCTCTTCTCTGTTGGAGATGTATTATTTTAAAACCCTCTGAACTGGCTTAAGAGGCATTTTGTGCCTATGTTTAACATACTGTCTTTGCATCGAGAAATCTGAACCCTGACATTGTTTCAGCCATCTTCCCAATGAAACTTATGGAAAATAACTAGATGTAAGGAATTGCTTGTGTGTTTTGATGTCCAGCATATGCTGACAGAAGTTTGCAAAGAAAGATGTAGGATCTCTCCCAACCACCAAGCTGTGCTTTTACTCTACCAGCTTTTTTTTTACATCTGCCTGTCTGTGAGTTGTGAGTCATTGGTGACTTCTGCAGATGGAAAACTAGCACCGCACAGGCAGGCATCCCTGATTTGTGTCATTGTGCAGTAGACAGCAATTTGCATGTCTACTGTCATGTGCGTCTGTTTGTACCACAGCATTTTACTTTGCATTCCCTCTCTAAAGAGTGACTGCTGTCAAATAAATGGGAAGGTGCCACAAGGGAGTGGGAAGAGTTACTGATCACTAGCAACTGGTCGTCTCTCTCCTTGTCTGGGACCTATTAGCACATCAGCGGGGAAATAACAGTTAGATGTGAACTGCCTTCTACATTCATCAAAGGGAAAAAAAAAGGATGGTGCCATTAGAAATGCACCATAACAGCCAAATGAGCAAAAGGAACCAAAGTTCTGTCCTGCCCCTCTGTCCTTTTAACTCTGTCTTGCTTCATCTCAGACATCTAGCTTCCAATTACTTAACTCTCTGAAAACCTCTTCCTGCCTTTATTGTTTTGCCAGTTGCTGCCCTCAATTTACTGCACTTCCCAGGCTGTAAATGTGTGGTTAAGACATTTCTGAAACTAAGTCATGTTTTTATTGTAGTCACAGAAGGAAATATCGGTATTTAAACTGCTTTCCCTGCACAGGGAGGCCACTCTTCACACCAGGATAGGTGTAGGTTGTGAATTCATGGGGAGAGGTATAAGGTAGTGCGTATGATAAAAGCTGTGAAGAGGAAAAACTAAACACACACTTAAACTCCTCTATTCATGAGATAGTACCCTTGCTTTATAAGATGTAAAGTCATTACAGCTGTTCTTCAGCTAGAGGAACACTGGAAACCAGAAAGAGTGGGAAATCAGATATGGTCATCAATGCTGGCAATGATAGTGGGTAGGTAGGAAGTATTAAAGTCTCTCTTCACTGGTAACCATGACTGCAGAAAATCATTTTATCTTCTCTTGATACAACACAGCTGCAGAGATGGAAAAGGGAAGTGAGGATGTATTTTAACATCATGCTTTTTGGGGACACTTAGCTATAATCTCTACTGTTTGGGTGACCAGCACAAGCCTGTAGAGCTTGATGTGCTTGACAAGCTCCACACAATTCTGTAATTTCTGTGGCATCATTATAATGTGTGGCACCCATGATTGCAATGTGGCTATATGACAGCATGGACCTAGAAATTATTGTGCCTGAAGCAGTTAGTCTACAGTGGGAAATAACTAGAAATTACAGACTTATGTGGAGTGAAACAGGCTGCTTCCAAGGGAAAATCAATTCAGAAACCGTGGGTTATCAGACAAGAACTTTGATACCAAAGTTACTGAAATCTAATACAAGTTAGAGATTCTTATGTTTCCTATCTGCCTTAAAATTGATTAAAATGTGGTTTAAAATTGAAAGAAGTGCTGGCTCTTAAAACTGTTATAACACACAAAAGATTTAACACCTTCCAAAAAGACACTACCCAGGGACTATGCTATTATAGAAGAATTCTGGCTTAGTTAAAAAATAAGACAAAATAAGCTTTGTGGGTGAAAACGTAGATCTGCAAGATGAACATATCAGAAAGTCTATGTAAATAGGGCTTGAATTTCTTAGTAAGCTAATTAATAAATAAGTGGTTTTTTTCTAACTTGGCTTATAGCTGGGAAAGGTAATCAATAATAAAATGTTAAAGTATTTTTTAACAAATACATGATAATAAATATATTTTTTGTCTTTGAGAACTGAAGGGTTGGTTATTTCCCCATGTTTTTTAAAATAACTTTTTAAAAGCCTTTTCTTGGGTGGCCCAGTGTCATTAAAGGCATCTAACAGTGTTATCAGTCAAGAATATATGATGATAAGGTGTTTTTTTCCTTTGACTTGACCTATCTGACTAGGTTAACAAAGCAGATTTATTTATGAAAGACTGTAGAGAGTTGTACACAAGTCTGTGAATAGCAGAAGTGATTGCCAAGAGTTTCTTGGAAGCTTACAGGCAATAGTATAGCTTGTAAGAGGTATTGGCAGTGTATTGATTTGGTTTCTGTAAAAAGATTTGAGTTAGAGTATGTGAACTTTCACTGCTGTTAACCATCCTCTCCCAGTAGGTTGTACCTTGCTGTTGGAGATCTTATGTGTCTGAAGGGCAAAGGTACTCAGAAGAGCTTTGTCCCCTAGCATCATACATATTAATCAAATGTCTGATATTTATGATTTTATTATTGCTTTACTGGGAATAGCAAAATATTTTTTGTAGCAAATCTACTGAGAAGTGTAGCTGAAAGTTTTCCTCTTCTTGAAGATGAACTATTTAGTCTTCCTTTTTGCCTGATGCATTCTGGGCAATTGTACTACCTTGACCCATGGGAAGTGGAAGTAAGATGTCATCATCAGAGTACATGGACTAACTCCAGGATGTATGTTCAGATTTTACTGCCATTATTAGAGGAAAATGCCAACATGGTAAATTGAAGAAACAAATACAGAAGTTGATGGGAAAAAGCTGAAGTACAGTAGATAACCAGTTCCATAAAATGCTAGAATTGCCATTGAGAATAAAACCTTTGTTATTTTTTCAAGTCCAGTTATCAAGTTAACCATTATTTTGGGAAGTTTACAAGTGAGGAAACTGGGGAGGGGGGTTGGTTCTACTGTCTCATATATCTTCTTGGTAATATTTGACAGAAAATTAATGCTGAACACAATGCTGTCTAAGTACCTCAAGCCTTAATCAAGCGACTTTCTTATTACTGAAGATGTTTGGTCATGTAACTGTCCATCAGCATTCTTCATGATTTCTGTAGCTTCTCTTTTATGTTAGAACAGCATATATTGTGCCCATATGCTAATTTATTAACATTGTGTGACTCTGAGCTAGTAGTTTATAGTTCATATGAGTAGATCTGTATATCCACTTGGTTTCTTACCTATGGTCCTAATCATTTAACCTTCCTATAGAAGAGTAGATGTCTTGGCCTCAAAATCTTTAATAATACCCTTCAATGTTAATCGGGTGACCTGTGATGACCTAAAAAATAAAGTAAATATTTAGCTCAGTGGAATCTTCTCTCAAAATTAAGCATAACGAAATAAATTTTGACAATTTGTAACTTGCATACTTTTGTTCTAAGGCAACAAATACTCATATCTTACAGGCTATATTGGATGTAAATGGCAAGGTTTTGGCAGCAGGGGGGCTGCAGGCATGGTTTCTGTGGATGGAGGCATGCAGCTGCCCTGTGTCTGACACAGACGCTTCCAGCTGTCTTTGCAAGGGACGCATTGTAGGCCAAACCTGAACCCATCAGCCAAGGTGGTGACACTTCTGTGGAAACATATTTAAGAAAAAGTGGAAAATGTCAAGGGGGAGAGAACACAGAGAGAACAAGAGAGTGAAGAGGAGGAGGGAAGGACTGTGGGAAGGACAGAGGGAATAACAAGATCAGAGGGGAGGACAAGGAGGTGCTCTATGGTGGAGGAGGTATTTCCCTGAAGGGGATGTATCTTGTGGATAAGCCCAATGTAAACTTTGAAGGGGCCATGGCCCATAGGGAACGCATGCTGTAGCACAGGACAAGAGTGAGAAGGAAGGAGCAAGAGAGAGAAACAGCTGTGTACTGAGCCTGACCTCCTGCACTGCTTGTGGCCTCACCAAAGAGACTGGGTGCGATCTTGCAGCAACAAGAGGGAAGGAGAGGTATCTGGAGTGAAGCTGAGCCTCAGAAACTGGGAGGAAAGTTTTAAACAAAACAAGCTGTTTTAATGCTTGTCCTTTTTGTTTCCCAATACCCAAATCAGTAATAAAATATTTATGTTGATTAGCAACAAATTAAGTTTTACAGAGTTTTGGGGTAAGCAAATTAAATGGAATAGGTGAAGCTTTATCCCATGAAGTCTGTAGAGCTGTGGAGCCGCTAACATCGCCTGTGCAGTGTCTGTTGTTAACATGAGGTTTGGCTTTAGCCATCCACCAGCAGTGTGCACTTAACCATCCCTTGTCCTTTCCCCTTTTCAGACACAGATGTTTCACTCCGTTTATTGTCTTTTGAAGTTCCCCTTTGATCCAGAAAAAGAGTGAATTAAAGTAATAGGGTGCAGACAGTTACTTCTGGTTTATTGTGTAACTACTGTCTAAAGGTGTGTAGCAAAGGTGAATGAGTACTGGCGAGTGACTCCAGATGTGTCCAAGACTCTCATATTTCATTTTTATTCCTCTCTTGCCCCCAGCAAGGCTTGTATCTTGCATTCATGGAGTAGCGCCACAATCTCTTCTTCTTCTGTGTCCTGGCTCCACATGAAAAGCATCATCAGCAAGTCAGATGTGCCATCCTGCAGCCAGCTGCATGTGATGGTTGAGGTCATGGGCTGGGACAGAAGTGGTAGCATTAGGCTGTCTCACAGTCAGCATCATTGCCCTTTCCTTCCTAGTACAGCTTTGGCACATGTCGGTCATTGAAGAAACCCAACCGTGTGTGTCACTTGCTTAGAGTTTTCTAGAAATGGATTTGTGTGTACTGTAATAAATAAACTGGTACTGACCACCTACAAGATATATTTAACTGCTCGGAGAGGAAAAACTTCAGGAAACATGCCTTAGACAAACTAAGACCTGTGTTGACTTGAGCCCAAACACGTTTCAATTGCACCTGTGTAGGCAAAGGTGCAGCCGTTATGTGTCCCAGCTGGGATTCTTATTATGGTAAGTGCAGTAATACGTGCGGAGACTAGTCACGAGAAAGAGCCTCATTGCGAGAGCCTCTCCCACATCTACAGAGTAGCAAATGAACTCTGTCCTGAAGAACTTGCCCTGGACAGGAGCAAGACAGGATAAAGGAAAAAGGTGTATCAAGGGAAGTTACCCTTCAACCTTCTCAGGAGACTCTCAATTTCTTCTCAGCTTCTTTTTCTGCCTTCTGCTACTGCTTCAATATCCCTCTTCAGCAGCTCGCATTTAACGCTTTCTCCAGCAGCCAGATGGAAACTT
This sequence comes from Cuculus canorus, assembly GCF_017976375.1. NCBI lineage: Eukaryota > Metazoa > Chordata > Aves > Cuculiformes > Cuculidae > Cuculus > Cuculus canorus. The sequence goes on from NC_071403.1 coordinate 108,902,506, forward strand.
TCACACAAACATTCAGTGATGTGTTGTGTAGGCTTGGAGGAGGGGGAGACAAGGGGAGGTCTGACTTACTTAAATTCCTAAGAATGTCCCAATCTTGTAAAGAATATGAGTCTCCTGTATGCAAGCCTCTGGAAAGTTTATGGATTAATTGAGCTCCACAGAGGTGCCTGTATGTCAAAGTTGAACTGTTTGTGTGTGGCTCTATTTATTGTCCATAAGTAGAAGGAAAACAGTCCACTTTTAATTAATGGGGAAAATGCTACATGTACATTTACTCTGGCTTGTCTAAAAAGCTGTTTAAATTTCATTTAGCTAAATAAGTATTACCCTGAATATCAAATATAAGCCTATTCAAACCTGACTTATTGGTTCAGCTTGCACCTGTAACCAATATAACTAGCTTGAAACCCCGGAGAAAGTGCCCACATAGGGATTTGTGCTGGCTTGACATTTTAATATTAAACTGCCATAGCTCGTAGGTGTGGACCTCCCCTTATTAGCCTCCAGCAGTAAAAGTGATGGGTTTTGGTTTTACTAAAGACAGTAGCAAACATTTAAAACCTGACTGCATGCTGCACACTCTGTTCACACTATTTGGTGCTTTTGCACAAGACCACAAGTTTGCTGGCGGGGTATTCTGTTTCTTTTAAAAACTAATGTATCACACCTGAACACAAGTGTCTCAAGAGCTCACACATTTGTTTTAAATGCACCTATCAAACCAGTCCACAATAAGATCATGTCAAGATTTTCAAAATGTTGAACACAAAATGTAATTACACTGCACAAGAGTATAAAGGAAAGCCATCTGCTCAAAGTGACTGTGCATGGGGTGGCCAGCGTGGCAGCAAGATTTAGAAGAGACTCTGTTTTATAGTTAAGCCCATCACAAACTTGTAAACTCTGGGCACATCACTGCATGTGTTTCTGCTTTCCCCTAATTAGGAAGTGTGCATCCCACAACTGTCATATTTCATTAAATAAAGCATAATATTCCTAATACTATGACTTGGTTCATAGGAGTATTGTGATTGCATTTAGTACCTAAAGGAAGGGTATCCTCTAGATGAAGCTGTAGGCTTTGAGAGAGTGCTAAGGTCTGTATTGATCATATTCCTGCTGCTGTAGCCCTCACCCATCCTGACAATCACTCTAAAACCCCTCCCAGCACGTGTTGGGTTACCAGCAAGGCTTGCAGTGGGGACTGTCATTTCAAGGGACCCGATTAAGAAAAGAGAATGGGTAGCTGTGGGGCATTACGTGCCTCCTGTATCCCTAACAGACTCTGCTAACTGCAGTAAACCCAGTAGGATTTATAATTCCATTAAAAGGCAAAAAAAATATATTTTTTTGGTTTCATTATAGTATGCAATCATTCACTAACTGTGTGATCACATTGAGTGAGCTCTCTTTCTCATCCAGATTTCCTGAATGCTCTTGAAACAGCTGAATGGCAATGAAGTGTTTCAGAGTTACATTGGGAAGCACCTGGGGGCAGAGATCCTCTAGGTTATCTTTATTTGGAAGTCCAACTGCGCCCCGGCAATCAATCTTTTACTAGTAACCAGTTGTTTCTAAAGGCTTTAATTCTTTACATGTATAACAGCTGTGCTATGATTTTTTATTTTCTTGTTTGGTTTTGTACTTTTCTTGCATTGAAACTTTGACTATCGGTATCTAATTTATTTAATTTATGTAGATGAAATTTACTGTTGTGTTTTACTTATCCATCTATAGAGGTGGTGGTGTGGTTGGATACCATGGTGGCATGATATAGACAAGGCGTTTATTGTTCCAGTAGAACAGCAGTGCTTAATTACACAAGTAATGATGTAATGGTTGTGGTTGTTGGAGTCTGCAGTCAAGAGATCTGATATCAGGTTTTGGCTCAGTAGTGGATATGTGGCTTAGCCCCAGTCAGCCAGTTCTTCCTCCACTAGGAACGTCTTAGTCTTCCTTTAGGAGCATTATAAGAATAAAACCCTTTTGTGGCCAGATAGGCTGTTTAAGGGGATGATACTGTAACATCAGGATCTAGGTATCTACTAGATTAGTATTTGTCATATAATTAAAACCAAATCCTGCTATTTTACACAGAGCATTACTTGTTAATTGCTATATGGCTGCCTTTACACTGTTGCCAACAAAAGACAGAGATTATTTTCTCCTATGCCACAGATTATGGAGGATGGTAATACTAACAAAACCAAAAAACCATATCAAATCTCTTCCTCCCATACATTTCACACTCAGTAATTTTCAAGAGATAGGCAGAAAATGCAATAGTTTTTCACAATTCCATTTTTTAAGAGCTGACTAAAGACTATTTTGAAAATAGCAAATGTATAAATTATTTTATTTTTCTCCTCTTGTAAAAAAACCTAAGACAGAAGAAGTTGGAAGAGCTAGATAGCTGTCTCTGAAAAATCAAGCCAGCAAGTTTGTCACTTAGGGAAGGATTTTGGGGTGGTCAGAAAAGACAAACATGACTGAAGTGGAATTTCCAGCAAAAGTTAGGTGCTAAAGTACAAAGTTGTGATCTTGAAAAACACTGCTCAGCTGCTGGCTAATTCTCAAAGCAAGTTAACCAAGAAAATGCTGTACTTACTTCCCCCTCTCCTCCCCCTTTAAATACATAAATGGTCTTGAGAAGAAAGACTGAACCTGGGGTAACCCTGGCTCGTGTGTGACCTGACCAGCAGGCTGGAGAGCCATGTATCTCCCTGTATTCTCTCTCTGGTCCACTTCAGACAGCTTTGTGTAGTTTTGTGTGATGGCACAGCTCTAGCAGGAAGGGTTGAGGCTGCCCAGCCTCGCCCCAGAGCTAACTATAAGGACGCCTTCTGCTACAATGCCAAGCATGAGTTCAAAGCCAAGGACCACTGTGTACCCACCTTCCCCTTTCTGTTAGATTCTTAGATGAGGGCTCTGATTGCTTACTGTTGTGTGAAAGAAGTAGTTTTCCGCTGACTGTGATCCCTGTAAAAACAGATATTTTCCTTCAAGAGTGGGCTCTGCACCACCGAATTCAAGCAGAGGAAAGCGCTGTCTTCAGGCTAGGGGGAAGGCGCTGTCAAGGCAGGTTTGAGTGCTTGCATCTCTCTGCTTATATTTCCTGTTGGCTGACCTGGGCTGCTGCAGCATCTTGCATACTTGTAGAACTCCCTGCCCAGTGAGCTGTGCTTAATTCCTGCAGGGTCATTCTCTCAGCTTCAGGGAGAAGTGTGTCATGTCTAAATCCGTTATTGGATGGGACCAGAAGGAATCTGTCCGTAGGAACCCATCTAAAAATAATAAATAACACTATCTTTGGCTGAAGGTCTTCCAAGCAAAACTGCTGCATGTTTAGAGCAGCTTGAACCCTGCAGGACTTTGAAGCTCAGTCTGTAGAGAAGTATCCAATGCAAGACACTTTTCCAGGGGCTGGGATGCAATGTGCTGTGCTGCGAGAGGGCCCCTGACCAGTCAGTGGTCCTCTAAGTGGATTTGAGGTGCAGGTGGAAGTTGGATAGACCAACAACAAGAAGCTTGTATGTGCCAATTCTGTTTCAGATATTGAGAGACTTCACTGATGTAGGTACAGACCAACCTCTTCTAGTTGGCCTCAGCACTTGGGAACTGGTCTGGGGACGGTCAGTTCAGTAGTGCAGACCTAGCCTGAATGAGCAGCATTTTCTCCTTTTTTTGGAAAGTGGAAATTGTGTCGGGATGCATTGGACCAGCCTTTTGCCGAAGAAGGAGCATAACTGCCAATGCAATGGGTGTGAGCTGGCTGCCAGAAGGGTTACCAGCCGGGCCAGCAAAGATGACACTGCCCGATATCCCTTGGTGGCTGGACCACAGTGACATCTGTGGGGGTGTGAGCTCACAGGGACCTAGATCAGAGCACTTGTGATCATTGTAACAGTGGCAATTGAAAGGCAGTAGGGTGGATTAATAAAATGGATGAAGAATGGCAGTCTTACCAGGATTGAGTTTGCAGTACAAAGTCTGTGATACAGTAGGTTTGAAAAACTTTATATTTGTGGGCAAATTAAAGAAAGCATATAGTTCCATGCTTTACATGACCAACATTGTGAAGCTGCATTATGTGCAACAACTTCTGAAAAGAGGTTTCTCGAATGCCTCCATAGTTTCACTTTAAGGACTGTTTTTGCTCTACTCTTGGCTTTTTATCTAGAAAAGTTGCTGGATGTATTTTTTTATTGTTTGTCACATTTCAAACACTTATTATGGCTAGGCAGTAATAGGGCTTAGTCACAGATAGCCAATAAAATACTGGCTTCTTTTTCCTCTCTTCTTTAGGTATAATCTGTAAAATTATCTCTGAAAACATATAACAGAGTATTTTGTGCGTCTTTCAAGTAAATGGATGTTTGATAATTAATTGCATTAATTGCATAGTAGATGTATGGTCCAATTTAGAAGTTTCTGTATGCATTCAGCTTTCTGTGAGTGGTCAGCTACTGTGGGAAGATTTAGTTTAAAAAGCTGCAGGGATTAATCTTGAGGTTCTTTGAAAAATTGCCTTCTACTTTAATGTAAGTGTCACTAAATATTTTATGCGGTCTGTGCCAATTAAGATCATTAGCATTACCATGAACCGGTAACCTTAGGGTTATGTTTAAAATCATAAAAGCAGTCTTATCAAAAAAAATTTACTTATCAAGTGTAAATAAAATGACCTAAACAAAATGTGTGTCACTGTACATGCGTGCCCTCATTTACCGTCTGGTTTCTATTTTATGACCCTAGCTATGGATTTAATTTGTGCTAGTGGACAAACAATTGGACAATACTTAAAAACACAAGCTAGAATGTAGGGAAAGCTTACATCAGTCTTTCACATGCCATGTATCATGTGGGGAAAAGTGGTTTATAGGAAAGATGAGTCAAACAGTAAACATTGCATCCTGGTAAGTCTTCCATACAGTCATATAATTATAATTTCTTTTATTTTCTTCAGATTTTCCTTGAAGTCCAGCTAAGAATGCAACCAACAATAAAATGAAAAAGCTGTGCAGCTGAAGAAGCATCCTTCTACTTTGTGAAAATGTCCCTTACATTTTGACAACGATTAAAGGACAATGGGGTCAAACACACTTGGGAAGGCTGCAACATTAGATGAGCTTTTAAATGCTTGCATTGAAATGTTTGGTATGCTTTTTCAATATTTTACTTTGCTGTTTCTGAAATTAATTTTATAGTATAATCCCTGCTGTTCTCTGATTTAGCCAGTCTTTCCCTTGGCAAACAACCTTTCTATTCTGTAAAATTTTCCATGTTTTATTTTGACCCAGAATCACATGGACCAGAATTTTAATCACATGTATACTGTATTACATTTTCTCATAATGCACAATCATGGGTATAGTGTTATTTAAAACGCTGGCCTTCACCAAAAGAAGTGTTTAGTTGAATTATTCAAGGAGTTATTTCTGGCATTGATCTTTGTCTTGAGTGGTTACACAGCTGCATTTCTGACCAGTCATTTTTTTGGAAGCTTTTCCAATTCATTGTGCAATAATTGGCAAGAATATGACTTAAGGCTCATGTAATCTTTTTACTCTTATTAAAATGTGATGTACCAGGTTGGAGGGAAAGAAGTGATGAAATAGACCTTGATCCATAACACTATTAATCATGACATATGTCGCGTTGCAGCCAGATGAGTTCATGGATGGGCTTGAATCCTTTGAAATGAGGCCTTAATTCACAATGCTACATTTAGATTCTGTTGAAATGCAGGACAGTTTTTGATTAGAATGAAGTACTAATTTTTTTTCCCTCTTGGAAAGAAGCAAATATCTAAAGGTGAAAGAGATTAAATAGTCGAGGGATGGACAGATCTTGCTACTGACTGTAGTGAATACCCATATACACATTTCTGTAGACCACAATCAAACCTTTTCTAAAACCTAACGAAGATGTTAGCAGAACCTATACGTTTGTTAGTTGGAAGTTATACCTCTCTTCCTTGTATACACACTCTCTTGACAAGCGTAGCTAACGTGCGGTTCCCATTTCATACACTCATTATTGTCTACTCTCTTCTAAAATAGTGACAGACAGAGAATACTCTAAGATTGCAGATGCTGAGGAAGACTCATGTTCAGTCAGCCTGACAGGGAATAATTCTTTCTGTAGTTTCAGCAACTATATGGCAGAGACACAAGGGTCTGTAAAGCAGCTGGAGATTGAACGCTGTACACAGATGTGGCGTGCTGCTTTGACATTGAATTCCTTAAGGCAAATCCCTTTTCTAATAATCTAATTATTAAAACAAAAATATAAAGTGGCAATAAAACAAAGTGATTGTACATAAATCATCTCACTTTTTTGGTGGACTAGCTTTGGATTTGTTCTTTGGATTACAGGCAGCTTTTGTGTATGTCCATGCCCCATTTTCTTGGCTATGGCTGCTTATTTACACTGGTTTGGGTTTTTTACACTTTAAATACTTAGCACTACAATCTAGCAATAGTTATCATTAAAGGAGTGGTTTTGTGCTTTGGTTTTCTTTCCTACTTGTTTGGTAGGTAATGAGCCAGAATTTCCATTTTTGATCCTTCCTTGACTCTGCTTGAAGAATAAATGCTCCTCTCTGTTCAAGAGTAAGATGGTTAACTCATTGTTTCTCTTTTGCAGATGACAAAGGAAATCGGTGCTCCAGCCATTTGCCAAGAACCTTTCTTTTAATGCACCGGTGGTATCTGCCTTCCACTGAGCTGGCTGGCAAGCTTCTGTCCACATATCCTTTCACAAAGTTTTGTAAATCCATATCACAACACGAGAAGCAGACGATTTCTGTGACTGCTTGTAAAAACGCGTCAATTAATTAATGACAAGCAAGAGTTAGAAGTGAATTTTTTAAACCTAAAAAATGGAGGATTGTGAGCTTCTTTATGATTCTGCTCATGAACTTTTTCCATATGTACAAGCATACTGAAGCACGCTTTGCACTAACTTTGGGTAAGCGGAAATAGAGGACCAAGGTGAATTTTCAAATGTATTGTGGTGGGCTGGCCTTTGAATACTATGAACTTTCAGTGGTAGCTAAGCACCTGCATGTCATTTATACCTCTTAAAGCATTCAGTAATCCTAAGTATTATCATATTTGGTTTAGCTAGAGCTGGAAGATATTGTTCAGCAGAATATTCACAATAGTATAACAGAGGCATTTTTGCTAGGGCAAAAAACAAAGTGGCAGCCAGGAAATGCTCTTTGTCCCCTAAGATGCTGCGACAGTGAATGAAATATCAGAGTATACTGTGCTCATCTCTGGAAGAAAAGTTTGATACTGTTTTTTAGTCAACTGATCTAGTGTCAGAGTCTTCTGCGGATAAAAATAACATTACTGAATCAAGGCACATAAAGCATTCTTTAACTAGCACACGTATAGAGATGCCAGTGGGGAGAACTGCAATGAGTTCAGATTAAAAATATGCTTTTTCATGAGGTAAGCAAGCTTCTGGTTCTATAACATTTTGGTACTATGATTCTCTGAATACTATCAAAGTAGTTTCTTTTTGTAAAGATTAAAACTAATCCATGGAAATAGATAGCATTTCTTTCTTCTTTTTTTTTTTTTGCTTGATCTCCACTCCATAGTGAAAAGAGAATTTCTGTGCTTTGAAAACAATTGTTTAAGATGAGCTATCCAGCCTTTAAGACACTTTACGGCATTGAGCTGACTGAAAACTTGTGCTGTGAATTACCTGGTGTTTGAGTGTGACATCTCTTAGAGGGAGATTAGTTCAGTGCCACGCAGAAGAGAGACACATTTTGCTTTAAGATATAATCTGGTGTGTCTGAGGAAGATTGTCTCTGGACTGTTAACTTCTATTCACGCAATCACTACGTAATTTATGATTACAAGAGTGTGTTAGTTATATCATACAGGTCGGGCATGTTCTGATCCTTGCACTGACTCTCTCTGACCTGTTTCTATGGGAAAGCTTTCACATGTTAGGCTGTGCTTATGTAGGAACATTTCTCTGCCAAAAAGAAAGCATGAATTTTTAAGTTAATATGATATAAAATGCTTCCCTCAAACAACAATTTTTTCCTCCTTCATCTGGACTTCCTCTGCAAAGAAAGGTGTGGGGGGTTCTTGAAAGCAGGACTGGTAAAGCCTTTTCCATACTCCCTTAAATAGTGGAGGAGACATCTCATTTACATGGTTATCGTGGTATAACTGTTAATCAATTCACATTTGCATTGAAAAATCTTTTCTAGGCAGAGAAATTGTCTCCCTTAGATGAGACCTAAGTGCAAGTTTCATTTGGGTGTCCTGGCAGTGTGTGTCAGGCCATGGTGTGCATGCCTTTTGCGTGTGTCAACTGAGGCATCACTTCAATTTTGCATTTCAATAGAGTGCTGCTGTGTTGTGCTGTGGTGAAATTATATGATAAAGTGATTTTTGCCGCATCAGTGTCACCAGTAATTACAGAAGTTACAGGTTGAGTCCACCCTCTCTGCCCAAAGACCAGTGGGTCTGAAACAGTTGTAAGTCCTATTAAATAAAATGTTTGTACATATATGCAGCCACTGAATGTTATGCCTGAGCCCCTGTGCAACTCTTAGCCACTGTCTGTGGATTTCAGATACTGGATTTTGGAATTTCCTGCGGAGTTTAACCTGGATCTTGGGCTGATTCGTCTGACTGAAGAGTTTCAAGAAGCAGCCAGCCAGCTCGGATATGAGGATCACATCCATCTCATTGATATCTCCAGCATGTAAGGATGTCATGGGCTTCAACGTCTTTCTCTCTGTCTCTGTAACAGCAGAATTCTAGTTCTGTGCAAAATATGAAAATATCAAGTGCCATCATGATCTTCAGAGAGAAAAAAAGCAGTTACAAAAAGATTAGATTGGCTTCTAAATTTGAAGTTCCTAAAAATTTGAAATTTTAGTTGTAGTGTCACAGTAAAGAGAAGATTCTTATCTGTGTGTAAGATTTGAATATAAATTGAAAAGAAATAGTTTTCCTGACAAAGCTAGTGCCAGTTAAGTGATTAATATTACCTATTTCCTATAATTTTTCATACAGAATGACAGGCAATGTAATGGCTGGCATGTTGTGTAAATCTTGCATTTTCTCAGGGAAGATTTTTTGTTCTCTCATCAGCAACCTCTTTTTTTTCTAATGCCTTTCTGTGTATTTCCTTTCTATGATTTAACTGAATAACCTTTAGCATTCAATTCTGTAAATTTGTGTCAAAATGCAATTACATCAAAATGACTACGCTACTATTTTCTTGACATGCTGAAACGAAAATTATCTTTTAAACATCACCAGACAAGCTCTTGTATTGCATCTGATATTCTAGATTTTCTTTTAAAGTATACAATATGCATAGTGATTTTTCCTTATTTAGAAATGGTATAGTAACCTGGAAAGACAGTACTATTGATCACAACGAAGATTGCAAAACTATCTGCAAGAACAGTACCAGCGAAATCATGTTAATATTGCTGGTTAAATCTTCATTTTAAAGTATTGTCAGCAACCTCTCTATGCTCTCTGAAGTGCCTTTACTGTATGTGGGTAGGAATTATTCCATTTCTTCCAAATAAATTATTTGTCTTTTTATCCACCTACTTCGTACTGTTTTGTTAGCTGTTTGACTGAATTTTATATTGTTACGTTATTTCATGGACCTGTAGATTCATGGAGTAAAGATTAATCCTTAGTGTTATTCAAGTATTTTTTTTATTTTGTATCAGAATTGGATATGACCTGTTCTTCTTGGGTTTCCAAGGCATTTTTTAATTATGTCTTCCTGTACAATAAAGAAGAGTGCATTGTCGTTTTGGTCTGATAGAAACCTGCTATTATTTATTATTTGCAGTAGTGCCCCTAAAACTCTTGTCTTCTGTTATGCGCCTGAGCGGGTTTTACTCTGAGTGTTTACTAAGATGTGCCAGATGTCACAAATGAGAAAACTCGTAATCTATCTCTTGGTAACTTTATGTGTACAAACCATGGGCTACACTCACATGTGCCCAAACAGAAATGAGATTTGTACCTGTTTTCTGTTGCAGTCCTTCCTATGACTGGATGAGACGAGTTACACAGAGAAAGAGGATTTCCAAGAAAGGAAAAGCCTGCCTGCTCTTTGACCATCTGGAGCCCATTGAGCTAGCTGAACATCTCACTTTTCTGGAGCATAAATCCTTTCGGAGAATTTCTGTAAGAAGCCTACAATTTTGTCATTTGCAATTAGGAGCCTGTCCTTAAAGACTGTTCACATGATTTAACATTTATGGCTTTTTCCCCTCAACATTCCAGTGTAGCAAAACTTTATATTCCTTCATATGCTTAGCCATGGCTATACCAGCATTTCCTTGATGTTTTTCATGACTGATGCTTTTAGTGACAGAAATGAATTTTGTGGAGTAATTCTAGGCAAAAATTACTGCTAAAATCTACCACATCCATGTGTTGCATTAACTGATTAAACTAATATTATTGTTCAAAAACTTAAAGTGTTCTTTTTTCCTCTGAGATAAACAGTTATTTACTTCTCAGGAAACATGAGAGTCTTTGCAATTAGTAATTTCTGGATAAATTGAAATGTATGTAGTAATTCTGTAGTCTCTGTTGACTCCCAAGACTTCTTCAGAAACTATCCTTGCATTTATCAGCTTAGGATCAGAAGATAACCCAGGCTGGAAGGGATCTCAAGAGGCCTATAGTCCAAGCCCCTGCCCAAAGCAAGTATCAGCTCTGAGATAGATCATGTTCCTTGGGGACTTAGCCCATTGCGTCTTGAAAACCTGCCAGAACAGAGACAACACAACTTCTCTTTCCTCCTTCTCCCATACTGGCACTGAGAAAATTCAAATGCAATTGCTTCTTTTCACACAGGATTATATATGAATAAGAGGCAAAAACTGATGAAAATTAAAATAGAAGCTAAAGCAAAACAAATGAGTAACCCAAATGCCTAAAGAAAGACTGATTTCTGCTGACAAATACCCATATGAAAAAGTCACGTGATGCCACTGTATCTGGTGGCAAATGGAAGCAGTATGTTCTCAAGATGACAAGTTCCTCAGAAAAAAAATTGAGGCTTTTTTTAAAGTATTTAGGGGCATGAAAGAAATCAAACTCCAAAACTAAAAAAAATACGAATTTTTTTTGTTTATTTGAAGAGAGGAAGGAAAAAGAGATCAATGAGGAGCTGAGACCAGTCTAAATAGAATTGCTTTTGATGTCATTTAATAACAATCAAGGTTTATTACTCTAGACTTCAAATCATGGGAAAACACCCTACTGTGATCTGTGCAATTTCTAACCTGGAAGAAGGAGGGAGGGGCAAGCAAAAAGGAATAGATTTCTAACTAAACTTAAAACATCATTTAATTCCTTTGGGAACTCCAGAAAGAAAACTAATTTTCTTTCTTTCCTCACTGTTTCTAATTTGTCTGTTACTTCTTAGGCTCAAATTTTGATATTTCAGTTTTTTCTCTGCAACCACGTAGAGTTAATTCATCTTATACTACCCTGTAATGCAATGAAGAGGTTTGAAACATGTTTCTTAGAGAAATCAAATTATTGGGAGGAGTTCTCCCATGTAGAACTATGTGCGTGAACATACAGGGACTAAAAAATAACATCAAAAAAAGTAAGATTTAGTAATAGCTCCTTGTGCTATAGATTTTTTTTTTTTACATAGGAGGAAGCAAATAGTTAGCATATCTTCTTGGGGTGTAGTTCAAGCTCCTGTGAAGAGTGACAAATGTCCTATTGATTTAATTGGGGCCTGTTTACATCAGCAATGGAGTTGGTCAGGATACTGGAGTGGGATGAAAGCTCTTATTTATATGCTTCCTGCTTGTAGCTCTAGATAATTCCTCTAGCGTGTCATGCCATGAGGATGTCAAGTAAAACTACATAGAACAAAATGTTATAAGTGTTGAATAAATTATGGGAAAGATGTTTCCATGGAAGCAGTAATCAAGTTCATCATGCGTGCTCCTCTATTACCAAACATGTAAGCACTAAAGTTTTAAGTTCACATTTAATAAAAAAAAAACAACTGACAACAACAAGGTTATAAGAAAGAACTGATGTGCAGCAGGGTCTGCTGACCCTCAGTATTGGTTACTTTCTAAACAAGAGGAGCTTTAAGAGAAAAAAACGATCAAAGCTTTAATTTGATTCTTAAGTTGTCCACTGATGCACTGAAAATGCCTTTCTTCTGTTAGTTCACAGACTACCAAAGCTATGTGATCCATGGTTGCTTGGAGAACAATCCTACTTTGGAGAGATCTATTGCTTTATTTAATGGTATTTCCAAGTGGGTCCAGCTCATGGTTCTCAGCAAGCCAACACCCCAGCAAAGGGCAGAAGTAATCACAAAGTTTATCAATGTTGCACAGGTAAGTCTTGCATATGAGTGGTTTTCCTTCAGTATAAAGCAATAATAGAGATTATTAAATAGAGTAAACAAGTGGACTGGATGCTCTTCATGTAATTTCCTCAGTGAATAGCTTGTTCAACATCACTGCGTGTTATTTGATCAGGTGTGGTACCTGATAGCTTGTTCAACATCACTGTGTGTTATTTGATCAGGTGTGGTACACCTGCGTTTTTTAACTGGCAGACGTAACTATGATATTCTTTGTCATATTCTGGTTTCTCTGTCATATTCTGGTGACAACTGTCACTATTGTGTGTTTCCTGTGGAGCTAAGCTAATTAAAAAGAGAAATGCTGAACCATTTTGTTATGTCCTCTGCTTTAGCGATTTCTTCTTTAGCAGTGATAACTTGTCTCCTTTGCCTGTCATGTGTGACACTGGGTAGCTACTGCATGTACTTCCTTAATTTTTAATTATGTGTGATCAATCTCTCCTGCAGAAGCTCCTTCACCTCCAGAATTTCAACACACTGATGGCAGTTGTAGGAGGTCTAAGCCACAGCTCTATTTCTCGCCTGAAAGAAACTCATTCTCATCTGTCTTCAGAAGTCACAAAGGTATGATGAACCCCAGAATATAGACATATTGAGCAGAAGTGTGATGGGTTCTGCAGTGCAGGTGTCTCGCTGACACAATACTTGGATCATGGCAGAGTATCCTAAACTGTACTTTGGTTGCATTCCTCTTGGGGAGAAGGATCAGCTCATGGAGATCCTCTGCTTGATTGCCTGTGCCAGAGAGGAAATTAACCGTCGGCACCCTGACATGAGTTGTGCTCATTTAAAACAGATTCAGGAAATGCTATGAATGCTTTCACAGAGGCTTGTTTCTCTGGCTATTTGTAGGACTGGAACGAAATGACAGAGCTGGTCTCTTCCAATGGAAACTACTGCAACTACCGCAAGGCTTTTGCTGACTGTGTTGGCTTCAAAATTCCTATTTTAGGAGTTCATTTGAAAGACTTGATTGCTGTCCATGTCATTTTTCCTGACTGGGTAGATGAGAACAAAGTAAATATAGTAAAAATGCAGCAGCTTTCCATCACCTTGAGTGAACTGGTTTCCCTACAAACTGCCTCTCATCATTTAGAGCCTAATATGGATTTAATTAACCTGCTAACCGTAAGTATTGAGCAAGTTTCAATTCACTTTTACTGTTTAGATGTTGTATGTCAGTAGGAATGTCTACAGAGATAAGTGCATATTGTTATTCCAGTTTTGTAAAAGAAAAGGGAGAGAATACAAAACAGAAACAAGGTCACATGAAGTGTGACCAAAGTCAAAGAGAGTTTCATTACTGTAATATGTGATGGCTGGAAGCAGAAACAGGATTGTTATCAATTAATTATTTTGAGGATGACAGATATAGGGCTGTATTAGTGTTTGGAGAAACAAAAACTAAGTTTTGACTTCTTAGAATAGAGGCTTATGACTCCTATGCAAAGATAGGTGCTATGTTGACATAGACACACAAGTCAAATTCCAGCTTGGCCGTCACTCTGTTCTTGCTCTCCTATCCAGTAAATAAAAAGGCTCTTGATGGCGTTAAAGAGCCCCTGCAATCCCTGCTCTTTCCTCTCCTCCTCCCCCTTGACAGTGGCTACATTTGGGAAGATTTGAAACTTGCACACAAATTACAGAGAAGGAGTTGAATGTCCAATTTCAAACCAAAGAAAAGTGAGACTTCACAAAGACTGAACAAAACATAAAAAAAAAAAAAAAGCTGCAACTGACAATGCTAAAAGGAATTATTTTTCAGTCTCCTTTTTGATATGTAGACAGTGACTGTCATTTTAATAAAAACTACACTTTATTTCAAGACGCACTGAAGTGTGGAGCCTGAACCATCAGGTCAAATATTGCTTCTATTGAAATATAGTCATTTTAGCACTGACCTAAACTGCAATAGTGTTTGACTCAGCACCACAGTTTGATCAGGTCACAGGCAAAAAAAACAGTATCTTGGAATTAAAGACAGAACCAGTGAAACATTAAAAAAAGAAGAGTATTGTTCGTTATAAATCAGTTGATATTGCAAGCCAATGAAAACCACCTGAGAGCAATCTGAAATATGTCATGTTAGGTAAAGGACTCTCTTAATATGTAAACATTTTATGCTGTTTCTGTTCTTTTTATTTAACTTTGTCTTTCAGATCTCTGATCCAGATTGAAAGAGAATCTTTTTGCTCTCTTTAAGTCAATAGAAATTTTAAAAAAAAAAACTTAGAAGTAAGCAAGGTCCATGTGGAACTAGAGTGTATTTCAGAATTTTTCTGAAATTTATTTTGCTGGATAACACAAACTTCTCAGAATTTGCTTCCTGGGCAGGTGGGAACAAATTCTAGTTTTTCCTCAGTCACGTCACAGACTTGAGGTGGCTCTCATTACCAAGCTCGTTCTAGGTAAAAGCCTTAACTGGAGGGCAGGATCTTTGGGTTTTGTTCTTTTGTGCTTTACTCTAAATGCTCAAAAATAGGTACATCTAGAAATTGTAGTTAGTGGTGGATTTACGCTAGGATGGATCAAGTGAGCAGTTTACGCTACAAAGGCTGACAAATATGAATTTGAGTTTGAAGCTATGAAGATGGTGTGGATATACTTGTTTCACTGTGGTGAGAAGTGGGAAAGTTTAGGGGAATAGGAAAACCTTCTATTGCACTTTCTATGGAGCAATTTCAGAACAAGTCCTAATCACAGTTAGTGGGACAGGGACCAGAATGGACCATGTATTGCCCCCTGCAACACCCACCTAATTAAGAAATTTGACTGTAAGGGCAAATATTTATTAGCTCGTTTTGTTTTAGTAGGGATTGAGAGTCGCATTCTTATCCCATGTCACTCTTTCCCTCCCTGCTCGTTTCTGAAAGTGCATCTTTTCTCACTTGAAGCTTGGCTGTGAGTAGGGGGAAGTGGAACCTCGGGTTTTAGAGAACTGAGCAATAAAAGACTGATCCAAAAGGGCAGAAATTAGACAATGTGAAGTGAGACATGGAAGCTGAACCACTACTGACATTTTCACTAGCTGTTCTTCTCTCTCTTGGGTGACAGCCTGCTTTCCAAAAGGAGCAGAAAGCTGCAAATTTTTCAAAGATCTTGCAGGTTCTTCACCATCACTGTATCAACCTGCACTTACGTATTTTACCTGGTTTTCAATTTTTAAAATATTTTCCATGTTTTGATGTTTTTTAGCTAAATTATACTGATTTTATTTCTATCTGCACAACATTTAATTCAGCATATTTCATTTACGAGAAGTAACTGAGTAAGTGGCAAGTACTTTTTCACTAACTGTGCCCTGATATATTAATTCCTAACATAACAGTGTTGATTTTGGTTACAGATGAGCCAATCTGATTGTAAATAAATGAAGCTGCATGCTGCAATGTTGATTCCAGACCTGATCATGGTTTCAAATTAACTTGTGCTGCTTTTTACCTGTTACCATGATTCCATGGTGGTACTTTCAGTAGTGATGTAAACAGCCATAGGTACCGAAAGATAGACATCTGTAGGTATCCTAAAACTTTTCAAGGGTAATTGTGGCTTCACAGTAGCCACTGCAAGTATAATTGTGAGTCAAGTAGGCTTGATAGTGTGGAAGTTTTGATTTAAGCCAGTGACTCTTGGAAAGGATAAAAACAAATATCTACATAAGGTGGCTGGACCTGAATTTTGCATATGTCATAGTATACTGAATATTTTCATTTTTCTTCCAGTATGTAGGTTTTGTCCTCATTTGTATGTATGAATACGTTGCAGTATTTCTTTTTTTTTTCTTTTTTTACAGTGCTCTCCTAAACAGTAATAATGAACTTATATAGTAGGTGAAATGTTTTTGTCAGTTTTTTTTTAGTAAGAAATTTTTAAATTATGGGCTGTGGTCAGAGAAACGGAAAAGAAAGCTAGGATTGTAGCCCAAAGCTGACAAGAACTGACTAAAAATAGTTGACCTTGTTATGTGCAAATGGTCTTTTAGCAGATACAGCCTCCCTTGTTGCCAAAGTCATCTTCAATTTTCAGAGCCTGAATAAATAACCTATTGCTAGGTCTTCTATCTCTAATGTAAACTGTAAAAAATTCTCTTGTCTTTAACTTATTTAAACTCCCTTTCAAAACTGGTAAATGTGCATAAACATGTACAGTGCTTTTCAATTGCGCGTGAATCAGCTGACCCAACTATTTGTTCACTTCTGCCATTTTCCCATTAAGCCATTTCTATCTAGGCAGGCTTTTAGGAGGTGTTTAGTTCTGATAAGCAACGTGTAAATGTCTTGCCTGACCTCCATTCCTTGCAGTGTTGCCTTTTACACCACACTTAACAAGTGCTAACAGCCTGGCCTGTGCTTGCTTGACAAGTAAATCACCGGGTGCTGGTTTGCTAGTCAAACAACTGGTATAAGAAGATAAAATGGGTATTTCAGGGGCATGTGAGGATTTGCCCTGGTCTTTCTTTTCCTCAGTGGTGGATGTCTATCCGCCCTGGGGAAGCTGATACTTTTCATGTGGTTTGGAAATGGTGCCATCTGGGGAGACTGTCTTAACAGCTATGAAGTGAGAGCTTGGCTTAAAAGCTAGAGTGAGATCTTGGGAGTAAACTCCAGGCCACTTTGTCAAGGATCTTACAGGCATTTTTCAGATGCTATTGTGTGTATAGACCTAAAGGATGAATGGGAAACAGGAGAACTTAAATCTCTGTGGTGTTCAGTGGTAGCTACTGAATGATCAGCATTTTGAAAGCTGGGGCTCTCTCTTGATTTAGATCTCTGCACACAAACTTAAAAGTCGTCATCCCCCATCTTATTGTCAGCATAAAGAAATCAGCTTCTAGCTCATAGCATTTTCTCTTTCAATAAGTAGCTGAAAAAAGCCAGTATTTTGCATGGATTTTAAAATAAGGCATAAGGTTTGTGGTATGAGGGCAGTGAGACAAATGCCAGGCTTACTGGCCTAGGAGACTGCAAAAGCTGAGGAGGAGCTTCAGTGATGCGAGTCCTCGCTTAGTTATGTGTAGATGAGTCTGAGTCATATTGGCAAGAGAAGTAAGCATGCCACAATTCAGCTGCCAGCGAGCCAGAGCGTGTTACATGAAGACAGATTCACATCTTAATGCACACTTGTTCTTAGTCTTTGTGATTCCTCATCCTTTCCCATCCTGTTGGCCACACTTGCTCCATCTCCACTGACTCTGTACCCAATTCTGTACTGGTCTCTGGCATCTGAAACATGGAGCTAAGAAGTAGAAATAGAAATAGTAAGCATGAGCTTAGCAGTACACCAGGGAGGAATAATAGCACTAATGACATTTTCATCATTGGAAAACTTAACATTTGGTAAGGATGATTCAGGGATTTCCTTACCTGCTATGCAGTACTTCCACATTGTTTTTATTTCACAACATAAGTAAAAGCCTGTGTGTAAATGTTTCACCATTTTCTGTGGATTGGAAGAGGATCTCAGTCTCTCATCTAGTTTACAGTATATTTATACTAATTGTGTTAGAACGTATTTGGTGCCACCATTTTTTCCCCGATATTTTTAGTTCTCAGCAGCTATTTCTCTAACCTGTTCTGAGACTATATGCAAATGAGTGGAAAGTCCCAGTCATTTGTACAGTCTAGTGAAGAGAATGAGAAATATCTAAACAACCGACTTGAAAGTGACCCTCCCTAACTTATGTTCAGTAAGTTCCACTTACAAAAAAAAAAAAAAAAAGCCGTGCCTTTCGCCTTTCTGATCTCTCCTCCACCATCCTCAGCGCCAAAAAAATTGCTTGGAAAAACAGGACAGTAATGAAAACCAAATCAGAATGGAAACTGTCACTCGTTGTAAAGATTGTCCTAAGAAAACTCTGATTGCACTTAATCTGTCAGAGCAAAACTACAAATACGTTATAAAACTAAACCTTATGTAACTGCATAGTCATTGCGCTTGTCATTTTTTTTGCTAGTATTTGAAACTTCTGTACTAGACAATACTTTGTCAACTATGTGCATACACATTATGCCTAATGAATTTATAACTGCACTTATAACTGTCAGATAATTCAGGGAGGGATAGACACAAACTTGCTCAGTAAATACTCATACATTTCTGTCCCTGAATCCATACCCTGCACACCTAGCCTGCCGAGAAAACTGTGCTCTTTAGTAGAAACAGGGCAAGATCTTTTGAACCAGCAATTCTACTGTCACTCTCATCCTGACCGGAAAATATCATGTACTCCAACTGAGTTCTGCTTATTTTGTACCACTAAGAAACCTAAGAATAGAGTCACTGAATAGCTAAAGACAGAAATTATATTTGTTACAGCAGTTACTGGATCTATGTTATCTTTAGGACATGTCTTTGCATTCCTCTGTGACAGCAGCATGCTGACTGGGTGAAGGAACCTTCAGGATGCTCAGGCTTTCACTTGTGCCCATAACCAAGTTACAAAGTGCAAAAATCAGCACCATATTACAGCTAGACAAAATTAATATTGCAAAATTCAGACATTTCTAAAGCAAGGTATTTGCTCTGAGATGTGTACCCATCTTGGGAAAGGACATGACTCCTGTCTTACTCATTGTACAAAATTCTGCTTGCAAGACAGTTGTTCCTAGAGATGGTTCTGAAGTACCATGTCACCATTCTTGCTCGTTACTGATTTGACACTTCAGGTTCTCTAAAAATAACCTTCTGTCTGAATCATTTAATCAGTCCTAATTCTATCTACCTTCTGGGAAACATCCTTTTAACTCAATCTTAGCTTAATTGGGGGTTTGCAACATGAATGATAACTTCAAGTCATGACAGTTACTCCAAAGCCAGTTAATGTAAGGACATGATCACAGGAAACATGCTCATTGTTTCCTCTCATTGCAAACCATTAGCCACCGTGTTGATTACTTTTCTCCTTCATCACTCCAAGCAAGGAGTAATTTACTGCAGATCAGCATCAGCACAAGACCACCGCTGTCGAAGTAAAACCAAACAGAGTCATTTTGTTTTAAGTGTATTTATGCCCCTTCTTTTCTCTCAATAAATCATCTATGGAAAAGAATGAGTACCTTAAAGAATAATCTTTCATTTCTCTAAAAAAGAGAAGCTGAAAGAAAATTTGCCTTACTCTCTGTGGGGGGATTGAGAACGGGCCAAACTGGGCACAAATAACAGGGATTGCTGTTCATGCTGCATCAACAGCAGTGTCAAACCTGGGTTGCCTCTCCTGGGCCTGTGTCAGCTGCTTCCCAGGGCTTTCTAGAGAGGCTTTTGCTGCATGGGCTGACCTCTGTAGAAGAGCTGCGATGCTCTGACCCTTCTTCAGGAGGAACAAAATCTGAAGGACTTCTAGCCTAGCCCCTTTACAATTTCTTTCCTGAACTTTTTATATTCACCACATCATTCCTCGGAGACATCATGACCACTGAACCACTAGAAGAATGTATTTTGTGTAAGGATGGTCTTCAGTGGCAAAGTCCCTCTTTGGAGAAGGTTCAGCACACACACCCTCTCACTCCACATGTCGGGATGCAGGTTGTGACAGTGCTCGAGTACAGCACCTGCTTGGCTGTGTGCTCACCAATGTGGGTTCTGTTAGCTCTGTGAAAATCTGCTTTCCCAGCAGCTGCAAGCAGCTTCGGTATGTATCCTGAGCTCCAAGAAGTAAAACATTTTGTTCAGCTTCATTGCGAGGTATATCTCTGATTATAAGCCTGTCATAACGGACCCAGTCTAATAAATATTACTGATTTTCTCTCTTTCTTACTCATAGCTGTCCCTGGACCTCTATCACACCGAGGATGATATCTACAAGCTCTCACTGGTGCTAGAACCAAGGAACTCCAAATCTGTAGGTCATCTTTTACTGCATTTTCACATATTGGTTATTTTGTCTGCATGCTACTAATTCAATTTTTAAATGACAGTTAATGATTTTCTTTATTCATACTCACTAAGTGTGTATGATTGTATGGTAAACAAAATTACTATAGGTTTTTAGTGCATATTGGGACAAGTAAATAGTGAAACATGTCAGACTTCTTTTTTAATTATTTTTCAACAAAACCTCTGCAAGTGCTAGAAAACATAGTTCTGCTGTATGTGAAGATGTTCTTTGTAAGTTTGTATCTATTATTTTTTGCACAACCACTACTTCAATTTTTGGATGCTGGTGCAGTTATATAAAACAACATTGAGTCCAAAGATTTGTTTTAGGTAAGGCACAGCGCTAGCTGTGCTTTATAAACTATTTCCTTCTGCAGAATTGACTGTGTCTTGGGCTTCCACCAATGTTTAAGCAGCTCAGAGTAGATTTATTTATTTTTTTAGTATGTGTTACTAAAGATAATGCTGTGTTGATGTATTTTTAATTACACTTTGCAAGTCTGGGAGTGAGGATAAATCTAACTAATAGATGAACTTTCATTTCAAGTATTAGAGTCTCTTCTGTTGCCAAAGTTTAGGGACTCCTCTTCAGCATTTCATCACTGCATTAACATCTTTATTACCTATCATATCAATCACATGATGGTTTCAGGCTGATCCCTCTCAAGTCTGACAGCAGCAGAAACTAAGAGCAGCTGTAATAGCTTAGCAGCATGTGAGAGTGGAGTCCAGTAGTCTGAGGTGATTCATTGCAGCATTTTTTATTATTTTGAAGTATTCTTGAAAGCTAAGAAGAAAAAGAAATGAATTTCTAAGTATAGGGCTTCTCTGTGTTTTAAGATAATTTATCAGTCTTGGAGACCAATTTGAGGACTATGTATTTACGCTTTCACTGAGGGGTGATGAGCAATAGTAAAGAAGTTATGACTATTTCCATAGTCAACACTAACTCAATTTGAACACCAGGAACTGCACTACTGAGTCCCCAGTCCTTGTTGGGTACGATTTGACCACAGTAGTTCCCATTTATGACAGTCATTCTGGCTCCCTCATCCTTTTATTACTGCCAGAAAAGTTGAATTGTTATAGCTCTATGTTGTGGAAGGACTAATGGGCCACTATTGCAAATGAAGAAAATTATTACCCTGCTTCTTTGATCCCCAGCCTGTGCTTTAAGAAGGACAAAAGCGATGTTAAGAGTGCTGTGAACTTTAACAGTACCCAGAAACGTAGGAGACTTCTGCATGACGATCAGTGAATAAATAACCAGTGACATTGAGCTGTTGCAGCACCCTGATGGGTTGAAAGCTACAGCTGAGTAGACAGAAGCCGGACTATTTGAACCATACTTCTCTTTGGTGGAGTGCCAAAGTACACAAGATAATTTAGGGTGAAAAGAATCTGTAGAGCTTTTTTATGTGGAAAAATTTGTCAAAGGCAATATGACATTGTAGTTATATCATTCCAACTGCTCCTTGATTTATTGTTGCAGTGGTATAACTCCCATGCAGGTGCCTTGCAGAGGAAGTGTCTCAGGCTGCTGCTGTCATTTTTGAGGCAAAAGTGGAGCTGATTCATTAGCATACAAGCCTGCTGCCAATGGGGATTTGAGCAAGACTTTCATTCTGTTGGGAAGAGACTCTTCAGTCAGTGTAGCAGCCTAAAAAGATACTGAAGACTAACCACCAGTTGTAGTATAGCATGTCCTTGTCATACTGTCCTACTTTTCCCTGAACATTAGCTGTCTTCTTGTTGGGGGTTTTTATTAGTACAGCTATTGGCTAGAAGACAACTCTGCCTGCTACAGTTATGCCACTGAAGACACGTACGTTTTTTGCTTTTTGAGTAGAAGTTATGACCTTTAAGATCATCAAGTCCAGCTGTAAATCTAGCACTGCCAAGTCCACCACTAAACCATGTCCTTAAGGCCATGTCTACACAACTTTTAAACACCTCCAGTGATGGTGACTCAACTACTTCCCAGGGCAGCCTCTTCCAATGCTTGACAACCCTTTCCGTGAAGAATTTTTTTCTAATATCCAATCTAAACTTCCCCTGGCGCAGCCTGAGGCCATTTCCTCTCATCTTATGACTAGTTACTTGGGAGAAGAGACCAACACCTGCCTCACTACAACCCTCTTTCAGGTAGCTGCAGAGTGATAAGGTCTCCCCTCAGCTTCCATTTCTCCAAACATACTTTTGTATACATTTAAAAATGCTTTTTCAGTTTATGATACTATTATCCTCGTGTTGGTGAAATAGAAAAGAGACACAGGTTGAATCACAAACATGACCAGGAACAGTGTTTCTGACTGTTCAATACATTCAGCTAGGTAGTGTCTGGACACTGGTTAGTACCTTTCCTCATAGCATGCATTTCAAATACATAAGTAAAATTACGGTTGCTCATATGAGTCTATGAGTGAAATAGAAGGAAGCAACATTTCCCTTTGGCTACTGGGCAGTAACATGAAATTTTCACTGCAACTTGTTAAAATCCATAAAAATTGAACGAGGTCTCAAATGAAATAGTCCAGAAGAAAGTGTAAGACTCCATCAGATTCACTCTCTTTCTGCCATTGCACATTCAGACCAGCAGGAGTTAAAAGATCTCTTTGAGGACTCGGTAGTGTAGCACCGCTCTGACACTTTGCTGCTGATGCTTTGAGTCTCTTTAGCCTAAGATTTTTTAAGAGAAAGCACATTTCAAATTTCTTCTCTGACCATAGCTGTAAGAATATCGCAATACTGCCATGTTCCATGTTATCATGTAAGATGTAATCTTTAAAAGATTGCTGCATTTCTGCACATTTTTAGAGCAAAAACACTTGCCAGCATGCTGGTGACATTAATTCTAGGATTAAAACATTCTGTGACTGGTTTTGGCATATAGAGCTGGACGTCCAGATTCACTGTATTTCCTGTTGAAATTGAATTCTGTGGATATAGGGATCTTTTTCTTCCCAAACTTACTTGTGCAGATTTATATGATGAGTCAAGAACCATCGAGGATAAAAGCTGCTCTTGACAACTGACTAAGGGGAAGCAAAATAATAAAGCAACCCACTAACACATTCTTCATTTTTTTTCTCCCAAACACAGTTGAATATGACCTTGTGACCATTTTTCATCTCAGCATGAAAGTCCACAACACCTTTGTTACAAGCGATAATGACTGTAACATTTTTAAATGGCTTAATTATCTCTCTCTTGACTCACACCAGTTTAAAGGGAGATAGATGAGACACATATTCTCTGCTCATCAGCTAATACAGGGGCCTTCTGAGACTATGGGCCATCTCCCTCCTGATCCAAATCATGCTGAGTTTTTTCTATTTGACACTGCTTCACCTGCTAGATGTCAAGTGGCAGATGCAGGAGGTCAGTGGTGTTTGTGCTAGCTGATGATTTTAGGACAAACCTGAAACCGTGTTCAGGTTTGTCCTAAATTTTCTCCTTGAACAAGCCGAGCTGCGTGACAGAGCTTCTCCCAAAGCACTGTAGTGGCGTAGAGGGAGTTGAACTGCGTGCTCTGTGCATTAAGTGAGCTGTCAGCTACCATTTTGTCAAGACCAAGCTGTTTTCAAAATAAAATAGTCTGGCTGGTGTTAGCTGCAGAGCAAGTCAAAGGTTAACCATTCTGCTCAGGCTGCCTAGATGAATTAAGATGTGCATCCTGGCGTGTCTTGGCTGGACACCTGTGGGATTGCTGAGGACAGTTCAGGACCTGCTTCTGCATCCTGCTTGCTTCTTGGTGCTATGCAGGCAGAAGCATTAACTTAGTCTGTTGGATTCCCTTACCTGGCTTCTGGGCACTGTCCCTCTGGAGGGGAGCAAAAGCCAGCTTGTGTTGTGGGAAAGAGAAAAGCAGAGTTTGGGGCTTACCTATTTCTGATGCCCACTGTGTCCAGAGATCCTCCTTCCCCTCCCCCTTCTTTTGAGTCTCATTGCCTGATGTTGTGCTAAGGACATTTTTTTATGGCATGGGGACACCAGCGGTGTGTGATTGTAGCTCTGATGTATAGATCTGCTTTTAACGAGAAATTCAACTTCATAATTCAGATTTTAAAGTCTTTGTGTTCTGATCCATCTCTCAGCAGCCTACCTCCCCGACAACACCTAACAAGCCAGTAGTGCCACTGGAGTGGGCATCTGGAGTGGTACCAAAACCCGACCCTACAGTCATTAATAAACACATACGAAAGCTGGTGGATGTAAGTATTTCAAAGAATATATTGGCTAAAGACAACAATAACTTTAACATTGTCATCTCTATAATTAATTTCAAGCTTTTCAAGAGGTTGTTATGATTGGGAGGAATTTCATACATCCCATAACAAATCTGAGTTTTTACTTTCAGAAATGTTTATTTTATTCCTGCAGCCAGCGACGGCGTTAGTAAGCAGGTTTCTGGATGCAAAGGAGCATACTTTCAGGAACATCTAAAGTCTGGCTGCTCTTCAATAGGTTTGATGAGCAAATATAAATTAAAAGGACAAAGCTGAGTTTTTGCAGCCACTCAGCTTATGTCCAGAAACAAAAATACTCAGAAATGAGGACACATGCATTACTAGATCCAGAGTTTTCTGGAAACCTTATTTCTGGTTTTCAACTTGCTATCATTTGACTCACCAGACCATACTGCATATAGCAGAGATAGCATTATCTTGCTATCAATTTAAAAATATGGGCATGGAGTCATGAAGGATTATAACAGTTTCAGTTTGGAAGGTGACGTGTTAGTTATTGCAAACAAAACAAACACTACTAGGTTCCTTTGGAGAGGCTAATCCTGTTGTGTTGGTGTGTAAGGGACTTTCAGTGACGTTAGTGCCATGCAGAGGAACCAGGAACATGTTGTAGAGCATGAAGCAAGATTTCGTTCTGCTTTTTACAAATAAATAACTAAGACTGGGAAGAATTATTAAATTCTGACTCTGCTTGTGTTACAGGTCGTTAATTGGGATTATTTTGTTAAGATAAATTAAATGAAGTCAAATTAAATGAAGCTCAAACTTATCTTATGTTTTACTTTTTGTTCATGCTCTTTTTAATAAAAAGTTTCATTTTTCTCTTAATGTGGGATGCCAGAACAGCATATGCTTTTCCTGTGTTGCTTTTGTCAGTGCCATATGTGTTGATAAAAATCACTCCAGATCCAAAACTCTCTTTGATGGCTTATTTAAAAAGAAAGTCTGTCACAACCCCTTAATCTTTCCAGAATGTGGTGAGTGGGGTGAGTTGTTCTTTTTCCTGTGTTTGGGGGCGATGCAGTCCCCCATTCCACAATTTTGGCCTAGTTCAGGATGTAAGATCTTGAGTGTGATAGGATTAAAACATGGTTTGGGGTTGTTATGGACATAGGTTACTAGGAGGCTCACACTGCTCTGTACAGCTGTCTGTATTTTCCCAGTCTTTGTCATTTACTAGCTGCTTTGAGTTGTGTTTTAGTGTGTATGAGGAGATAATTACAAAAAGTGTTGTATACTGCTTGGGTTTGCACATTGATTCCTGACAAAGAGGTCTGCCAGTCATCAATCACAGGTCATTTGAGAGAAGTTCAGAAATGGGCTTCATCACATTCCCAGTAAAATAAGGACAATGCAAACACCTTTCAAATGTCTCAGCATATTCAGTTCTTGTCTTTTTCAACCAAATCTTCATCTAATGAGACAGTTGGTGATTCAATATTTGTCTTTTAGATAGTCGTGTTTACTTTGACACTCATCTTTTTCCTATCAGCATCACACGTAACTTTAAGACCCCTGTGTGTACTTGCAATAGGTAGGACATAATGTAGTAATTCCTAAGGAGGACTTCCATCGCTTTATACAACCTTTTAAATCTGATCCCATGTCTATTTTCACTTAGTGGTGAGATGGGCTAGTCTGATGGGAGTGAATTGTTAGGTACAAAGTGCTTGTGATCTGGATTTCAAAGTGTTAGTGAATAAATCAAATTGGAACAGTACTGTGGCAAAGCAGAGGTGACAAGCTAAAAGAGAAGTGAAGCCAAAACCACCTGAAATACTTATGGGAAAGCTGCTTTCAGGTTGTTTTTGTTCTTTGTCTTTTTTTTGTGATTAAAAAGCATACTTAATTAAGAAGTGGTACTATGTCACATGGGGCAGATTTTTAGTGGCATTTCCAATAAACAAAAAAATAAAACAAGAATAATTATGTCTGAAGAGGTGTGGAGGGCCATGGCTAGATAAATAGTGAGGTCAAGTTTTCTTTAAAGGTTAGCCATTTTTTCCCCTAAAGTCGAATAATATGCGTATTGCAGTATTGAGAAGGAATAAACGGAAAGCAAGGCATGAGAGCATCTGATTAGTAATGTTGAATATTGATTTACCTGCAATTATAAAGTTCAAGAGCTGGTACAGATTTGGCATAGGACAATAATTTCCTTTCTTATTCCAGTCTGTCTTTAGGAACTACGATCATGACCATGATGGCTATATTTCTCAGGAAGACTTCGAAAGTATAGCTGCAAACTTCCCCTTTTTGGACTCTTTCTGTGTGCTGGACAAAGATCAGTAAGTTTGGAGGTTTCTTTATGTTTATTTTCTTTTCCTGAACTTAAGAACTCGTGAAAAACAAATAATGAAGAAATAGAGTCTTCCAAGCTTCTTGTGTCTAATATCTCACTTAAGGAACTGAAGGTGACTGAAGGCTGATTTCTGTTATTGTTTAACTTCTTATGCTGTAGTCCATTCTATAAGACCACCTGAGCTGGCCTCCTGCTTTGCCTGGTACTTTAAAAATCATTTATATTATAGCTTAATGAGCAATTCATACTGAGACTGAGTCAAAACCCCTACGGTACCATCAGATTACAATGGAGATCCTGTACCCATACCAGGCATCAGACTGGTGAAATGGGAGAGTTGTGTACGGGACAGGGGAGATGAGTGTACGTAGCAGAGAGCAGGCAACAAGTATTCTAGGAGGTATACATATTTCCTAGTCAGTTAGGCTTGATAATTCTTGTGCAGATTCTCTTTGGCTGTCAAGGCTGGTGGTCAGCCGGGGGCATAACTGCTTGGTCTGTGTGAGCAGTAGGTCAAAGTCCTTCATGTAATGACCTGGTCTGTGCTCTGATGTCATGAACAGGTAAGAAACCAAAGTCAAAGGATAAGAACCACAAAGGCTCTACGTTTTTTTTCTGCCAGCGCCATTACAGCTCTTTCAAGGAATGTGCTTCGTGTGCTTTTTGCAACAAGAAAATCTTGAATTCTTCACCAAAATGAGTAGTGAAAGATCTACTCTACTTTTTCTTCCATAACAGAGATGGTCTTATAAGCAAAGAAGAAATGATGGCTTACTTTCTGAGAGCTAAATCACAGTTCCAGTGTAAAATGGGACCAGGGTTTATTCATAACTTCCAGGAGATGACCTATCTTAAACCAACTTTCTGCGAGCACTGTGCAGGATTTGTAAGTATGTTTTTAATAATTGTATATCTTAAACACAGTTTTTTTACTCTTTCACATAGACAGGGTGGAACTGGCTCCTTACATTGCTGATGTCTCTTTGCCAAATATCTCATTGCTTTTAGAAGCAGAAAACATTCACTCCTATTGTAGCTGTGCTATCCAGTTTTGTTTTAGTGGTTCTTGAATGCTGGACTTTTTAAGAATTACTGCTGCAGGGGAAAAATAAAATTATGTTAACTAACGGATATTAGAGACTATACGAGTGGCTTTACTTGGTTTATCTTAAGTTCTTTAATTTGGCTTGATTTCCCATGTAAACAAGCTCAAGGGAAAATGGGTGTCTGGAGCAGAGGATGTAGATGAAGCAAAAGCCGTTCTTTCTCAGGAAATTGCACATGGCAACATAGCTATGTTCATAATTCTCTGAACGGCCATAGCAGCCTTAATGCTTTCTCTATTGAATTAACAGATCTTCTAAATTGGTCAAGAAATCAAAAGTGTTTCCAGTAGTTCTCTACAATAAGAATATTTTCTGTTTATTTGTTGATGGTTTTTTAATTTGCCTTTTCTCTTAGCCATAACTTAACAAATGCCACTTTTTAGAGTGCTCTACACCTAGCTAGGAAATAAATTGTTTTGTGAACATTCGTGTTGCTTATAAACCTCCTCCAACTTCCACATTGAGTGTAGTAAAGAAAAAGGAATTACTATGATTTAAAAGCTACATTGATGTACACACTCCGCTAAAATTAAATGTCCACATATAGTCAGTTTAAGCAATAAGGGCAGAGGCCCATGTGCTCCAATATGTGTGACCCACGTACAGGGTGTGAACCCAGAGCATGGCGCCTGCTCTCCAGTGCAGGTCTGCCTCTGCAATCGGCCATGAAATCTCCAGCGTGTACTACATGAACTTTTTGAAGTTGAAAGTAACAGTTAACAATACTGCTAAGTGCAAAAACGTGCCTCCTTTCAGACCAGATCTGGCATTCCTAATCTTGTCCATGCTCCCACCTTCTGCTTTCCTCTTTTGTGATGCATCTGTCTTGTTCAAATGCTCATAGTTCCTATCACAACCACTGATCAAGGCCACAGAGAAGAAGGAATTCCACATATTTCCGCTAGAACTCAGGGCTGACATGGTCAGTGCTGATTCAGGAGCATGCTGGTGGGCTCTTGAGCTCCAGCAGACTGATGGGGCAGGGGCGGTCACTGGCCTGAACCTATTGTTCCAGGCTGCCTGCAGCCTCGGGAAGACGTCACTGCGTTCGTGACACTTGGTTCATGTTTGGAAGGCTTCCATAGCAAAGCAAGGTCCAAGGACTGCCCTGCAATATCCTCTCCACCAGATATTTTTCTCCTGCATCAGTTTGCTAATTGGCCATTGTTGTATTTTGCATGTCTCCCTGATTACATCCAGTGCAGGATTACAAATGAGTAAGGGGTTGCACAGGAAATGGAAATAAGATCATTTTTTTCCTGTCAACACACTGCAGTCATTGGCATTGTCCTGTGGATGATTAGGGCTGATATGACAGGAACCAACTGCAAAATATGTTGCGTATTTGTTCTGCGTGACAGTGCTGTTCATCCACGGGTGGAAACCTAATTTCAAACTGATGCACTGATGCACAGTCAACATAATGTGCACTGGCAGTGCAGCAGGATGAATTGACATGACAGTGTAATGCAAGCAGTACCAAATAAAATATCTGTTATTAAAATGATACAAATTTTAAAGGTCAAGCTAAAACCCAATGCCATTAAGCAGCACGAAACTGATATGCCTATGGAGGGCCACAGTTCCGTCCTACGGCTTAAGTTGCACCATGGGGCAGGGTAGGTAACCAACCACCCTGTTCAGGATAAAATATGAAATTACAGAGATCCTCTTACCTTAGAGCTGGCTCAAGCCAGCTTTGCAGCAAAGCTGTTTCAGGTGGATTCAAAGCTTTAGGTCAGAATTCATAACACAGCAGTTCAGCTTTCTGTTGCTGCTGCGTGTAACCACAGCAGTGGTGCCAAATTTGAGTAGGAGGAAGATACAGAACTAAGGAGGTAAGGAGAAAGCTTTTCAGCGGGAACAGACTAGAATTGAAATTAATGAAACTACAGTCCATGTCTGTCATGGTGATCCTGGCAAAGAGAGCTGGGAAAAATCATGTAAAGCTGAACAGCAAGAGCCCTGCTTTTCCTGATACTGCTGTTTATCTGAGAGAGGGCTGGGGGACTCCACTGTTGCTGCCTGCACACAGTGACTGCGTTCACTGTGCACCCATACAGCATGTGCAGGAAATGAACAAGCTGCAGGCTTTCTATGGACCTTATTCCACTTCTTTCTTTTATTCACCTTTCTTCTACCCTGTCTAATCAATTTTGATTTCTCCAAACCACTATTTTCCCTTGTAAATTCTTTTTTGCAGTATGTTTTTTTTTTTCCCCAGAATCTGGATGTGCTCACCCTCCCTGGTAATGTTTTGAATGAGGTCAAGATAAATACATGCTGCAGTCCCCAATATTTTTCCTTAATGCTAGCGCTAGAAAAACTGTCCCTTCCTCTCTCTGCCTCTCAGAGTGAAAATGTTTGCTTCTGTAATGTCATGGCTGCAGATGCAGCACTTCTGAGTGCATAGGTAACAATTTGCTACGGAATTTTCCCGCTTCCAAGCAATCCTGCTCATGTTGCAAGATATCTGAGAGTGGGACCGCACACACTGCCTCCTGGAAGTTGTGTACATCAACAAGGACAGTTCTGGGAGGAGGGAAAGATGGAATTCAGTGGCTTTTCTGCTTGTTTCCAGTATCAACCAGCAATTCAGTTTTTATCCCCAGTTGTGTTTTCTTCTGCTGTGTTTGAATGGCATGGATCATTCATGTATCTGGGGAATGGATGTACACTGGAAATTCCCCCACAGATAACATTAAGTGAGCCTAGAAGCAGAATGTGCTCTGCTGGTCTCAGTAAGCTTGATATGATGGCAATTTTTCACCCATTCCGGTAAGAAAATGCCATCTGTGACTTTCTTTCTCTGGTAGCCCCACTGTAAGTAATAGAAATAAGGGGGAAGCCACACAAGTCTTATCACAATTAGAGGGGGAGTTGTGTCTAACAGGAAGGGTGTTAAGAGCAGTTGTATCCTGTTTGTGCTTTTGTAGCCATTGGTACTTCCTCATTGTGACCTTGTTTTCCTTCCAGCTCTCTTTTCTAATTCCTTGACGTTCTTTTGTCTTTCTTTGCAGCTCTGGGGTATAATCAAACAAGGCTACAAATGCAAAGGTAAATAAATATTTCATGGATTTTTCAAGCTAGAGGTTGTGCAGTTTAACACGAGTAGGTCAAACATACTTTTTACTAAGATGACGTCAGCTCATCCTAATTTTTCTTATAGTCTTTGTACCATGAACAATGACTGCTGGTATACCATCAAGTCTCACTGCATTAGGGAACATAGCACCCAGCAGGAACACACAGGTTCTGTTAAAGGTCTGTCTTCATACGGTGTCAAAGAAGACCTTGCATCTTAGAAGACCACGTGTCCTCATCCTTACACTGAGACATCCTGAAATATATCTCCTGAGACTTGGGGTCAGGAAAAAGCCTGTTCGCAATGCTGTCTGTCATGTACATTCACATGCCTCTTGTGAAGTCTAGCTGGCCTTTGCATTGCAACTGTGCCTGAACTAGAAACAGAGAAATATTTAGTTCATAGGTGGCCTGGCAGATCTCATCTTCTCCAGACATTCAACTTAAAAAAATCCTAGAGCTCTTACAGACAATCTCCTCTGTTGCTCTCACAAAATGTTTCATTTCTTATGCAGTATGTGAACTATATTGAGCAGTTCAGACCAAGAATGACACTGTAGTGTTTCTCGTTGGCTTTGAAGTTTTGGACATATTTATTTCCCAAGCAGAGCAGCTGTGGCTGAAGTGCACTGTGTAGTTGCATCTCAATTATTCACAAAAATATAGTCATATATTATGACTATAGTATATTTGCACATATTTAGTTATGCACAAACTCTTTTCACTTCATCTTACTCTGGCTCCTAGGAGAAGAGTGAAGAATTGGCAGAACTGTTTTTTAGGTTATGTCATATTCCTGTCTCCCTCTCCACCCATGAATATCTCTTCCTTGTGGCACTGGAGAGAATGTCCATGGCTAAGCCACCGTATGTAATACAGCCATTCCTGATTACTGTCATCTGAGTAGCTATTGAAAGGGCTAATTGTGTTCTATGACTGGTAGGATGAGAGCAGGAAGGTGGGTTTTTTCAGCCCTGTGAACTCGAGATCTGAAAGTTGAGCTCTGTCCTGCATCATTGGTCATAACAGTGGCTCAGTGGAGAGAGACGAAAGGTGGTTCTGTAAAATCAAAACTCTAGGCAATGGAGTGTGAGAATAAGAAAGCAGAGCTTCTTGCTCAGATGTTAATGAGTGACTGCCCGTTGTGAGTACCAGCTGCTCTTTATGCAGGTAGCACTATGGTGCTCTGCCCTTTATGGATGATTTCTGCCTCCGAGCACAGAGCTATCATTTACTGTTTTGAACCTCTGACACTGCACTTAAAAGGAGAGGGAAGGAATTCATCTCTTCAGGTCTGCTGCTTACGCTAATGCTGTGGATAATGAGATAAATCTACACAGCGTGGTCTACAAGCAAAGAAAGATCTTCTCCAGTGCCGAGAGAGATCTTTATTATATTTTGGAGGGGGGTTTGTTACCTTTAGGGCAGACAAAACCACAGCTGGGCAGGCATTTCTGTATTAGTTATATGAACAAGGTGACGGGAGAAACCAGATCTCTCACCCATCATGCTACAGCTGCTGCCCTGAGCAGTTTATAGTTCTTCTAGAGGAGAACTATAAACACGATACTTTGTTAATGGCTCACCTAGAACGAAGTATTGGCATCATGAAGCAGCAACCAAAACAAGTGAGGCAAATTTTCAGGTAAGGGCAAAGGACACAGAGGAGGAAGAGCCTGTGTTGGGGGCACACATCCTCCACCCTTTGGCCCTTTCTTGCAGGTAAGTTCCTCACTGCAGTCACACTTCAGATAAATGTACCTAGTGATGAGTGTACTGGTAGTAAAGCAAAGCCCTGCAGAGGTTAGGCGTGCAGGCACTCAGCCAGTTTCATCAAGGTAGATGATATGCGTCCACAGAGCTTACTCCGTGCTGATGTTACTCACTGAGCTACTTAGACTAGTTTTAATCTACAGTGGCCTTCATTGTCCTTCAGCTGTCCTTCCAGAGGCTCAGAGTATGAATGCTCCAGTGTCTTCTAACCAAGTGTGTTTACTATAGTGGACTCTGATGGGTCAAATGAGAAAAAAAAAAACAAAAACACTTTTTTTGGCAATTTGTGCAGTGGCATAGAGGCTTTCTGCATGGCGTACACAGGACCATACTAGTAATTCCAGGTCTCTTCCTCTATATTCATTTCTGATGATAATACTACCATCCTCCTCCCTTCTGATGCCAGATTTTTATTAATGATGCTATGGAAATGATCCACTTTTTGTAACACCCCTCACAACAAATGATCCATTTCTGTAACTCCTTTCGCATCTTCTGTCAAAGTATTTGTTCCTTCAAAGTCCCTCTTGGTTTCTGCCTCCTAATAGCCCTGAGGGATTACTGGGCAGCTGTGGGTTTACATTTTGTGACTTGACAATCCCTTTCTTTACAGATTGCGGTGCCAACTGTCATAAGCAATGCAGAGACCTGCTTGTGCTGGCGTGCAGGAAATTTTCCAGAGGAACTTCAGTAGGCAGCAACCATGGCTCTCTGCCCAGCAGTCCGTCTCTGCCTCCAGGTAAGAACTCTTCTGTTCCTTTTATAAAGTATAACTGGAATCCTCTCTAATGGAAAGCTTCCTTGCTGCCATTTTTAATTGCTCTTTGTAGCAACACACAGAGCAGCCCATGTTCTTTCCACTGCACTGTAGCTTGTGTTCAGCCCTCAGAGTACACCTCTTTCCGCAGCGATGGCCTTGGTCTCCTCCCTGAGCATCCCTGTCCTCCATACCAGTGTCCCTATCCAAGCTGACAAGAAATAAAATTATTAATAGGAAACCTGTACTTCTCCTTGTAGGCCACTTAAGGGCAGGGAGACATTGGACACTAGCTCTCCCTTCTCCCCTGAGTGTACAGATGGAATAAGAGGGAAATGTGGGCACACAAGACCAGAATCAGTTTCCAAGCAGCATATGGATATTGCTAATTATACCACTGCTTTGTATAGGAATAAAGAGCAACCTCCTTCTGAGATTTCTGCTGCTAAGTGATACTGCTACCTTCTCTTTCACACGCCCTAGCGCTGCCTGCACACAGCACCGCGGCAAGCCATTGTGCGATTATCTGTAATGGCGTCTAAAAACCTAGCCCTGAAAGTGATTTACCTACTAAAAGACCTGCACAAACATTCCAGAATAGCCCGCTCTTATTCTGAACCTTTAAGTCTCTGTCCCAGACTTAAGATATCTTTTTGTGAAGATCTTGAAGTAGAATATTTAAGATAGCCTATTCCACCTTTAAGTCTCTGTCCCAGACTTAAGATATCTTTTTGTAAAGATCTTGAAGTAGAATATTTAAAATAGCCTATTCCACCTTCTCTTTTAGTCCAAGACGAAGTATTTGAATTTCCCAGTGTTGCCACAGAACACCAGGACCTTGATGGCAGAGCTATCACCCTCGTCACTGGCTCTTCAAGGAAAATTTCAGTGCGTCTACAGAGGGCAACCACCAGCCAAGCAACGCAGACAGAACCACTCTGGCATGAGCCAGGCTGGAATGATTCAGGTTCCCACACTTTCCCAAAAATGAAGTCCAAATTCCATGGTAAATCTGGGAAGAACAAAGGCTTTGCAAAATGGGAGAATGAAAAGCCCAATGTGCAGGCTGATATGGAGCTAGAAGCTGAGGCCCCACAACACATACAAGATCACAACGGAATAGAAACCCTCCAGGAAAGACAAGAATTTGAGGTGAGTTGAAGAAGAGTCCAAGACAGTTTCAAATCTGCTAGAGTCTGAAGTCTCCTAAGGTTATTTTATGACTATCAGGATGCTTTTTCATTCAAATTTGCCTTTGCTTCTTGCACGAGGGTCACTTTCAGATATCTATTTTCTAGACTGCAGCATGCAGTTACCATAACTGGACATTTGGCTCTTGGTGTCACTACATGCTTTTAAGAGTGGGACACATTCCTTTTTGAAAATCATTAAGATAGCCTGGTGGATATCTGACCAAATTCCATGCTATCGTACCCTTGCAATGCACAGTTTGGGGCTCTGTATTATAGCCACAAGAACTAGTGTTCTGATAAACGTAAGAGTCTAGGCTAGGGGAGGATATTGGTCCAATTTCTGTTGTTCTCACCCGTAAAAATTGTACTTCCAAAGCCTTTTATTAACCATCTTTTTGCTAGCATGTAAGTGCCCATTTTCTTTTGGTTACAGGATAGCTGATTGCTCACCATGAAGCACAGAAAAATGAAGATGACAACTGTAACACAGCAAGAATTGATGGACTGTCATAGACCCCATTTGGCCTTGGGAAGTTCTCCTGTATCTCATATGTTTAAATTCATCCGTTGCCCTGTTTTCTTAGCTGAAAGGTGTTATAAAGTACTATTTATTTCCTCACAAGTAAGCCCTTTGGATGAACATTGCACAGACACAGCAGAATGGATCTCTGCGCTCAGTGTTTTTTCTTGTATGACTTTTGTGGAAACTTCCTCTACATGCCGGCAAGGATATATTTGGCCTCCTTTGAATATACTGCATCATTTCAGCCTGTCTGCCAGCAACAACAATGGTGAGGACAGAAGCCAAGCATCTAAGTTTGTTCAGTAACACTCCTTTTCTAGACACTCGTAATCATCTTTTAAGGAAAGAAGTAGGTGTGCACGTGGATTAAATCTCAAACAAAAGCCTTTCATAAAGTGCTTTATGCTGAAATTCTTTGCACACCTGCTTTTTTGAATGTTGGCCATGTTTTACACTGCTACAATGAGCGTATTGATGTTCAGCACAGTGATACCGTTCCCACGCAGGATCCTTCGAATAGACAGCGTGTGGCTGAGACTGAAGGAATTCCAAGACACTATGCATATGTCTGGTTACACCGCAATGGAGAGGGGGTTCTCTTTGCCAGTGCTGATTATGGTAAAATTAGCATGTAATAAACATCTTAGTTTTAAGCGTGTGTATGTACATGTATGTGATATGTTTTTCTCTGGTTAACAACCTTCACGTTAAGACTAAATGTACTGAAGAGCAATCTCCAAACTACATTAGCAGTTTGCTTGTACAGGATCTGGCACCTGAATCTGTAATGGCCTGAGGATCGGGTCTGAAGTGGCATTTCTCAGCAGCAGTAGATTACTTAAGGTGCAGAGCCTCCTTCTGGTAAAAAAAAAACACAGAACAAAACAGCACGAAGCTCAACATTGAAAGGTACATTCCAAAGTGGCATCATACATGTGTTATTCTTCTTCCCCCGATTTCCCCATAAAAACAGAGGTGCATGGGCAGCACACACTGCGAATTAAAGCAATCCAATTGTAAAACTTCCTGCAAAATTCGAGTTATTGCACCCTTCACCAAGTTATGAGTCCTCAAAATCAGGGAGTAGACTTCCCTAACCAACACTGACAGCTGCACTCCCCTGAGGTACTTCCACTGTAAACTGCACTGCAACTACGTGATGCCTGCTCAAGTTTGCACCTGGATTCCTGCAGGTTTCCTTTGTTTTCCAACACAACTAGTAATGATAGTAAATCTGGGGTAAGAGAAAAAGACAACATGCTCTCACTGCCTAACTCAGATTAAACTCTGAGAAATAAGCACTGCAGGGAACACAGGTTCCCAAGCTAGGAAAAGGGCCAGAAGCATCCTTCACTTACTGCAGCAGACAAAGAGCAGGCATGAGTAAAAATATGGTCTTTATTTCCTGAGGGGGGGGGTCAGGTGACACATCACAAAAGGCTGAACACACAGCTACCGTTACAGTGTACGGCTTGCACACAAACGAAAATGATGTGGCAAAGAATTTGAATAGAGAAACTTGGTTAAATTCCAGGCTGCTGCTGAATCTGTTGAGATTAGCCTTTTAACGCTTTATAAATGAAATGTTCATGTGCAACTTCACTCTTAACATCACATAAAGACTTTTAAACATTGTTTAATCTGTAGACCTCAGATTATTTCTTGCAGGCTTTTAAAAGTTAGTTGTAACTCTTCCTCTGAGAGGTACTTGCTTTCCTATTTCTGTCAGGCCCATAAACCATGTCGACCTTCATTTGGTTCTGGATAAGAATGTTTCTTGTACATGACCATATCTTCTCTCTTACCTACTCCTCAAGATATTTACACAAGCTTGTTACCTAGACTGTTTACATGAGTAGGTGCTCTATGATCTTCAAAGGAAGGGCTTTCCAAGGACACACTTTTTCCATGTATACTGTCATCAAGGCAGACTCACATTTAAGTAAGAAAAATGACATGTTCTACAGAAGCAGCTCCCACTTTCTGTGGGACCACTCTGTTAGCAAATGGACTGCCTAAGTTTCAACCCACCATAGAGATTTCATCGATGCATCTCTGCAGCAGATCAAGCATAGGCTGCAGGCTTACACAGCTGAACTTTTGATGGAAATTATTGCAGCATCCAGGGAGAGGCACACACGATAGGTGAAAATTTCAAGCACCTGCTCCCACTGGAAACTCTTTGTTTTAGGTACCTCAAGAGGGGGAACACCGAGAGTGTGCTGCAGGCAGTAAGTGTTCACAGATATTAGAAAACTTGAGGAAAAGAAACTGGGTAGAAATACAGCCTTTTTTAAGCTCCCCACCACCCAAAAAGGAATAGATTCATCATAAACAACATAATAATTAAAACGGGGTGGAGGGAAGAAGCAGTATTAACAAGCTGTTTGCAGCAGAACACTGATCTGCTAGTTTCCCAACAAGCACCTGAGAGGAGAGAGCTGACAGGGCATGAGCAACCATTTAAGTAATTGGTAGAAGATGACCTCTTTACCTCTGCAGAGGACTGAATACGTGAAATTTTTTTTAAAAGCATCTTTCTCTTTCCTTACTTCAAGCGGACATCTTTTTCTGAACAGGGGCAAGACAATTTTAGTTTCTCAATCTGGGCAAAGCAACAAAGAATTTCTTGTTCACCTCCCCCAACTTCACAGAAGGCAAAACAAACCAGCCATCCTGGCTCCTGACTGAGCTACGCACCTCTGCTTGTCTTGGTGAAATCCTGCCTTTTAGAATACAGCAACTCCAGGAGAGTGTCCAGGAGAAAGCATTGTAATGACAAGAGCACTGGCTTAATTAAGCAGCTAACAGGAGAAACAGTCACAGATGCTGTTGGAGACTTCCAGCACACCCATTCATCCCTGTCTCAGCCCTCAGGATCTTTTAAGAAACCATGTGGAGGAGAAGGAAAGGGCTTTTAAAACAAACAAAACACCAGTCCCACACCACCCCCCAAGAAAAGAACCACCACCACACAGAGCAAAGAGGGAAGATTATGCCAAACCTTATTTACAGCCTGACCTGCAAACACCCAAGAATACCAGCAACAACAGCAGGTGAAAAATGCAAGTGCTTGCATAGAACACTGTAAGGGTTTATTTGGCTGTTCAAGTCAAACCCACTAGGACTTCATGCTTGCACAAAACCCACACACGACTTCAGCATTGTTGTTAACTTTACATGGTAGCCTCAAGTGCTGAGTCAAGGGGACATTTGGCTCCTTCAGAGCGAGGTGCAAAACCATGTTTGTAATGCAGGTCTATCCTCTGCTCTGTATCTCCTCACAGTCTCGCCCTCCCCTCCGGCCCCTCAGTTCTACCCTGCTTTGGGGCTTTAAAAGAATAATCTCAGCTCTACAAAGAGACACCTTCTTAGATGCAGGTGAAGTTGGGGGGTGGCGGCAGCACAGGAGACAGTACAATACTTGCTGACCACAGCTAGTCTGAAACATGGATTTTCCCCAGCTGGGAAAGGTGAGATTTTTTTTCCTTTCAATACAGGAGAAGACAAAAAGCCGAGCTGCAGTGTAAGTTTAAGGGCAGCTGCTGCCTAAAATATTACATTTTCCAAACTGGAGTGGACTGGCTGCTGTCACCCCTGCAGACTGTTGCTCAGGGACACTTCTGTGTAAGCCAGGGTGAATGCATGCCCTAACCCAGCCCCGGGGGTCTTCCTAACGTGGAGCCCTTGGCTGAGGTAGTCTGAGCAGCCACAGGAGAGTCCTCACAGCGTAGGACACTAGAGGCACCTGTATGGGAAACAGCAGCATGTGAAGGACCCTGGACACAGGAGGGGAGAAAAAAAAACCCCACACAACACAAAATTGAGAACAAACAAAACAGATGGCGAGTAAGCGTGGGAAGAAACATGCTAAGAGAGCTCTCCCTCTCTACGTGACACCATGAATGGAAAGGGATCCCAATAGGGCAGAGTGGGAAGGAAAGAAGGAAGGAAGGAAGAAAGGAGATCTGACTGAAGATTTCATGGAGACAGAAGAGGCGGGAGAAACAAGGACTTGTTGTTTCATGGTCATCATAGCCAAAAAAAAAATCTAACCACAGTTTGCTTCATTCAACATCAGCCTGCTAACTGATGGGCCTCCGTACAGCACGAAAAATAGCTCCAAGTACTGTTGTCAAGACACTCATGAGAAGAGTTGGCCCACCCAGGGACACTGGAGAAATAGATGTAACCTTGGAACAATTTCTTGAGTTACCAGCACTGATCTGAACTGGATTTTCAAAATAGGCACTGCAGCCAAGAGGCTAAACTCATTGGAAAAATCTGTGCTGAACTCTGAAGTGCTGTTTACAGCTGCTGACAATCTGGACTTAGGAAACAGAAAAGCCATGAGCAAAAGGCTACTGCTGGGGCCGTATGAAATTTAGCCAAAAAGCCTGCTTTTTCCATGAGTTAAGCCAATGCCGGAAAGTTTAAAGAGTCCTTATCGCCTTCATCTCTGCTTCATGTGTGAAAACGAGTTATGACCATCCACCTGCCCACAGCACAAGCAGACTCCCTCTTTCTTTGGTTTTACAATAGTGTTTTCCTACTTTTTGTACTTGTTTTTCTCTCCTCTGTTGTGGGAAAGACCCACGTGGACAAGAGGGGAAATAACTGGACAATAAAGGGGAAACAATGACACTGACAGCACTCAGAGCCATAAAAAGCACAAGGTAAACACAAGAGAAAAGTATTTTTTCCCTTCTAGCCTTGTTTGTTAAGCCATTAGAGGTGCAACTTATTTTCAGCCAAAGAAGGGAGAACACAGTGTTTACAGCTGGTAATAGCACTTGCTTTTTCAGTTTGTGTCCCTTTGAAAAGGCATAACCTGAAACAAGCACATGAGTATTTTGAGAGCCTACAGAGGGGAAACAAGTTCGCATCTACGTCAGTGTGCCGGTCTAGGGTCACAACACCGTGTGATCCCAACCTAAGGAGGCTGATAAAGCAAACTTGCAGTTTAGCATGAGGCAGCTTATTTGGGACTACTAAATCACAACCAATACCTTTAAAATGCATACATACTTCTGTAGCATCGCTATTGTCCGAGGAAAATCAGAAATTCAGAGAGGAAACAGGATCACAAGCCAGACAGTCTTAGCAGCAACACCAACAAGATTGTCTACTGCAGAATTCAGAATAAACCACGTACAATGAGCAGACAGACAATAGTTTTGTGTATTGGCCTCCATTAGCCTAACAGGGAGCTGAATTAATTCCTAGCACTTCTAAGAACCCACACAAGCCTTTTGGACACCCAAAAAGAGTCATCAGGTGTTAGTGAGAATCCTCTGACTCTCCATTCAACCCTTCCCACTTCAGCACAGTTTAACTTTGCTTTCCCAGGAGAATAACCCATTACAGGGAATACTCTCCTCTCATAGTACTTTTCAAATTCCAGCCACTTCTCATATCTATCTACGGACAGGAAACTCACCCCCTTTCTTCACAGTTTTATCTTGGGTATCTGACAGGTGTCTGGTTTTAATTAGGCCAGAAGTTGGTCAAGGCACTTGCCACTTTCACTAATTCAGATGCAAACAGCAGTTTAATGGAGACAAGAAGTACCCATGCTCTGGCTGAGAAGTCTAACCTGCAGCAAGAGGAGCTCCTCTGGGAGCCACCAGCTGTAAGCATGTATCGCCATGAAGTGCACAGTTCAGGGAGTTTACTAGAGAAGGAGGGGATCTCATCAAGCGAACTAGGAATCACCAGCCAACACCAAGCTAAAGACGATAAACCACTCAGCAAACACCTACAAGCAAAATGACTTCGAGGGGTGGGGTGGGCGATGCATGGTGACAGCTCAGCTTGCTGCCCTTTCCCTTGTTGAGTTACTGTTTTGCATACAGTAAAGAATAATTTTTTATCCATTCCTTAGGCCTGCACAGAAAACCCAACTGTGACCACAATCCATATTGATCGTGGTATTCTAAGTCACACACTAATGTTCCTGATACGGGAATCAAGTGTGTCCTGTTCCCCATAGTTATTTTACTGCACAGTGACAACACTTGGGAGAGGATCATCCTAATAGACGGAATGGAAGGGCAATGCAAATGAAACCTTTAGGAAACAGAAGCCTCTGCACAAAGACAAACAGATGGAAAAGAAATGAACAAGATGCCTAAAGCTTGTGGGAGAAGAGTGGCAAGAACAACCATGGCTAAAAGGAAGCTCACTCTGTTCCCCTGTATAAATGCTTGCTCACTTAATTGCCGTCTTGATCTGCTGGAGTTCTGCTTTCGAGCATGATGCACAATGAAACCGAGCACGTACATCCAATCCACAAGTCTAAATCTCCACAACCTACCTCTCCTCTCGGAGCTTCAGGTTTAGAGATTCTTCCCAGTGCAGTGGGAATCATGTTTGGAAAACAGTAAATATCAGAGCATCATGCAGACAATAACAAAGCAGTGGCTGTTTGCTTTCATTAATCAAAGCCGCTCTCTCCACATATACAAAGCTTGTTTTCTCTGGAGAACAAAGAAGTCACAGCACACTAGAAGGAAACAATAGAGTAAAGAAAAATAACAACAGCTGGCAGAAGCAAAATGTTTTCTTTCCTGTTGGAAGAGTAAAGCCTCCTGTTTTCCCTTCTGAATTTTTTTTTTTTAAACTTTCCCCCTCAAACAGCAATAAAGTGGCACTTGGCTTATCCCAAGTCCTGGAAGAGGGAGGAGAAGCAACATATTTTAAGATGGAAAAACCTAGCTGGAATAAGGGGGAAGGAGAAGCTCTGTGCTCCTACCCCACCTCAGCATTATTTCACCATGTCACAGTGTGAAAAAGTGAGAGTATCCACTGCAGCAGTTACAGCCTCGCAGAGAAATTGACAACAGAAGTCTCTGAAAGTGCTGATACAACTCAACCAGAGGTTCTCTGAAGAGCCTCCTGGGTTCTCTCCTGCTAGGAAGAACTTTGCAGCACTCTAATGCAGAGACAGAACACACCAGACTCTTTACAGTGAGGAGTGGTGCGAAGAAAAGCAGGAGCTGTCAACTTGAAGACATTACATTCCCAGAAAAAGGCTCTTTAACTCTGTCAGTCTCTCTACCTTTCCCAGGACTGACCCAGTTGTAGGAATACTAGTTTTTTAAAAAAACACTAATTATTTTTGTGTGAATGCAGCTGGTCAGTAGCTAATGCTCATGACAAGGTATTACTGTTCCACAAGGGAGACATCATCTCTGGAGCGCTCCCTGTAAGAAACCACCAATATCTTTGTGAAGCAACGACATTCATTTTCAGATGTTCATAATTTGAACTGTATTACACTGAGATAGATCTGTATCAGTGACCCTCAGAAACCCAGATTCAGTATGGAAAACTCTTCCCTCATCAGGCTTGTTAAATTTGTTTGAAACATGAAAAAATAAGATATTGTTAGATGCCTGAACACTGTCCACAGAGACCTTTGCTTCCAACCTGCGAATCACTAGCAGCACCTAGTGGCCACAAGAAATTAAACAGGAGATTTTCAGGTTGATCATGGAATGAAACACGGGGAAATCAGCTCTCAACTATGTCAGCTTAATACACGTATAGCTTCAATTACAGCAACACCAGCATTACACAGATTCTCTCAAATGCTCATGTTATTTTTGCAACCCAAGGAACTCGTCCTAGCTGCATCAGCCTGGATTCAGCCCCAAGCGCACTTCAGGCAGCCGGAAACTTACCATCATTATAGCCCTCTGCTACAGTGACTCAAGCACAAGAGCAGGAACCTCCATTTTCCACAAGGCTGGAGAACATCAGAATTCCCAGCAATAGCATCCCATGTTCACACGGCATGCCGGAGCATAACCTGGGAGGCAGGTGCTCACACAACCTATGAATAACCTTACAGAGCAACACCCAGGAGAGAGGCTGTCCTGCCACACCAGTTCAGAAGGAGAAATAGAAAAAAAAAAAATCAAATAATTGAAGATCAGTTCCTCCTGTCCGCTCCTGTTCTGACAGCTTCTCAAGAGGTAGAATGCACAGGAGGGCTGGGATGACTAGAACATCTAAAACATTAAAATGTAGAATAGGTGGAGCAGACAAACCCCCACAAGTCTCCAGCTACTGTAGCAACTGCTTATTATCACCAAGAAAGAAAAAAAAACTAAAGCAAAAGGAACATACAGATACTTTTATTGCTCACCTTTTATACAACAGCACACCTTCAGCCATTTTCTTTCACAGCTTGACAATGTTTATGTACACAAAAGAAAACCCAGCAAGAAGCATTATGTGGCTTTCAGTGAAGAAAAAAGAACATTAGAACATCAAACTCAGCCAGGCTTTGTTTTCTGCAGCAATAATAAAAGGGCTTCCTCCAGGCAGGAACTAATCTTCCCAGGCCGTAGTGCATTTATTTAAAAAGACAACCCCCAAAACAAATTGCCCTAGGTTTGCTGAGCCAGTGGTATTAACTTGCAAATAAAACAAATCTGTTTGCCATCTCCGCTAGTTGATTTCAAGTAAAAATTAGGTTCGGAGGAGGAACAACTTGTTTTGGATGGATGCAGGTCAGTTTGAATTGCTACACCTAACTACAGGCCTACACACAC
Source organism: Cuculus canorus (assembly GCF_017976375.1). Taxonomy (NCBI): domain Eukaryota; kingdom Metazoa; phylum Chordata; class Aves; order Cuculiformes; family Cuculidae; genus Cuculus; species Cuculus canorus. The sequence continues at coordinate 108,946,350 of NC_071403.1, forward strand.
TATCGGTTCACGATTTAGCTTAGTTTTAAATGATCTTTGCAAATTTTGGCGGCAGTCGGTCTCCAGAATTGAGCAGGTGGGAAAACTTTGTTTAGTGGGAAATAAGGCTACCAAACATGGCATCCACAGTAGAGCTCATGTAATAGACCGAAAACCTGTTTGTCGGAGAGTTCACTGTGCCTGAATGCACACGGGTGTATTATCTTCGTGACTGAAAGAAGAGGTCAACAAGCCAAAAAGCAATACTCAGAACTGGTTTTAGGATGCGTAATTGAACAATGATTAGGAGGGAAAATGCGTAAGTTCTGCTGTGTATTTTAACAGACAAATTTGATGAGATAGGTCTTGGTATTTATTTAAACCAAAGAAGGCAAACACGACAAGTAGTTTCAGAACAAAAAAAATAAGTTTTGAGCAGAGGCAACCAGTCCAACATCTGAAAAGCATGACTATTGGTTGATGTTTAGGGTGCAGCAGGCAGTGATGATGCATTTAATTTGGACAGGTTGGGAGGGGTGGGGAGGGAGAAGGAGATCTACAGGAAGTTGTACTTTGCAAAACATCCCACCCAAAGAGATTCTACCTGCCACGTACAAACCTGTACTATTTCAAGCAGCAATTAAGCCAGGCCTCTGAAACCAGGTTTCTATTAGATGAGCTCTGCTGAAGCAAAATTTTTTAGCAGCCTCAGCTCGTGAAGTGTCTTCCTTGTCCAAAGCCAGACTGATTATATTGATAACCTCCATGCTGGAAGTGTTGCTCAAACTGCCCTCCTTGATTAAAGTTCTGTCCACCTCTGCCTCCCCAGCCTCCTCCTTGACCTCCACGTCCACCACGACCACCACGTCCACCCCTCCCTCCTCCACGCCCACCCCCTCGATCACTGTGGGGCCCACCATCTTGGTATCTGTTGTCTTGCTGGTAGCCACCACCACCACCCCCTTGGTAGCCACTTCCTGAATACGAAGACGACTGGTAGCCACCATAGCCTCCTCCTTGGTAGCCACCGCCGCCGCCACCACTATGGTAGCCGCCTGTTTGAAAACCTGCATCTCTGTAGTTGCTCTCCCTGTAGCCACCATCCTGGTAGCCACCACCTCCACCATCTGTCCAGCCTCCTTGAAGCTTGTTTCCTCTTCCACCTCCTCTGCCACCATGATCATAACCACCACGTCCTCCTCGTCCCCCTCGATCATGGCCTCCTTGTTCATGACCTCCGCGCCCTCCATATGATGAGTCATAGCCTCCTCGTCCTCCTCGGTCGTGGCCACCATGATCATAACCTCCTCGTCCTCCATATGAGGATTCATAGCCACCTCTTCCTCCTCTGCCACCGCCTTGTTGCGGACCAGCCTCTGGTCTTTTCTGCCACGGTGGCATCTCAGGAGGTGGTGGTTCGATTTCATTGGGTCTTCCTCCTCTATCAGGCACTCTGCCCATTAGCACCTGCAAAGGGAAAGAGAAAACTGCTGTAGGAGTTGTAACACATCACAGAAGAGTCCTGCTTATTGATACACACCACAAACAAGGACTCCATAAAGGCAAACTTTAGTATGTTTGGAGACAAAAGTCTGTCACATTCAATTAACAACAATTAAACGGGGACTACCTATTACTCTATGCACTGCTAAAAGACAAGTCTGGAGACCTGCTTATTTTGTTCAAACAGCAGGCACACCAGTAGAGGCAGCACCAATAGTCTTTCACTAAGCTGTTTACAAGTGCAGACTGCAAATCTCAAACAACTACAAGAACACTGCAACAGTCTATCTTGTAAATAGTGCTCTGAATTGCTGTAGAAGCCATTGGCTAAGACGATATCTTTGGCAAACAAAGTGCAAAGACTCTTATTTTTCAGTAAGGACACACAAATACAAACTTACACACCAACAAATAGGTGTCAGACATTGCTGACCAGAACTGAGCAAGACTCTGGAAGGTCTTTAGTTGTCCAAGGATGCCGTGACATGAAGCATACAGCAAGACTTAAAATGGAACAGGAGACTTGCATTGCTTCAAATTTTAAAGCAATATAACAGAAAAAAATGAAATCAAAGCAGGTTTTCTTACTTTATGTTACTGTTCTGTAAAATATTTAATATTGATAATGGAGATAAGTTAACAAAATATGGGTCATCAGCAGGGCATTCCTGCATTCCTAGTAAAACATCCATATGGACTCAAGATAGTCACACCTGTCTTCCCACTTAATTTCTTCTACATTCCAAACTCTAACTACACTAAAAAGGTGTACGAATTATTTGGGGTGGAAGGGGTTGGTCAAATCAGCACACAACCATTCCTTCCTCTATTAATTAGAATATTATTATTCTAATTAATATTATTATTCTAATTAATTAGAATATTATTATTCTAATTAATTAGAATAACTGAAACACAATTGGTACCCAAAACAGAAAAGCATGCATGTGCACCCACAAATTTAGAAGCATCAAGGGCACTTGTATGTACTTGTACTGTACATAGCTACAGAGCTTTAAGTTCAGCACATGTACTTTCACGAGCCTATTACTCCTGTAAAATCATAATTTTTGAAACAAAAGGAAACTGCTTAGTCTACATCATATTCCTACCACTCCAGTGCAAAAACTACACACTTGATTATCATCTAACCTGTGAGATCCTTGCTTTGTGATCTTAATACGTTCCATTTACCCAGACCAGAAACATGGTTACTATGTAGGTATTTTGGACAGGGTGATAGAATTAGGTAGCAGCAGTGTAATGACACTAGTAATTCTGATAAGGCAGAGCAGGCCTTTCACTTTACACTGAAAGCAATCAAAGATATTGCAGCAATTTTTTACTGCTCCTAAGCAGGGTCACTCTGAACCTAAACAGGTGAAACTGCAGTTCTCACTGACGCATAACCTGAATACATAAATATCAAGTTTCTTATTCTTTATTTCTAAATTCCACTTACAACTCTAAAAAAAAAAAAAAAAAAAAAAAAAAGCATGATTTATTACTACATTCAAATTATTTAAATATTCCTAACAGAACAAACCATTCGTCTCTAAAGGTACCTTATTTATGGCACATGCAGTTTTCTCTCGGATGGATCCACTGCTTGTTCTCATAATCTTTGACAGATCCTGCCGAGCTGCCAAGAGATTTGCAATGGAAATAGTGCACTTAGTAGATAAGAGGGCACGTTTCGGCTGGTAGACTTTAGCCAGTTTTTCTGTTTGACTCTGTTGGAGAGAAGAAAAACAAACCCCAGTCAGCTAAAGTAATAGGATAGCAATGGGACACCTCACCAAAAGAATCAAATCAACATTGAAGAGCAAGACACCACTGCAAATACAATAAAAATTAATATAAAACCAGTGAGAACCTCTTTGTAGCTAAATGCTAGCAACAAAGGTAGCATTTCACAAATTAATTTCATAAGTAATATAGGAAGCACTATTCTGACTGAACTAACAAGACACTGACATTCTGAAAATTTTAAGATTAAGAATATATACATGCAGACTGCATTACTTTCAGGCAGGCACAGAACAGAACTGTGTCGGTTACACAAATTACTGCTAATGTCTAAAAGATAATGAAAATGAAACACATCTGTGTGCAGCCTCCAGACCTCCTCCTGTGCCTGCATCCTGACCCTCACCTATTTGCATCACCTATCAACAGAAAAAGGCCGTGTTAACTCTTTCACAATGTTCATTCCAGTCAGCTTCTTGACAAAGGCTACTTTTGATGCTACCAAAAGCATCAAGAGCTACTGGCAGAATTAAAGCTCTCAAGGACCTGTTCTAATTCAGTCTTTGTCTCATATATGTAGTGCCCAAGGTAGGAATGAGATCCTACACATCAGCTTTGCCTCATATGCAATTTCTCTCCCTATACTGTGTTTTGGCATTAACCATATTGGCTTCTCTGAACACTTCAAAAGTATGACAGCAGTTTTCCAACTGATAGACCCAAGTGAAATCTATGCTACCATGGCCATGAGATAATAAATGAGTTACATCTACCTTCAGTAGAGTATGACATGTGATGCAGTTAGGATAAACCAGATTGCAACGTGCACACAAGACAAAAGGGCTGCTTTTTTGTCTGAACCGCAGATGACAGCAGTGGGGACAGACAAATCAGGTTTTCCAAAAAAAAAAAAATTTTGAGAGGCAAGAACTTAGGAGCGAGTTTTAAAATCCTAAAATCATATCTTTCACCTGAAGGCAGAAAACTGCAACTGGGAAGAACTGAATACATATTTCCAAGTGATTCGGTGATATGTCTTTGAAACCAAAAGCTTCCACTTTTATATTCCAGCTTGAACAAGGTTTATTCAAAAATGAAGGAAAACATGCATGTCGTTTACCTGACGCTGGCTAAAAACAGGAGAAGCAAAAGTGTTCACCAGAGCAGTAGTATGTTTTTCCCTGGCAAGTCTGACTGAGCTCTGAGCACAGTATTTCAGGGCTACGACATTATTCTTTTAGCTGAAACTTGAGATTCTTTAACTTAAAACACCCCTAATAAAGTTTTCACTGATGTTTCTACTATCTGGAGAAGTAACCGTTTAGTTACGCTACTGTATTCTGATAATTCTTCAAATTTTAAAATAAAAATAAAATTACCATGATAAATTAAATCATTGCAAACTTACTCTTAAAACAAATTGTACTGCATGTATGGACTACTATAGCCACATTCTCCAACTTTGTATTGTTGTGGTCCTAAAAAATCTAGATTAGCATTTCAATAGATATAAATACAAATATACAATTTGTGTGTTTTGTGGAAGTATTTTATGGAGCTAGTAAAGTTCAAAAATATATGAGAATCCTCCTAGAAAAAAATACCAAACATAAGTAGATTTGGATGCCAACGTTGTAACACAATTACAAGTCCCTGGTTTTCAACCTAATCCATTAATTTGCCGACTAATAGCATATTAAAATAATAATACACTTCTTCAAACGTCTACTAAAAAAACCGAAGAATACAAGGTGTAAAAGGCAGGGCACCAGTAGAAGTCCTACTGATGTGATTAAAAAGAAAATAGGAGAGGTCCCAGTTTATTATTAAAATACAACTGCTTTCAGAAAAGATCATTTATCAAGAAAAAACACTTGATGATTCATGTGTCTATCACCAATAACTCAGTCTCAAACACTGCCAGCAGCATAATTAACAGCGTGTTAGCAGATCTGGTTTAGTCTTAGAAAATAAATGATATGTACTATTTTTTAAGTCCTGTCATTCCCTTTTCACTGTGAAACACAGGAAATGGGGAAACCATGTAATTATTCTCAAAAGCAGAACATGGATCACATACTCAGACAGAACAGATGCCAAGTCACAGGCACTTGCACGGTTCAAAGACAAATGAAGCATATAAAATATTACCCTGTCTATGAGGTAAGAACAAGTAGTGCCTTAGCAGCTTTTCTCATGTGCATCTGTGGACTTGTGCTTGCAGACACACTTTGAGTTAAGAAAATCTGATCACTGTGGACAGCACAAAGTAAGTTAAGGGACGTTTAACAGGAAGATGCTTTTCTACCATCACACAGACAAAGCACTTAATGACTCACATTATAGTACTCTGGACGCAAATGATTGGATCAGCAACTTCCTCTTACTGTTTTTTTTTTCTAGAGCCCTATTTAAGTGTATGTTTTGGCTTTGGTGTATAGTTAATTACACGTTCTACCTTCTCATTTTACACACTGTTTTAAAATCCAACAAATTGGTTCTAAGTAAAATTTGTTTTAGTCATCTTACATTGCCGCCATAAACTTCCTCAGAAACTCAAACCAAAACCAGCCTCCTGTGGTTATTTCTCACTCATGGAGATGAAAAAAAGCAGCAGTTTTCCAGAGATACTTATTATACAGTATTACCATCAACCAGGTCTTCATGGCAAGCTGTTCGTACCTTAGCTCTATCTGACCAGCCAAAGGACTGCACAGTAACGTCCAAACGTTTGATTAATAGCTTTCTTCGGACTTCATATTCGTTGACTATGGCTTGATTAATTGCTTCAATTTTTTCCTGAAACAAAAATTTGCAAACATAACCTACAGATTATATATAAAATGCTTCTACTTAAGATAATAAACCACGTGGATGGAAAAGAATAAGATACACAGAGATATTAGGCAGGGTTTAAGCTCACAATTATCTACCTCGTCAAATGGGCTCCCAGCAAGCTATGCCTGCTGACACTATTTTCTTGAAGGCTTCAGTTATCCTCACATTCAGCCTTCTACCACTTCTAACAGCACAGCTGTCCTTTTTTCAGAAGGGACATAAAAACTGTACGCAATGCCGAGGCATTTCTCAGCACCCACCAGGACAGAAAAGTGAAAGTGCAAAAAGTCTATTTGCAACAAACTGAAGGAGAAGCAAGGACATACAGGAAATCCTAGGGACAAGGGAGTCTTTGCCTTCTTAAAAAGTGGTAAGCTTAAGGACAAAGACAGAGGACTAAAAGTAAAGTACTGTAAGAGGATCTTGAGTAAAGCACAACCTGCATACAAACAAGACAAAGTACCCTACAGGAAAAAGGTATCACTAGAAACACAGCTGGTAGCAGACAGCGCTTTAGTCAGAGCAACAGTTAAGATATACACCATTAAGGAAGTAATTTATCTATTGACTGAAGCCTGGCTGGAAGGGGGTGGTGGGGCCCACTTTCAGCCTCAACACCACAAGCATTGAAAGAATCAGACTGTTGTGAGTAGATAGACTTCACCCTGAAGCAAGAGTCACAAGAGAGAGACTCTGAGTCTTGCAGCAGTAGCCACAGTTTTATGCTGGTGCAGCAGCAGCATCTAACCCAGGCATAATCCTTCTAGAAGGGCACATCACAAAACCTAGCTGGAGATGACCATGGCTCTGCTGCCTCTCCCAGTTTCCACCTGCACACTCACTGCTTCTCACAGAAGAGGCTACGAAGGAAGTAAATTCCTCCAATAGGACAGAAAGACAAGAGGAAATGAAGACCCACAGGTTAGCCGGAAAGAAGCCACAGGATGGGATGTGACACCGTCTCAGCGAGGGTAGGTCACACAGACTGCTGGCAAGGCAGCAGGACAGTAAAGCTAAAGCTACTGTACAAGCATATAGATCAGCATCACCACTGTAAAACTCCTTTATTTTGGAAATCTTTTGCCTGCATCTGCACACAGAAATTCATAAGCCTAAAACCTTATCAGTTGCTGAACATTTATTGTACCAATATATATGGAAAATACTGAAAGACATGGTCTTATCTTCAGAGACCACAAAAATCATTTTGCAACATTACACAAAGAATCAAGAGCAATACTTTACATACCTAAAAAAGGGAAATGGGCTCTACTACTTGCAACTACTTACCCAGTGAGCTGGTCCCAGCTGTTTCTTCAATAAAGGTTTTCCAATATGAGTAGGTGGAACCTTTGCTAGGGTTTCCTTCAGCTGTTAGAAAACACATAAAACTATAAGTATTGGCTAATAAATACTAGCTTTTCAAGATTCAAATTACAGGAGAGGGCTCTTGGATAGTCATAGGCATGACAGAGCAACATCCAGTATCAAGTTGTTTTACCTGGGACAAAGAACCAAGCACTCTTTTAGAAAGTAATTGTTTTTATTTCTGGTAGATTTAGCTATAATTATTTTAAACATAAGAGAAGGGACTAAAGAGTAGAGTTGCAGTTAAAATAGAAATTTCATGAGGTACAGCTCCCCTTGAAGACAGGGGGATTATTTTACACATCTCTTCAATTCAGAGAAAAAAACCCACACTCACATCAAAAAAGTTGTATTAAGACTATGTGAAATATAACACAACCTAAAGAAGGACCTCTCTTTACAATCAAAAGGACAAAACCTAAAATTTTCACATTGATGATTAACTTGCATTTTAAAAGTTTGGGCACAACTTAGGTTATCTTTCCCATCTCAATATTTTTGAGGACTCTGAGGGGGAAGAAACTGAGCAGCAACAACAAAAACTTGGATCAAAACAAGTTGTAGTTACAAAACGTCACTTTTCCATTGCTGCAAACCATATTTTTCAACTTTCTTGGCCATTCATTCCAGAAGCTGCTTTAACACACTAAGTGACCTGGTTTTTCAAAGCTACTGATCCCAATTTGTTTAACTTGAAGATTTTCAAACCAAGTGCTTTCAGAATAGCAGAGGTAGCAGTTCATTCAAGTATCAGTAGTTTCTGTTTTTAATGTTGTAGCTCATTAACAGAGAAAGTCAATTATAAAAAGATTCAACTCCAAGCTGTTGTGTGAACACACAACTCCAAGTGTTGTGTGTTGTGGATGTGTGAAGGAAAATGTAGCTTGATTTTCACATGTTAGATCAGAATACTGCTATTTTAAGATTGGTAAAACCAAGAAAACTTTAGGGTTATTTCATTATAACTATTAGCTTACAGTCAAGAGTAAAATTTTCATGTTTTGCTCAACTCTGTGATGTATTTTCACTTACAAAGTGGAAGAAGTTTCTCAGTTATTAGTCAGCTTTACTGTCTCCTTCTCAAACACTACCTACATCTGAAGTGTTTGGACTATAAGCACTACAGCTATATAAGATTTCTAAAAAAAAAACTTTGCAGGTTAGAAATTCTCGATGTGTTTTATCAAGCTATAAGCACCATTCAAGTTTTTTTAGTGTAACTGCCAATGGATATAAAACACTGAGATTAACACTCATTTAACCTTGCAAGACAATGTAAAAGAAAAGTCAATCAGTAAAACATAACAGAATTCCCAGATTCAAAGGATTTCTACTTTGTACTCTGTATTTGTATAGAGTTTATTTCACCAGCAAAGCTTGCTATTATTGTTCATTGTTACGAATCTTTTCTACCTTTTACAGAAAATGGAAGCACAGATTTCTTGCATATATATATATATATATATATATATATATATATTTAATGGCCATGACAATGCCTAAACCAAAAAACAAACTGCTTCCATCTTACCCCTTGGCCTTCTGCTAGAAAACCATCCTCCTCTTCTTTCTAAACAGGTCAATCCAAACTATTTCTTGCAAAGAAACTAATCACTACTTTCAGTTGCTTAGATTTGTTTAAGCACAATGCAACTAAAAGGTCAAACAAAAAACTTCTCTTAAAGTATTTTGTGGAGTTTTGTAGTCCTATCTGTTTTTTAAAGTTCATAAAGAGTCTCTTCTGCTCTCTCCTAACCTGCATGTTAGGTTACTTAATGTCACTTAAAAACTTTGTTCTCCACCTTTGGTCTGTGCACTGGACAGTCCATTCCCTTTTGTTTCTCTGCTTTATACAAAAATCACTCAAACCAAAGTAAATTTCTCGGAAAAAAAAAAACCAAAACACTTAACCACAACAACCTGGATAACACATACATGCAAAGGAACAAAACGAAATTGAACCACACAACTGATGAAGCCTTAGGGAAAAGGTATAAACTTCACTTTAGTTACAACACCTTTCAACAAGAACATTTTTAGAACAGTAGGTTCCTGTAAAAATGTATTTAGGTGTATTTCTTGGAATACATTTCTCCTTAACGTTCGTCCTGAGGCCTAAGCTCAGCATTTTCCATGTCTTCTGCAACAGGTGATGACATTAAAAACTAGAGCGGAGTAAGAAACACCTCACCCCGGAAGGCAATGACAGCAGTAGTCCCTGACCTCATGCCTTGGCGTGGAAAAAGCCTTTAAATTAATTTTCAAAATCCTAACTCTTGGTATACTCTGTAAACCACATTAACTCTCCTTCACAATTCAAACACTGGAGTTTCACAAAAGGCAAATCTCTCCATGGTAGCAGAGCTATTTTCCATCAAAACAGTAACACCATAAATATTCTAGTTTTATTCCTTCGGATCTTACTTTTTTTTCAATTCCACTGAAGAACTGGAACATCGTTATGTTGGCTGGAGGCTTGGACATGCCTAAAGCAATACATATGCCTTTTAGCTCCTGAAAGACTTCACTGCCACCTCCTTCCTGTGCTTTTTTAGGAGGGGCGTTCACACACAGCATCCTGGCAGCTTCCAGTTCTGAGATGAGGTATGCTGGAGTAAGAAAAATTAGATTTCAGTATCAGAAACAGCCAAGTTAAATTCTTTTAGAACCTCTGAGAACTCAAGTGTTTACAACCAACAAATGTGCAAATGGACTGTTTTAGGAAGTGTGAGGGCTATAATTTTGGCATCCACAGAATGCTCGTATTTCTAATAATCACAGATTGCAATACTAGCAACACAACAAACGGGGCAAAACTTTAGTACAACTAACTGAAGCCTGGAAAAAAATCCCTAAGATTCCAATGGGTATTAATCAGAGTTCAACAGCGCACAGCTCTTTTCCTTCAGGCTTTGCCCAGCAAAGACAGGAGACTAGGAACATGAAAATAAGCAGGATGAGAGACTGGAATATGCACTTTAAGCTAGACAAGCAAGCACTCCTTGAGAGCTTAGGAAACAAAGTAGGGAAATGAGTAGAGAGAAGTGAAATGTTGGATCAATCTCCTCTACTTCTCCAGGCAAGATGTAGTGTGGAAAAATAACCCCATTTCTAAAAATACTTTTTTAGGTTTATAACAATTCCAGAAAGGAAGGCAGTAACTGAAATAGAATATAGAATGCCTGCAGTGCTCTTCACTATCAGAGCTGCAAGAGCCTACCATCACATTATAATCCCTTTATCAAACAAAAAAAATATTAAAAATCACTATTTCTGAACATATTTCATGAAATTTCAGCAGTAGGTATTTCTTACAGCAATGTAAATTTAGCACACAGCTTCTGCTTGCAATTGTCACAACTTTAAAGTCTGAATTGAAAAAAATGCATGTTTAAACAACACTTCTATCATTAATCACACTGGATGACCCATAACAGTAACATACATAATTATTTCTAAAAATAAGGACTGAAAAATGGAATCATAGAATCACTAGGTTGGAAAAGACCTTTGAGACCATCAAGTCCAACCATACTTGCCCACTACTAAATCATATCCCTAAGCACTTCATCTACCTGTCTTTTAAACACCTCCACGGATGGGGACTCAACCACCTCCCGGGACAGCCTGTGCCAGTACCTGATAACACTTCCAGTGAAGAAGTTTTTCCTAATGTTCAATCCAAACCTCCTCTGGTGCAACTGGAGGCCATTCCCTCTTGTCCTATCACCTATCACTTAGGAGAAGAGACCAACATCCACCTCGCTACAATCTCTTTTCAGATAGTAGTAGACAGTGACAATGTCTTCCCGCTGCCCCCTTTTCTCCAGGCTGAACAGCTCCAGTTCTCTCAGCCCCTTCACCAGTTTCTTTGCTGATCTCTGGACACACTTCAGAGCCTCAATGTCTTTCTTGTAATGAGGGGCCCAAAACTAAACACAGTATTCAAGGTATTGCCTCACCAATTCCAAGCTCGGAGGCACAATCACATCCCTGGTCCTGCTGCCCATGCTGTTTCTGATACAAGCCAAGATGCTATTGGTCTTCTTGGCCACCTGGGCACACTGCTGGCTCATGTTCAGTCAGCTGTTGACTAACAACCTTAGGTCCTTCTCTGCTGGGCAGCTTTCTAGCCACTCTTAGACTAGACATTAGGAAGAATTTCTTCACCATGAGGGTGGTGAGGCACTGGCACAGGTTGCCATGGGAAGTTGTGGATGCCCCATCCCTGGAGGTGTTCAAGGCCAGGTTGGATGGAGCCTTGGGCAGCCTGGTCTGGTGGGACGTGCTTGCCCATGGCAGGGGGGTTAGAACTGGATGATCTTTAAGGTCCCTTCCAACCCTAACTATTCTATGATTCTTCCTCAACACATCCTGCAGCAATAATGACAGACACGTGAGCAGGGATGTAAACTCATGGTTATACAAAAGAACCTTACTACCACCTATAAAATCGGGACAGATCAAAAGATTAAGAACAAAGCATTTTAATGATCTCTAGAATTTCTTCTAGATCTCTAAAACATCTTCTGCTAAAGATACAGAACCTCATAAATCATAGAATTCTTAGAATATGAAAAGCCATGAAGAATCCTTTGCGAGTTCTTTCAATAGTATTTTATACAGACTTTTCTTATATTCAAATTTGAATTATTTACCTCCCATTAGGACCCGCTGAAGAATAAACTAAAAGTAAAAGTTTGTTTCAAGAATTCAGAGACCACATTCAAACTACCTTCAACTTCCTCTGACAAAGACTGACATTTTAAAGTCTATCACTAAGACTTAGATATTCTCTAGATAGTGATTCTTTTTTTCAGACCTTCACTGAACTAACCTAAAATCCTTTGTGCTTCTTATTTTTACAAATGCCAGCACTTAATATTGTCTTCCGGTGATGCTGCACAGCAAGACAATCCTACCTACTTAGGCTTATTTGGTGCTTTCCTCACCCAGCAGTACTGCTAAATCTTCCAATCGACAAACACTGTTGCATTTCATTAAAAAGTAAAATACCCTGGCATTCCATTGAACAGGGTTATTCTGTTTCTTCTGAAAAAATCTGGTTTTATGGCTTGCTAACAACAGGACACTAAATTAAAGTAAAGAAAGCTATGCAACTATCATGGTATACAAAAAAGGAGTTTGGCATCTATTTCAATTCCACATTTGACAGTAAACACAGTACTCCTGCCAGATGGGATACCGGAGTTCAGCTTCTGAACGTGGCCTTATATTACCAAAACAGAGACTCAGAAGACCTCTGGGATAAACTGTGCATCACAGACAAGCCAAATTTATTGAATGGCTTGGATTACAGAGAATAAGCTGAAGGGCAGATTGTTGGAGATACCAAATATCTTAAGTGCAATTTTTACCTCACTTCATCAGACATTTCTGAACATATGAAAACAAATTCTGATTTAAGTCTGACTACTCATCTTTCTCATACTGTTGAAATACAGGAATCTACTCTGTAATTAATCTCTTACATTTCAGCTGAGGACAGAACTAAATTTCTGTTTAGTCAAAGAATCAGCAGCAACTGAGGAAGCAAATGAAAAATTAGTTTACATTGAGTTTAACATCAGATTAAAGTTAGTAGTACAATTTCTAACTCTGACACTTGTAAAAAACATTTTTTAATGTGAAACAACATCACACTCTTCTTACAAATTTAAGTACAATTTCTTCTCCTCTAAATGTGTCCTAAGCAGCAACAAAACCAACTCAGGTATTGAGATTAGGTAGCTTGAAAAGTTAAGGAAAGACATCAATGTTGCTACTGCTAATTTCTCCTCAATCAGCAGAAAGCAACATTGAAGCTATTTACTAAGGGAGATGACCAAAAGAATAGGGAGATGGGATAAAACATTTTCTCTTTTTCACAACAATTCCAATTGTTGTCAGAGTGCAGGAAAATGCAAGTCTTATTGCACCTTGCAAGACATCACGGTGGGAGCTACAAAATGATGATGCAACCAATGCTAGTGGTCATTTTTACAACCCTTCCAAACAAAGTTCAGTGGCTAAATCCTGGCAGAAGTCTTCAAATTATTCCCTCTTCAAAGTATCTTTTGAGAAGTAATGGGACAGGCTTTTTGCTAGTGAATGCAAAGAAGGTTAATACTCAGAATATTTTTCAGCATATAGTGGCTACAGTGACTGGTAAGTTTATGAGAGCCAAAATTATTATAATCTGACACCGTAAATTACAGGGAAAAGATAGCACCCTTTTAACTTACTAAGCAGCAAGAGACAGTTCTTCTGATTATGAAGGCGTTTTGTCACTTCTCCTGATGTTAAAGACGCATACGGACAGTTCATTTCAGCCAGCAACCCACTCATTTCAAGTTGAAATTCTTCTGCTTCATTTGGACCTTAGAAGGAAAAGAATAATAATCTGTTTACAGCTGATATATACATGGTTATGATTAGAGTGAATTAGCAATTTGAAAAAAAATAGCTACTGGAGCAAAGAATTATTTAACATTAAAACTCTGCTTTTAATGGAAGCAAATGAATTCTTTGGGTTTCTCCAAAACACAGCACAACCTATTTTGAGCCATGATATACCTCTCCATTGTAAAATTACGTTTCACTGACAGCTTTTACAGCTATAACAGCCAGCCACCAGCAACTTCTACAATGAAAAGTGACATAAAAACATCACAAATTTTACAGCACTATTTTAAGTATTAACTAACTGTTCCCAACACAAATGTATTACATAGTTCTGATAAAGTCATCGATAACATGATTTATGAGCTCTTCTTCCTATAAGATCACATTCATCGACTGATTTTATTTCATACCAATACCCTCTAAAAATAATTAGGTCATGTAAACCAAACTGTAGACTGGTATTTGTGATAGCAATTAGTGAAACTAATCTGAATTTGTTAAGCCAAGTTATGCAAAAAAAATAGTGATTAATGAGAGGTAACACCTTTTGTTCTTTTGAAAAGGGACTTCAACCCATAATGTCTGTTAATTATAAACTCAAGTCACAGAGAATGACGGTAGGACATGAGGGTACTACAAATATAATATTTCTATCACTGTGTTTAGAGAATTTGAAATAGGTGCTAGAATACTTCTGGATTGTACTTGTACACAAAACCTACGGCAGGAACCTTATTTTACTAGAAAAGGTGAGTAACTGTAATTGTATTGCTACAGAGAAACAGAATCATAAAAAGAAAAAAGGATGGACGTATCATAGACAGAGAGAAAAAGGAAAAGAGCAAATGTTGAGCTGAAAGGCAGCAATCTTTGGCCACTGAGCACACTGAAAGTTAAGCTCATAAAGGCATTTTGAGTTAATACATTAGATATTCAAAAGTACAGGTTATCATACCAATTTAACAATTTGATCTCTAGCATGTTATGACTAGTTAACCAAAAATAACATTTTTTGAAAACTAATGTTTGTTTATTGTTTTTCTGGAGGAAGCAAATAAATATTTTCAGACCCCTCACTCCTTACGAGTGTTTCATAAAGAGGAGAAAATAGTAAGCACACAGTTAAGGTAACAAACTATAAAATAAAATATGGTTACTGAAGTCATGAAAGCATTTCCTTGAACAGTAAAAATCTTACATCAAAATTACAGAAATGTTGAAATAAAAGTAGTCTCATGATGTAATTAAAAAACCAAAATAACAACTCTACTGCTGCCTTAAATCCATCCAAGAAATTTAAAAAAATCTCAATGGTTGAAATACTAAAAGAAAAAAAATAATTTCAGAAGAAAGACTGTTTGATCCCCACTATTATTTCAGCCTCTACTGGCTGTTCATCAGGCAAGTCTGAGGTGGAAAATATCCAAAATCTGACATTGTTCAGACAATACTCCCTGGTACAAAGGATTTAGCAATTGTCAGCCCAAACCTTTATAGTATGCAAGAACACACATTTAAGTGCACATTTGTGCAAGAGTTATGACTACTTACTGTTAGTTGCCTGCACGTTTTCCTCTAGTTTACAGAATAGTCGTAACTCCGACACCAACCAAGCACAGAGTTTGGTGAATTCAGGGGAACTGGCTCCATGAGAGACTGCCTGAGCCAGTGCTCCGTCATCTAACAATGGACCTTTGTAACTGACAAGCAAAACAAAAGCACAGTTCATTAATGCTTGCTATGACTGATGTCCTGTGATAGATTTCTTTTATGCTGTTATACATATTGAGAGATACACTCTGATCACATCCACAATGCTGAACATCTAAACTTGTAAGATGCCTGCACTGACCTGTAAGAAAAAGTAAACTGAAAACATCTGAGTAAACCCAACGTTGCCTGCACATTAGCTTACTGCCAAAGAGACTATGTCACAAAATATCATCATCAAAGGTTTCATCCTAGAAAATGTTATGTACAGAGCAACTTCTGTGCATCTGTCTCTTGAAGATGTTACTTACAATATACTTATCTAGGGCAACTACATTTTCACAGTATCACTCTTGAGCACTGCTTTACAGAACATTGAATAATTACTGCTGAACTAGTGCATCTTTTCTGTCATTTCCTACCATGTATTAAAGGGTTGCCATGCAAAACAAAGCCTTTGATAAAAATGTCACAAAAGTTACCTGCAAAACAATATCCTCTTTTGAAATAACACCTTAAACGGGCACAAGAATAATAAGTAGATTTAGTTCCCTGGATAAACAAAATAAGCCAAAATCAGTCCTAGTGTAAAAAAAATCACAGGTGCACATACAGATTGGGCCTTAGAAGACACTGTTTTCACGATATCTGTCTACTGATACTCTGTCAGGGGGTGAAGGAAGACTTCGGAGAAGTCTGCTTTATCAAATGGGTTGAAGCACAAGTCAGAGCTTACCAGAGGATTTAATAAAAAATGCACAGTATTATTTTGATGTACTGCACCCAAACCAGAAAGACATCCAAGAGGGAGCATAACCAATCAAAATCCCTCTTTCAAACTACTAGTTAAAGTCACCCACTACATCACAGCAACCTGGCTAAGCCCAGTCAACTCCTAGCAATCCTCAGAAAAAAAAAAAAAAAGAAATAAAAAATCTCAAAGATCAAATCAAGAAAATGAAGAAGCCACATTGACAAATAAATTTTACCTCAGAGAGCAGCTCGATTAGCAACTATTATCAGCTACTGTGCAGCTATAATCTGATGTATTACAACCCTGCTATGTTGCCATACTAGGCCAGACAAACTTGCTCAGATTACCCTGTTTGAATTAAGTCCCATTCCACAGAAGTTTCAGACCTACATATGTATAGGAACATGGGGGCTCAGAACAGAAACACCAGATTATAGATCAAAGTGGAAGGGAATAAACAACAAGCCTTGTGCTTTCCATGGACAAGGAAACAGAAGCCATTTAGTCAGATGCAGTAGTTCTCCCAGTCGTTACCAATACTGTTGAAGCCTCATGTCTTTCGCCCTCCAAATTTTCCTTCTAACCACTGTTGCCAGTCTTGGTCGATACGGCTTATTTTTTTAATCTACTTTCATTGTTCACTTTACTGAAGAATTTAAAAAAGTTTACAGCAAGGCTTTCTGTCTATAATTACACAGATAAGGAGTACAAATCACAATTCTTTCAAGACAGTAATGTCCTTTTAAAAACACAGCAGGGGAAAAAAAGGAGCCAAGCACAGAATGTGCACCATGACAGGGACATTTTCACACTTCAGTGGGAGAAACACCTGCCAAAACAGAAGCCTATTTGTCAAGCTTTTGAACCATCATCACCAACTTAGCCTGGAAATATAATATTTGTTGGAGCATAATGACTCTAGCCACAACATGATTTATGGGAATGTGGTCAATGTGAGTAAGTGCAGCTGTTAGCATAGGAACAGCAGCAGTACAATTGTAACTGCCTCTTGTCTGAACTCTCAACAGTTTACGGACATGCAAGCTTACAGTAGGGCACATTCTCCTTGATTTCCCTTTCATATTTATATAACCTTTACTGACTCTGATAGAGTAACAAGTTTAACCAACAGAAGTTTCCTGTGCTACGATATACTCAAAAAGAAAGCAAAGGTAAAAAATACTGCATCATTCACAATTATTTTTTGTTATTATTTTTTCATTAAATACAAAGCCCAAGAGTTTGCTTCTGCCCCAACTTCTCCTAAAAGTTTTCTTTCTCCCTTCCTACCCACAGCTGTTCTGTTGAACAGAGGGGTTATCAACAGAAACAGCACCATCAGAAGAAAGGGGACGAGCACAAAAGAAGACGTAAAATGTTTGCAAAGGCTATACAGCTGAAAAACTGCCAGGATGGCTCAGTGCTTTTCCCAGCCCAGCTGGCACCACCACCAGTCCCTCTCTGGCAGTAGCACCTTCACCTTCGATGAACAGGTGCCACTCCAGGTGCTGCCCCGCCGAGACCCCCGGGGTGGGCAGCTGGCACCCCACACCAGCGCCCCGCATCGGGGCCACGCTCCTTCTCCTCAGCCCACGCTGGGGACACCACGGCCCCGACGACAGCAACTAAGCCGACCCCAAACCCACCCCACCCCCACGGGACAGGACGTCGCGAGCACCTACCCCAGGTCCTCCAGAGACTCCAGCACGTCGCTCTCCAGAAGCTCGAACTCCATCCTGCGGCGGGGCACGGAGGGGAAACCTGTGCGACAGCAACACTCAGCGCCCTCAGCACCCGCGGGGACCCCGGGGCTCAGCGCCCCGTACCCGCAGCGCCCCCCGATCCCGCAGCGCCCCCCGTGGCCTCGGCGACCCCCGGGACTTGGCACCCCCTGTGCCCTCAGCGTCCCCGGAGCCACGCCGCCTCCCCCCTCCCCAGCCCATCCCAGCCCGGCGGACTCAGCATCCTCCCCGCGCCCGGATATCGCGGGGCGCCCGTCCCCGTCGCTCCACGTACGCTGCTCGCACGCTGCTGCGCCGGCGCCTGCCGGGTTGGCATGTCCGGGTGGGGAGGGCGGGGCAGGGCTCCCGCTGGCCGCGCACGCGGCTCCCCACGGGCCGCCCGCCGCCATGCCTGACCGGCGCCTCTCCTCCCGCGCCGCTCCCTGCCCACCTGCCCCGCCAGGAAGCGTCTCCAAACGGACAGACAGGTGCGAAAAAGGTCCCCGAGGTGTTTCTATGGGAAGGAAGCCATGGACGAGGCAAAGATTCCGCTTTTCTGTTCTGGCAATGCTAGGGACAGCCCCAGAGGAAGGACCCTTCCCACCCTACCTCGGAACACGCGCTAGAATGCGCGGTGGCGAGCAGCATCACGGCAACAAGCCGGGCGGGGGGCGGGGAGAGGGGTAGACGGGGCGGCAGAAGGATCAAAATGCGTCAGCGGGCGAGCGAGGGCTTCCCCGGCTGAGCAGCGCCAGGACTACAAGTCCCAGCACGCCCCTCGCTGGCAGGAGCCCCCGCGGCCGCCGTAGGGGCGGGGCCGGGACAGCTGTCGCGGCTGCCGGGGGGGGGGGGGTGAGTGAAAATGAATGAATGAATGATGAATGGATGGATCAAAGGTCACAGAATTTAAGACCATTAAAACAAGTTCAATGCTGTGCCTCTGTATTCTTTGGGTTAATGTTAAGTTCATAGAAAAACCCATATACAGTCTTGGTGGGACCAGAAAGGATGAACGTTACTTGGTACGTTCAGAAGTTGCAAAGCAAATCCTCAGATTTGTTTCTGAAGAGCAAAATTCAGCTGCACAGTTAGGTTTTTAGCTGATCTAAGCCTTAATAGGAATGGTTGGACACGATGATCCTGGAGGTCTTTTCCAACCTTGTGATTCTATGAACTCGCGGCCGTCGCGGGTTTCGTTTCCCGCCAGCGGTGGGAGCAGCCCCGCCTCTGCCCCGGGGCGGCCGCGTGTCCCGGCGGCGGTGGCTTTTATGGAATCACAGCATCGTTAGGGTTGGAAACTACCTCTAAGCTCATCCAGCCCCACCGCCAGCCCGGCACCACCGTGTCCCCAGGTGCCACCTCTGCACGCTTTTTGAAGGCCTCCAGGGATGGAGACTCCACCGCTCCCCGGGCAGCCTGTGCCAGGGCTTCACCACTCCTTCCGTAAAGAAATTTTTGCTAGTAGGGGGCCGAAGGAAGCCGTGCTGGGCGTATCGGAGCCTGCCTGGCTTGGTGCGGGCAGTGAAACGCTCTGCTGGCTCTTTAAAAATCACTTTAAACCTTGGGGTCAAGGGAGGGATGTAACGCTGCTCACCTCTTTCAGACTGAGAGCAGCCCTGCAGAGAAGGACCTGGAGATGCTGCTGGATGAGAGGCTTGACATGACCCGGCAAGATGCACTCGCAGGCCAGAAGGCCGACTGTATCCTGGGCTGCACCAAAATCAGGTGCATCGGGTCGAGGGAGGTGATTCTGCCTCTCTTCCACTCTAAATTGGTACAGTTCTGGAGTCCTCAATGCAGGAAAGACATGGACCTGTTGGAGCAACTCCAAAAGAGGCCCACAAAGATGATAAGAGGGCTGGAGCACCTCCAGTACAAGGACAGGCTGAGAGAGTTGGGTATGTTTAGCCAAGAGAAGACTCCAGGGAGACATTATAGCAGCCTTCTAGTACTTAAAGGGGGCCCGCAGGAAAGCTGTGGAGCGGCTCTTTATCAGGGAGTGCAGTGACAGGATGAGAGGTAATGTTTCTAAGAAGATTTAGGTTAGCTAATGTATAAATATCTCATGATTTTTTGTGGGGTTTTGCCTCTCACTGAGATGATGGCCCAACAGAGTTGTGAATAAAGCAAGCCTATAGTTACCCACTTTCTGGTGAAAATTCTTTAACATTGAGCAAATAAATATTTCCCAATTAGATGCTGAAGCTGTGCTGGCCGTAGCAGAGCCTGCGTGGCTTTGTGCTGGCAGTGAAACCCAGAGCAACACTCTGGCAGCTATTTAAATATCACTTTAAACTTTGTGGGAAGGGGAGAGGTGATCACCTCTTTCTGCTGCACCATTGCCAGCATCTTCAGAGAGGAAGCTGTGTACATGGATAAAGATGCATCATTAACAATGGAAGACTCTGTGGAATTATAGGGGATGATTTTGCTTGCTCTTCTTAGTTCTCTTAGTCAGTATTGCTGTATTGCCTGGGACACGGCAGTCCTGCACAAAGGACATCAGTACTAAAATGGAACCATGGATAAGAGAGCAGGGTATGTCGTAATGGCCAGGCTACGACACGGAAAGCCAAAAGTGCTTGTGCCAAAAATAATCCCAGCCCATCAACAGCAGTGAGGTGATGTTCCAGCAGAGAAGTCCTGGCTGCCCATAATTCATGAAATAACACTTGGCAGGCATAAAGAAGAAAAACTGCAGTCAAATAAGGGGTGTAGCCTCATGATAGGTAGAAGTAAAAAGAAACAGTACCTCAAAGGGCTATAAAGAAGAGATTCTTCATTAACAGATGGCTCAGCCACTGGTTCTGCTATTAAAGACAGGTCAATGTACACATTTAGGGGAAAACCACCTCTTAAAGACTAAAAGCTTATCATGAAAGGAATAGTATGGGCATTTCTGGTTGTTTCTGTATTTGCTCCTAGTTGTATAGTGGTTGGTAAAGAGTGGCCATAGGCTATTTCAGCAGCCTTAATCTGTTTAATCTGGAGTTTCTTTAATGAAACTGGAATAGCTAAATGCCTTACCACTGCTGGGCTAAACCTATCTGTAAGAATTTCCAGCCTTGACTTCAGTTCATTCATTTTGGATTTACTCACAGCATCTGAAATGTTATGTCTAGGAGCCTTGCCTGGGTGAGTATTCTAAGCTGGAAGTTTGGGAGACTGGGTTTTTTCCTCCCAAATTCAGCACTGCAGCTGAAGGCTTGTGATACTTTTTTGATGTAATGGCTGCATTCAGCTTGCTTGTACAGTTGGAAGTGTACAAAGCAGGGCAGAATGTCTATAGTCTGCCCCTACTTCTCAGGTGCTGCTGCTTCTGGGCATAATGTGTGGCCCTTATTTCTGAACTTTTTCTTTTTTCCATCTGCCTATTGTCTTTATTGTCTTTTTCTTTTTTTCCGTCTGCCTTTTTTTAATTTCTCTCTTTGATTCAGTCGTGGCAGTACTGCAGATAGAAGGCATCTTCTCCAGTCTGTATCACTCAGTTCCACAACCACATTGTTTTCCTTTCTATGCTATGGGAACCAGCAGCGTCTTGAAAACTATATGGATCTTGTCATTGGGGAGAAGAACAGTCAGAGGTGTGATGCTAACCCGAAGCAGGCAGCTAATTTCCACTAAGGACAGGGAAAATAGCATTGCTTTGCAATTCTATGTCTTGTCAGCTCTGATTTACATACACATACCTCCCAGCTACGTAGGGCTTTTCACCACCCAGATTTTGGAGGCATGGGAAGTGTGAATGGCAACTCTGCAACATCCTGGCCCTCTAGAAGAAATTCACTTGGACAGGGTACGATCTTTGCTTTGCATACAATGCTTCTCAAACAACCTAATCTTGTTTGCTATACGCAATAAGATCCATGGCTTTGCAGAACAGTTCCCTCTGGGAGCAGTAGCCACTCAGGCTGTCAGCTCACTCCAGGGCTTTAACTGGGAGAGCTGATTTCCATGAGCTATCAAAGGCTCTGCAGAAGACTTTCAAGAGGCACAACTGAGCTCAGCTCTCCTCTTGTTTGTTCTCTCCTTGCCTGTTTTTTTATAAGGCTCATTTCCTCTTTACGCTCACTCACAGAAAGCTGGAGTTCTGAGAGTCCACGTGGTCCTCCAGGAACTTCACTGTGGTGTTCTGGCTGGAGCCGTACATGACTCCCTACACTGAGCCAGCCCTGGAAAAGCCATGTAATACCAATTTCCCCTATAGGAAGAAACAAACCAGCTCAGGCTGTCCATGGGATCCTTGTAAACTCCTTCCAGCCCATTTACTCCTGGAGGGACGTGGAATTGTAAGGCAGGTCTTGGTCTGGTGCCTCAAGCTGTGACATATAGATTAAGGAAGTTTGCAGCCTTTGCATGTCCTGAGGCCATGTGGCAGCCAGAAACATTTGTTCTGGGAGCTGTGAAGTGCTCCACTGCCCTGATGCCAGCTGTCATTTAACAAAGACAATTAGTTACCTGCACATTTGCCTTTTATGATTGATTTGGTTTGATGTCCAGGATGCTGTGAGCTCTGACTGAAGATAAAGGACTTCTTCCAGAGTGGATTCTCTCCCATCTAAAAAACCATGAGCTGACGTTACAGCACCTCCTTCAGTTTTGCACCGAAAGGACCCCCTGGCTTTACAAAGGCTTGTTGAACTTGCCTGGAATGGGTCACTGAGTTTGAAAATACCCATCCTGATGGCATAAACGTTACTTCCGTAAGAAACCCAGCCAAAGCTGACAACCTTAAAGGGGGCATTATTTCATCGCAGCCAAGTAATTTCCACAGTGTTTACACCACACCACTCCTGGTCCTGCCTGTTTACTCTGTGGTTGTCAAAAACCCCAATGAGAGAGGCCTCCTGAAATCTGCAGCTGTGGAACAGCATGAAACAAACTTCATGTTACAAGGTGCAAAATGTGCACATTAAAGTGCTGCTAATCACTTTCGTATCATGCTCAAAGCTTTGACTAATTTCCCTGAGGATGCTGCAGCTTTTCCAGGGGGCCCAGATGCAGCAGAATCCAGCCACTGTGTTGCAGATAAAATCCCACTGGCTGCCAGGCATACAGCTATATTTTATGAGTTATCTAGGAATGCCAGTTCTGGTTCAGACCACACTCTGGCTAGCTGAATAACCTGTTGGTAGCATTAACAGAAACCAAATACCATGGGAAGATCAAGAACAGGAGAAGCACGTGTGGCGCTTCCCTTAATATTCTTTCAGCCTCTAACTACTTTCAGCTCCCCGGACTTTCCTCAGTGCTGTCGCATCAGGTCCTGCCTAAGAGTATCAGAGCTGAGAGGGCACCAGGGCCAGCTGCTGGGTGGAATGAGTAAGGCAGGGGGGACGCGCAGTCTGCGTGCCCATTTGTGGGTGCAAGTGAGTCTGAAAACCAGCAACCCAAGTGGGGCAATGGGCGTCGGGGCTTGTACATCCAGGTGTCTGCAGCTGGAGAGAACAATGATCCAGGGCTAACTACTGGATAAACTGAGTATCTAGGGCCTGTCACTGGGGGCACCCATATTTTATGCATGTCTGCATGTTCCATTAAGGACCTTCTTCCCAAAGAGAGGGACAGGATGATGCTGTTGGTCCTGTTTCCATTTGCACAACTGCTGTTTTGTGGTTTTATCTATGTTTATTTGTGTGGCTGGCCACGTGTAGACGCATACATGTGTTTCTATGTGTGCGTGCCTACTGGGAGTACGCACCCAGCCTTGCTGCTGGCTGGGCCTGGGGACAGAGCTGCAGGCAGCTTCACCTCTGCCAGGTCACCAGCAGGTTTAGCAACTCCAACATACGCCTCTCTCCACTGCAGGCAGGAGGTAATTTTTGCTAAAGAACCAGGCTGAAATGCAGCCATAGTGTGGCAGTTCATTTTTTCACTAGGTATACTGTGCCATGTTCCTAAATGCCTTATCGGCAGAAATACACGCTTATTTTCTGGAGTAGCTGAATCTCTTGCTACTCTGCTGCTTTGGTTACTGAAGAAAGGATTGACAGTAGAGGCGGTCTCTTCTAGACAAGATGTCCTAGTCAATCCTTGGATTACACCTCTATTAGCCAAAGGATGTCAGTGCTACAGTAATTACTTACCCAGCCAGCCTCTGCAGTAGCTAATTAAGGAAGGAGAAAGGTAAAGTTGATTTGTAACACAAAAGCATGCTGAGGGCTGACAATTCAATACTTACGATTATACAAATGGGTATGACTTTATCAGGCACTGCTGCTAGGAAACACGTTAGCACTGTGTGGACCTTGTGTGGAGAAAATACGTATTTACAAAGCGTTCTCCCTCCCTGAGCAACAGCAGCAAACTAGTTCGTGGGGTTTTTTTCATCACAGATATAAAGCAGAATGGGCCCATCTACACTACCTCTTATGCATTATTTTCTAAAATTATCAACAGCTATGATAAAGCTATGCAAAAAAACCCAGGCTGTCGTCTTTATTCTCTTACAGGCTTGGGAGCTGCTGTCAGGACATTTCTGTTGGTGGAACACAGCACCATCTCCCTCAGGTGAGATAATTGCTAAAAGATTTAACAAGGGACTTCCATTAACATGACAAAAAGTTTGCATGAATAATTTAACATGGTAGCTGTGTTTAAAAATAGCTGGAAGATTCTAGATTAAGATTTGAGATGGGAATTTTGAAAAGCCTTTTCCCTACTCTAAGCAGTTCTTCCAACACATACAGAAACTATTACTGTAGGGCCATAAGGGCCCCATGAATCAAGAAGCTTCAAAATCCAGTGCCTTCTCTTGCCACTATTAATACTTTAAAGTAACCTGCACTTTTTTAATCCTCTTGAGAGAATAACTTTCAAACAAACACCACGCAGGATCCAGTGTTATTTCTTTAAAGTTTAATGTCTTGTTTTTAAGATAATACTGTTTAATCAAAAGAAAGGAAGCATATACACATACACAATCATCTTGGATTTTAGCAAAAGAACTTACATTACAGACATACCCAGGAACAGCATAGTTAACCCTTAAGAATATAGAAAAAGCCTCACTGATTAAATGCATTAGTAATAATGAAAAGAAAGTGCACACACAGAGAAGAGAAGACAAAGAAAGAAAATTCCCACCATGCAACTCTGCACCCACCTTCTCAGAATAGGATTCCAGACGTCCAGCAGTTCCAGATAACATTTTCTTAGATCCTATGGAAATTAACCAAAAGCAAGCAAAGAGAACGGGCTTGTTACAGCAAACTCAATGCTCATCCCAAAATGCTGTTTGCTGAGCATCTGGTGGGTTTGACTGTTACATTCCCGAATCTGAGGCCCTTTTAATTGTTTTCCCCTCTGCATCAAAAGCTTTCAATGCCAAAAGCTTTTGATGTAGTCTGGAAGAAATCTGACAAGCTTAATACGGAATGAAAACAGCTCTAGTTGAACATATTGTGAATGTTGGTAGTGGACTAGGAGAAGAGATCTGTGAGACTAGGATAACTAACAGCTATGTATTTGATGCTTTGATCTAGGATCTTAACCTTATAAAGAAGAGGGTTGGTTTCATCTTACAAACCTGAAGTAAACTTTCCACCTGTAAGCCTTGCATTCTGAAACACAAATTCAACTCAGAGGAATAATTACAGGTCATGTAGTATCTTGGATGATATCTTTTCTGTAGACACCATAACCAGCCTGAAGCAGGCTGACTATGCCTGTATTACATCAAATGCCAGAGAGATCAAATATGAATTATAGTACTGTAGCCAATGCAGCTATGGGATTTCCACCTACCCCTCTTCGGGCAGACTGAATCCCTTGTATGAATTCATGGCACTGAATGCATGAAATACAAGTACCAATAACTTCTGTAATTCTCTCTTGGAGGATATGGCTAGAGATACAATAAAGATATACTGGTTTTGAACCTCTTTTGTACACTTGGTAAAGCAATGGAATCTGTGAAACTAACTGAGAGAGGACATGAAGTTTAAACAGCACCTGGAAAGCACCATATTAAATGGGTTTAATTGCATTAAGCCTTCAGCTTTTAAGAGAAAAAAAACCAGTGACTGATAGTCTTTTGCTAACTGACTTTGTTCCCCTCACTAATAAAGCATTTCTAAATACCCATCTTTCAGCTGCATAGATACATTAGTATCTTCTCTCATCTAATTACTTGGCATTTACCTTTAATTTCTGGTTTTTTCGTATCTGACAGGAGATGAACACATCCTAATGGAAGTACTGATGTGAGGATCATCCCTACCATTTTACCAGAACTGAACAGGAGTTTTTGTATCCTTCACAGCTACCACCACTCCTAAAGGGCTGCTTCTACTTTCATCTAAAGTTTGTAAACTAATTAGACAGAGTGTTATCCCAAGTGATTGGTACTTACTTCAGTGTTGCTTAGGTTCCAGCTAAAGCTCTCCCACTAAATCAGTTTCTTGAAGAAAAATATTTGATTATGAATTGAAAACACTACCTTGAGTGTGTGCACGCCTGTCTATAAACTGACAATTCTTCAGCCTTCCTACAGGGAAAGGGAAGACTGTTGCCCTCAACACAGCTCTGATAAAGGTTCTATTTCCTGCAGGTATTCAACTGTTCTCCACCACTCACCCGAGCAATTCTGATAGCTCTGCTCTCTGCACCCTCAGTGGCTGTATGTACAGCTTCACAGAAATTATTACAGCAGATTGACTTGTTTTACAAGAGTCTAAAAATGCTACTGTATGGTAATCAGCCTTCTCACTGCAAGCAACAAGGCAGCCCAAGAAGTGGAGGTGGGATCACAAAACAAAACCCAGACACACTAATAGTAAATATGGAGCCTGGGTTTTCTGCTCTAAGGTGGAATGTAAGTCTGTAGCTGTGTTATCTTGCTCAAGTTGGGTACAGTCAGGAATACATCCATATTAGCTGAAATAGCTAACAGAAAGGATGGTCTAGCAACTACAGCCTGCATCTCTCCCCTTCTTCATGCTAGATAGAGGCAGAGGAGTCACATAAAATCAATTTTATGGCTCCTCTATACTCCCACAGTGGTGGCACTTCAGCGGTTTGCACTTAGTCTGTGCAGCAGGCAGAAGACAACTGAATTCTGTCTCAGGGAATGATTCTGCTCCTTTTACCTTTCTGTAATGCTCTGCATCAAGTGCCACCTAAAAACCTGACTCCTGTGATTTCTCTTGCCCTTTGCACTGAAGAAATACAGTTTGATCATGCTTTGAGACACACCAGTTTGGTGGATGGTTGTGGGTTTGTTTTTTCAAAAAGACTTCTGATATCCTCACTTACTTCCACTTGCTTTTTCTGAAAACAGTTTGGAGTTAACCAGGCTAATAAAATAATCTTCCTACTATATATGTTTCTATGGGTAAAATTCCAGATCTTTGGGCAGCCTTCCTTAGCTAGGAATTAGGCATTTAATTCCACCCTTGGCAAGAGCTAAGAAATAGCAAGACTTTATATCTTAATCTACTACTTGTACTTTTTACCACAAACACATTTGGAAAAAAACACTAACAGAATTCTGGTTTATACATCTCTTCCCTGCTGACATGCCATTTAAAAGTATAAAATAAACAAAGAAACAATGACCTCCCCCAAAACCTATCTGCTGTTTAGTTAGATCTTAGTCAAAGACAAGATTTTGGCAAGCCAGAAGAAAGATATACTTGCCCAGGATTTTGTCTAAAACATTACTTTTGTTTTTAAAGTTTTCTGCAAATTGTAAAAAGTTGAAGGCTGCTTCTCCTTTCCAAATTCAGCCATAGATGTTAAAAAGAAAGTGGAAGAAGTATTAAAAAACACTTGGACATACAATAGACTGAAAGAACACCAGCAGCTTTTCCACGGCTCGTCCTCCACTGCGTCTTAAAAAAGCTCGGTTTTGCAACAAATTTCATCCAGGCGAAAGGCCTTTCTGCCAGACTCCATCACAGCAGACTAAAGGTTGCAGCATCAAATGAAGTCTTTGAGTTAATCCATTGTCCTTTGGCTTTACAAGGTATCTGTGTCTGGTTTGAAGCAATGTAAAGAAAGAAACACTGAAATTAGACTTCCTCCCTTTTTAAAAATCAGGAGAAAGGTAATTTCTTATGTTTTATATGGCTTTTGGAGAAGTAGGTCGGGAAGAAGAGGTAATGCTGTATTGCACCATTCACACACAAGCAAATCCCCTCTACCAACTCACCCCTCCTCCTGAGGATCTGGAGTCAAGAGTCCAAGGCCAGCCTAGAACTTAAGGCTTCCCAGTCAGTGCACTATGCTACAGCTCTGCCAGCAGAAGGGACCAGTACAGTGGATAAATCATTACTGCATACCTCTGGAAACCACAGCAAAACAGAAAAAAAACAAACACAAAAAAAAAATCAAAAAAGAATACATAAATTAAAAATATATGCTATTTCATGAAATTGCAAGACAACGTAAAAGCCTTTGTCCATTCCAGCGGTGCCAGGAGTACCTTTGACTCCTACCTCAAAAAAGAACAAATTAACCTTTCTTCCAGCATGGAGTAGAGCCCTACTCCATTCAAGGACAGAAGGACAATGATCTGAATAAAGGGCACGAAGAAAAGCACTATTTAATTAGTACAACGGGGAAGTCCAGCTTCTGGAAAGCTGAAAACAAATAAGAGGTAACAATTCTCAGTTTCTCATATGCAATGCTCTTCCTTTGCCTTGGTGGTAGCTGCTCTCAATTCATGGCCAGCCTGAACACCACTACTTGCAGAAGCAAATGTAGAAGAGCAGATAACAAGGATATTTGATTTATATTGATGTCCTTTCCCCAAAAATAAAGTTAATGTCCCACATAGGTAACACAGCATTGAATAAGGTTGCCTGAAGACGACGATTGTCCAAATGATTTCTTGCCATTGCTTGCAGACAGACCTTCATAAAAAACAATCTGCAAAAGAAAACTAACCGAAAGGCATGTCTGTACTCCAAAACAGCACCACCCAACATGCAGAACTGTGCGAAAAATCAGCCTTCCCTGCACTGATATCCCTCAACACAAGGCAGGCAAGAAAATCAGCTCCCTTCTTCCTCTGTGGATTTGCAAGACACCAGGTACTTCACTGAAGAAACTGGGAGAGAAAATGGGGAGGGGGGGAATTTTAGCTGTCAAATGTAAACAAATAAACTCAGATATATAATAATAAAAGAACATTTGCAAAAGAAAACTCACAAATAACTACAAAGAACTTTCTTATAAATCAGGATTTAAGCAATTACTCTACTCCATTTTAAAAGTATCAAAGCATATTAAACCTTCCTTTTGTTTTGACAGCAAATTGTTATTTGAAGAAAGTAGGGCAACGATACTAACAAAGACTTCTTATACTCAATGCAGTAACTGCTTCACATTGTAAAAACAGCTCAAAAAGCCTTTCTCAAAAGCCTCTTCCCTCTTTTTCTTCTTTTTTTTTTGATGACTTGACCATTAATACTACATTTCCAAATTCAGCTTAAGTAGTTCTGATATTTATAACAAAATACTATAATGATTCTGAAAAAATGTTTCATACCTTCTTCGCACACAGTCATGGATACGGAAGAAAAATGGCGATTTTCCCCACTCTGGAGGTCCACATGCTGGTAGTGATTACAGAAATATGAACTCTGCTTGGGTTCTGCCCCTGACCCCCCACCTGGAGCTTTACACAGGGCTCTGGACTTCAAACAAACTTCCACTGATGATGTTGACAGCAGTTCTTCCATTGACTTCAGCTGGGAATAAATCAGTTTTTTACTGAGCAGGCTAACTGTTGAATGTCTTCATAGTCTGCAGTTTCCCAATCTTCTCAGCTACTACAGGAGTTAGAAACTAACTGAAATAAAACACTTAGTTAAGAAAAAAAGAAAATCAAGAAGGAAGTCTTGTTGACCACCATATGTTTATTTTTTAAAACAATTTACAAATAAAAATGTTATATTTATCCAAGCAAACACATTTAATACTTTAGTCTTTAACAAGCTATACAAATGAGAACCATCACGATAGAGCTTTCGATAGCTCCATTTGATAGGACCATTCAGGGTAGGCATGCATGTGTCTGTATCACATGAAGCGAGTCCGATTCCTGACACCACGGTTCTGATCTTCTTCTTCAGAGCTGGTCAGCTGCTAAATGATTTAACACAAATAGTTACTGGATCACAATACAATGAAGAAAAACCCATTTCAAACCACATAAGCGACCTCAATATGTCTGGTCCAGCTGTCAGGCCACAGAGCCTTACCGATTAGTCTTCTTCTCTAAAAGCCAGTCGGACAGATTTTCTCCCCTTGCTTAGTGATGTGGCATCCATACATGTGCTCGTACAATACAATGAAACAGCTTAAGTACAGATGAAATACAACAGTAATTACAAATCACAGAGACAGATAAACGAACAAAAAAAATCAACTCTAATCACATTCTTGCATTTCAAACAACAAAAGTAAACAAAACCATGCAATACAGTTTAAAGAAATTTTCAGTTTTAGCTCTTCTGCAAGTCTCCATTTCCTCAAGTTCTAAATTGCTGTTCTTGAGCTTGTCCCAGTGGCTGGGCTACTCACGGTGCTACTGACACAAACAGGGTGAGCTGGAAATCATCCAAGAATGGTCAAAGAATAAAAGCCCCCAAAATAAACAACAAAGACGCACGCATTATAAATGAGAGATTCCGTTTTAATAGCAGAGTGTAGAAAATAAATTGGCAAAAAAATTCACATGAAAAAACACTTTACACAATTAATTATGTACAGAATAAAAAATGTGTCTGGTTTCCCATGATGTGAGTTTCACTTCAGTTAAGTCTGACCACAGGATGCAAAATACACCCAAAACCCTCACCTGGAACAAAAAAAAACCTGAACAAAAACCATATACATAATCCCAGCTCTGGCTCCTCAAATATTGGGACTGGCTGGGTTCATTTCAACCCACTGGGCTTTCTGCTAAGCTTTCAGCGATTCCTGAATTTGTTGTAGCTTCCAAACTACTGTCAGAAGTTTCTGTTTGCTCAGTCTTCTTGCTCTGGATGGTGCATACTCCCGTGCCTACTGAGCCATGCTCTTTTCTGTGTGTTTTTCTGAGCCCAGGACGGAGAGTTTCCACACACTCAGAAGCCTGACTTTCTGTGCTGCCCCCATCGCAACTCAATGAGAGCATTTCAGCAGCACAATCTTTTCTGTCCTCCACTTGTAAAAGGGTCTCAGACATAGGAGAAATGCCCTGCATTTCTAGAACCGGCATGACTTCTGTAGTGTTACTACTTGAGGACTGCAATCCAAGCTGCGGCAGAGCTGTTTGAGAAATCTGTTTGCAAAATTTATCTTCCTGACTACCAGAACTCAATGTAGAAAAATGAGTAATCTCTGTTTCATCCACCGTTTTTTCAATGCCCAGCTTCTTAAATTTACTGCACTCCAGCCTAATGGCTGCAACAGTTTTTAGTTTTGAGACTTCTTCCACATTCTCATTTAAAAGTCCTGCTGTAATGACACTGAAGCATTCGTGTTTTATCTCAGGATCTCCCAAACCAAATTCAGTGCTTTTGAACTCAAGCTCTGCTTTCTCAGAGGGAGACTCGCTGTGTTTCACATCTTCTGACATCAAAGACACTTTCTTGTTATCCACACAAACATTTGCAGAGAGACTTTCAGATTGCTTGGTGTTCGATCCTGAGTGAGTGGTATTCAGATGAAAGTAATTGGCTGCTGAGGTTCTTACGACCTCACGCTTTGCTTCTTGGGAGTGCACAGCTTTTTCTGAAAGATGCTCCCTATGGAAATCTGCTGATAAAGCAACTACTGACTCTCGGACAAGGTCAGAGTGGGCCCTTGAAAAGCCTCCAGTCCCTACTTCTTTTGCATCTTCCTTGATAAAACCGTTATCTAACGTTACGTCAGATCCAGTGTGTCCTAATGATTTTTTTTCAACTTCAACTACTAATTCTACACTGGATCGGAGCTCAACAATGTTCGCAGAGCTGGCATTGACTAACCATGCAACTTCATGCCTTTGGTTATCTGATACTGCGTGGCCCGAAGGATCAGGTTGAACTTTTTCTTCAGCTTCTAATGTGCCACTTCTAGTTTCTGTGTTGGCAAGAAATGTGTCTGGCTGTACCTCTGTCAATTCTAATGCACTAACTTCATTAGAACCAGTTTTTATTTCTACATTTGGAGTATCTGACAGATCCCAACCACTTTCAGAACAAGAATGGTTTGTAGTGACCTGTTCTTCTCCATTACTAGTTCTGGAAGTGTCCCACTCATCAGGACTTCTTGTCAATCCTGACATCTTATTTTGTGTCTCTGAAATTCGTGGAGCTTTGCCAAGGACTCCTGGCTGAGATACTTCCAAAGCTACACTTTTCGGTTCTACATCTTTTAAGGAGGCATCAATAGAATTCTGCTCTGTCATTACTGCCACCAAGGTTTTTTTTTTTGAAGAGTTTTGAGAATCACAGAGCAAGTCTGGACTAACAGTTTCTGAGTGAGGTCTACAGTTATCACTTAACTTTTCCTCTACCAAATTGGAATTTTCCAAATTTTGAATGTCATTCTTTGTTTCACATAACAAAGTTTTTGGGTGTAGGCTAAGCTCAGGCTTTACTGCTTTTACTTCCCAGTCTTTCATCTCTGCATCCTTCTCCAAGGTACCAGGAACATTTGTGTTAGTAACTGCAGTTTTATTTGCATCTTCCTGTCCAACTGTCTCTTGGACCTCTGTCTTCTGTAGATCACAGAATTCCTGACTGCCTACCCGCTCTCTACCTCCTATACCTACAAGTCCAATTTCCACAGGCACATGGATACCAGAAGCAGTTTTTGTTTCTGGCAGTTCTGTGACCAGCATTTCCAAATTCTGAGGCTGAAGTGGTTTCTTGCTCATTTCAGCCTGATCCTCACCAACAACCCAACTCCCTGTTAACTGATTATTACACTGGGATGAATCTTCTTTCAACTTAGTCCAAAGATCTGTTGAAAGAGGAGTCTGAAATTTTTTACCTACATCCTTCTGAATACCATTTTCCATGTCAGGGCTCATGTCAGTATGAAGTACTGAAGTCTCCTGAGTATCAGTCTTCTCCAGTTCTGAGCTTTGATCAGCTGAATAGACCTGGCTAACTTCAGTAGCTGCATTCTCAGAATTGTCTTTCAAAGAAGATGAGCTACTATTTGTTCTAGGGTTTGCAGATAAGTCTGCAGGTTTTGTTAGGTTAGCATTTTCTCCATTTGGAAGCGCAGAACTTGCGAGCTTACTGTCAGCCGAACCCTTTCCACCACTACTGTAGAAAATATCATAGAGATCTTTAGCATTGGCTGTGGCCAAGCAAGAGTTTCGTTTCTCTACCTTTTTCGCCTGTTCACTGAAAGCAGTTGAGGGTGGTGGTGGAGGGGGTCTCACAGGCATTGCCAGCATTGTCTGTTCATTTTCAGACACACCTGGAGCTACTTCATCTGCAGGGATGACAGCCGCCTGCTGGACTGCTGGGGGAGGAGGGGGAGGAGGTGGAACATCAGAAGTCTGAGGAGATTCACTTTTCTCTGCTGCTTTCAAATCCTCCTCTGCCCCTTTTAAAATTACTTCTTCTCCTCCAAAAGCCTTTGAGATAATATCTGGAGGCAGTAGAAGATCTGCACTGGTTTCTTTTACCACAGGCAGTGGTTTGGTAGTAGCTCCAGAGGATTTTATGGATAAAAAGGTGTTCAAAGGTGCTGGTTTGCTAACTGTTGCAGTAGTAGACTTCCTGAAAATCATAGTGGGGACTGGCAGATTGGGTAGAAACTTCTTGAAAATCATGGTGGGGACTGATAGATTGGGTAGGATTTTTGCTGGTGTTGATGTGGAAACAACTGGTGTCCATGGGCTCGTGTGCGGAATAACAGTTTTCCCAGATAGCTTGATTTCAATGGGCTTGACATGGGGTTTCCCCGACTGACACTTGTTCTCCTCTTTGTTTCCGTCTGTACTCTCCTCCTTTGGAATAGGTCCTCCTGGAGTTTTATCATCTCTCTCAGTCTTTTTCCAGCTGAATTTCCCAAAGGAAGTCTGACTTGGTGATTCCTTTTTAGACTCCTCTTTCTTTTCTTCTTTTTTGTCCTCCTTCTTATCTTCCTTCTTCAGTTTAAGCTTGATACCCATTTTTCGCCCAGAAGCATCTATTTTTCCTTGAGTTTCAGTAGTCCCTTCTCCAAGCTCTGGGATGATCTTTGCTTCCTCTTTCTTTATTATTTTTGGTTTCTTCTCATCCTTCTCTTCTTTCTGTTTCTCATCTAGTTTCCTTTTCAGCTCGCTCTGCCGCCTGCGCTCTGTTTCCAGAACTACAGCCAGTCCTGCTTGACGGTCTAGATTTCTCCTCTCTTCGTAGAGTGGGTTTTCATCTATGTATTTCTGTGGATATAAATAGCACAATTTTAGCCACTGTTTCCATGAAAAATAAATAAATAAATCCAGCTCTGTAATAGTTTTGTCTTGTTCCCTAAGTGCCATCTCAACAATAGGAGAGCAGAGAACTTCTTCCAACCAAGAAACTGACATGGTACAAACTCCAAGTTCTGAAATTTAATGCTAAGTGAATGATGGCTTGCAGCAGTGCTGTCATTTCACAGAAAAGCTTGAAAATCAACACTGGGACTTGCACACCATTTTAACCCCATGCAGATGAAAGATTAGTATCTGTGTAGTGGGAAGTTCTGCTTATTTAGTTCAGTAGAATATAGATAACCAAATACATATACTCTGAGGAGTCAAATGTCATTCTTCAGGAAAGGAAAACAAAACAAGTAGGAGTTAAAATAAGGAATGACTCACTCCTGGTACACTAGTTACCAACCTTGTATTTCTCATTGTGAGGATGACTTTTCACATGCTGCTCTGCTGAGATTTGATCTCCAAAAAATTCGTGACAGAGCTGGCAATAATATCCAGTGATGGGAATCAGAAACTCAGAGCCTGAAAAGGCCGAAGAAAATGATCAGAGAAACAAAACTTAATGCATGCCAAGCTCTTAACAAAGCCAGATAAGCATATCAAAGAACAACAGCAAAACCTCCATTAATGTTCCTTTTGGAACAGTTAATGTGGCTCTCCTTATGCTTACAGTATAGGAAACACCACTACAAGGGGTAAACACATAAAGTGAAGAAGCTCGATTGCTACAATTGAGGAGATTATTTCAGTGCTCACCATCACATTAAGGCTATCCCCTATTCAAGTAGGTTAATATTTCCTACAGTCTTAATCTATTTTCCATCTTTGTGGCATAGTCTGCTCAAATAAACATCCATTTTATAAAACGAACACAAGTATTTTCACTGAAGTTCAGCAAGACTGCATCCTTCTGCTTACAGAACCAGGTGCAGTTCTAACACGCTGAAGAATCTCCTTTAGAGGGCACTACTAGAAGTACATAACAGATTAAAAAACTGAGATTGATCACTGGCGGGCCTATTTAGACACTCAGATTTCAAATGTTATATTAATTTTCAAATCACTTACAGCCCCTTCCATAAGGCTTTCTCATATTCCCTGTATCCACACTCTACGAAGTACCTGTCAGGGATTTTTCAGGGACACCTCTACTAAAAATGTATTGAACGGAACAGTCTGTTGCTAGACTGTGTGGAGTACTGCACAAGATATGCCCAAACACAGCAAGCTCTTGTGGTCATTTTCTGAATTCAAATATGGTAGTAAAAATCACTTCAAAACTACACTGGAGAAAGAAGAAGTCACCTGGTATTGAAACTAAAAAATGGAACTCTAAGAAGAAGAGAAGGAATCATGCTGTGTTTTCCTACACTCTCGCTTCATGACCTTTTCCACAAGAACAATCAGGAAATTAAATCACTTGCCTTTTACCTAATAGTAAAGTATTTATATGTGTTCCTACAGCAAGGTAAAGTTTTTTAAATCCTTTTTCTAAGCAACAGAAACTTGATGGAGGGCAAAGGGAGATGATACTCAAAAGAAAAAAACAACATACCTTTGGCAGGAACAGTTATCTTATCAATGCGTTTTATGGAGTCTTGTTTGGTCTCACTCTGGGTCTTTGAAGCCCAAGGTCTGTTGTAAGGATCCAGGGTCTATTTGCACAGTGACAGAGGTATACAGGCTCATATATTACACTAGCAAGGCAAGTACACTTGTCTTTTTCCTTTTTTAACATCCTTTCAGAATACTGAACATTAAAACCAATGAGCAAATATTTACAAGAACTATGTTTGCCTCTCTCTCCCCTCCCATTTTGCAATTTATAATGAAAAAATAACCTGTGAGAAGGGTAAAATGTAAATGATAGCAAAGAACAGGTAAACATATGAAACACAAGTATCAAATGCTAGTTCCCAAGAAAACTGATCACAGGCCCCACTTAGAGTAGTGGGAACACACTGGTAGCTGCTTGAACTGCTCAAGTCCAACATTAGAGAAAAATAATGTGATAAGCAATTCCTTAGGTTCATTAATACTCTTGTAAAACAGTTCTGTGATGCATGTTTTAGTGTTAATATTTACTGCAATATGAAATGCACTTAGTGAAGGAAGCCTGCAACATACCTGTCTGTGTTTCTTATTATGCATGTGTGTGAAAAAGTCAAACATGGTCCCGCAGATGGTATTGCAGTCTTTGCACCAGTGGTTCCCTGCATCGTAATATTCATAAATATTGGCCAACTGGAAAGGATGTTTGGAGGACTGTGAAGAGGATTCTGCTGGCTTCGGGCTTCTACCTCTGGATTTTTCATTAGTAGTTTTTGACTCCTAAATTGAACAAAAGGAAACACTTCTCTAAGACAAAGCAGGACAGACATAATGCTCTAGAACTCAGAACCTGCCTCCAGAAGAAGCCACACACACCAAAAAAAAAAAAATATATATATATATATATCACCTGCTTTCCAGCGCCCCGGCTAATTCCACTGTTTCAGAGAGCTGGTATTGCCGACTAAGATGCTGCGTGGCCACAGTGAAGAGCTTCCAATAAGGCTCCCAGATGTAATGGCTGGATGGTTGTAGGTAATCAAGGAACCAAATGAACCAATCCCCTACAGCATGCACCCTTCCTATTTTACGGGTTTCATATAAAAATCTGAATATTCCAATTTATCATACTAGCCAAACAGTCCCCAGAAGACCTAAAATGGTTCCTCTAGAAGAATTCATAAGTTACTATAGAAGTAGCTTGGACGAAAGCAGAATGAAAAGGGAAGTAAGAATTAGTTGACTAAAAGTATTTAATTCAATCAGCTTCATCAGGTTGTTTGAGAGTTCCTGAATTGTCCAGAAGACTCGTTGGTTAGCAGCAACAGGAAGGTAGTGTTTTGTTAATTACCTAAGAATATAAGCTGAAGCATCCTTTGATTTAAACGTGTAATATTTGCACTTACATTATTTTGTACAGAAAGACGCCATACAGTGGTACACAGATACTTCAGAACTCTAGCCAAATTTAATACTACGCTAACACTGCAAGAGCAGCAAAGTAAATAAACCCTGAAATAGATCATGAATAAGCCCTGGTAATTTAGATTATGATAGCACCAGATGTATTTTGAGCTTTGAGTTACATTTTCAATGGCTGAAAGCCCAGTATGTTACCATTTCTAATCTGCACGGCAGTCTGGAAAGAACAGCATGTTAACTTAGCAGACCTGAGTCAGCTGCATGATTTCCAAGTTATTCACTATCAGTGTTGAACAAATTTACTTAAGCAGATTCAAAAGTGTTAAATACCACCTGCCTTACTTTAAATTCCTTTTGATAAACAGGGATAGAGTCTCTCTTATTGACACCACTCCACACAATATACATTGTAAATCAAACAATGAAGAGACATCCAGGCCACCACATATCCCACAGATGCCCATATCCCAGTACAATCTATTTCGTGGTGTCAGAGTAAGAAGTGACCCAGGAAATATTTGCATACATTCTGTCTGCAAGAAGATAGCAAAGCTGACATTCTCTTAAACAATGAGCAGATGAACTTATGAACTGCAAGAAGTGCATCAAAGGATGTTCATCATGTCCAAGAAGTGTCATTGTTTATGTTACCTGCAGACAAACCCCCACCCAATATATCCTATAAAAATACTATTTCAATCAGAACTTTAAAAAGACAATGCTTCTCACACAGATACATGACAGTCAAGTCTTAAGTCCAGTTTGTGCTTAACCTCTGCTCAAAGATGCCTTTATAACTTGCTGCTATTTAGAACCCAAAAGGGAAGATCTGTCTGTTTAGTACAAGGCCAGCTTTACTTCTGCACTGATAACATAACAACAGACACAAGTTCAGCAGCAAAGGACCACAAAGCAGAAAGGCATCCAGATCTGCCCTCAGGTTGGCAGAGTCAAGCAATCTCAGTATCAAAAGTCCTGCACCACCTTTCTTCTCATTAAAAAAGTTAATCAGAATTACAAAGTGAATCTTAGAGACTAAGATTTATATGCCTACAAGTATCTAAAAACATTAAACATTCCTGATCAGAACTCAGCATTTTACACGTTAAAATGAGGAACTATGAAAAGAGGATCAAGTCATTATGGCTGTGGACAATACAAACAATGAAAGTTAAAATAATGAAAAATATATTCACACATACCATGCCTCAAGAAAAGAAAACAATATCACTTAATGCAATGTAGGATAACGTTATCTACTTTAGTTGCACAAAGTGGGGACCAAAGCAAACAATTTGTAAAAGTGAGTGGATACTAAACTTTACCAATGTTTTGAGAAACAACAAAAACAAAACAGAAAAGCAAGCCTTAAAATGAAAGACATCTAGTAAGTTCTCTGCACCAGACCAGGATGAAACATAAGGAAAAGTTTACAGGATGCACAGATCTGAGTGACCTTGTTGGAAATATCTCCTAACGTACTAAAATTTTCCTCTCTACAGAAAAAAACCAGTAAGGCCTACACAAAAAGCATTTACCATCTCCAATCACCTCTTTCAGTTTCATATTTGAATAAACATCTGAAAAGCAGGATAATTAATCTCCTGAATGCACGCATTACCTTTCAGATATCACTATCACACACTACTTCCAAAGTAAAAACAATCTTCTAGAATGTGATTCGCCTGTTCTGGTATATCCGGCACTCAGTAATATAGACCATGTCAGAGAGACCATACTGATGCACACTGACATTTCTTAAGAGAGAAATGAAGCATGTACATAAAAGTCACGTTAAGCTGACGGTCATATATAAGTCTTGAGTCTTGTTAACATCATCACCACGTCAGAAGACCAAGACGGTCCAAACTTGCAGAGGGCTTTGCTGCTACAAACATTCCTCCTTGACAGGCCATGCCAGAAATGTTGCAGAGAAAAAAAGACTGTCTTCCTGATATGGCATTGAGACCAAACAAATACAAACACTCATGATAGTCTCCAATCCAACCAGCACCTCAGCAAAACCAAGATCAAGAACAGTAAATGGTACCAAACTGCACAAAGCCTGAGGGAAATTATAAGCACTGATACCTTCACTGTCAGCTGCATGGACCATCAAAACCAGCATATGAGGTGTGATAACAAATGACATCAAATGATTCTCTAGTAAATGCTTGGGGGCAGGTGTCTCCCCAGTTCCTCGTTTCTTAGTGGGAAAATCATTAGCAAACAAGCCAAAAGACTTTACCTTATTGGAAGAAGATATTTTCTCCAGACTTTTTGAATTTTCTGACTTGCTGTTCTTTTCCAAGGAATCTTTGGTTTCCACAGATGGTTTCCGTGTTTTTTCAAATATGTTAATACCCAGGATTTGTGCTACTTTGTCAAGCTCAGACTGCTTCTTGTCAGCTGCATCAGATTCTTTATGCAGCTCTGAAATCTCCTTCATAATATTCTCTTGTAGTCTGTTCACCTCAACCAACAAGGGGTCTTTGTGTCCATCCTTCTCACGACGTTTCTTCCTCAACATCTCTCCTGAGCCAATCAAGGAAGTAGAATTGTTGGAAATGCTGCAGGAAAACTGCCGTAAGATCTGTACAACTATTCCAGCAACAAGTAAAATACTAATATAAAATATTACCACTAAATGTTGAGTAGGTAGTTGTAAAGATGGAACTGACTCATGGGTACAGCATCACTAAATCTGCACAATCTACCTCTACAAAGACTGCCTTAATGCACACCCCTAACAGCGGCATCATAATTCTCAAAAGAGAGAATCAATTTAATATTCACTACTTCCCTGTGTAATCAACAAGAAAAAGTTAATTGTACATTCTAACCTGAAAGTATCATTTTCCAAAGGTGAGGGAAATTAGTATTTCCTTGGACCAAATAGAAGATTCATAACCAAAAAAGTTAGTTCTGTCTAGAGAGGACTTGTCATTCTCCAAATAAGATTAGTGAAAAACTGAAAGGCACACTGACACATCTTCAGGTACTATTTCTCACTTCTTCTAAAGAAGCACTAAAATGCACAAAGTGTAATGCACTTAACTTATCAACGTGCCTAACAATATGCAAGAGTAACTGTTCGCTTCAGTGTTAACAGCCAGACTTTGATAAAATTAATTTTAATACAGTAACTAGGTCAGTGCTTCCTTAAGGGTTCTGCATTGCTTAGAGTATGAAAATATTAGTTTTAAATTAAGGGCTGTTACTCTTCTGGTCTTCACCTCTCCTAGCAGGTGCTGGGTCTTGTGACATATCCCAGTGGGACAAAAAAAAAAAAAGCAACAGGGGATGCACTGTACCTTGCTGTTTACGAAGCCTGTCCAATTCAGTTTTGAGATAGTAAAGCTTCTTCTGCCGTGCTTCTCGTTCATTCTTCAGTTTTTCCCTCTCTTCTATCACCTAAACAGATTGGAAGGGGACTGGATTTTCTTCTATTCCCAACATAAATTCATCAGTCTTGCAAGAATGACAATAAAACGTCAGTTTCCCAGGCACATAACACTGCTCATTGTTCTCAAAATGTTCCTCAGTACTTCAACACAACAAATACACCTCTTTCTCTGCACCTGGCAGGTAACTATATCACGTGCTCATGCTACAACTCTACATTGCAGGCAATCTTTTTCTTCTGGGCAGTGTACTTCCCAAAACTGCTTTGTTTGTTGCACCATTTCCCTAGGCACTTAGGCTCAGCTCACTACCTTCTGAAGGGGTGAGCAAGACCAATGCTAAATTGCTCTTCAAACCTCTCCACAGCTGGCACATTCCATCAGTGATGAAAGAATTCACAGCCCTTCACCTTGTCTCCTGCTTTGACTCTAGCCAATTCTAGCTATTATTTAGGCTTCAGCTTCAATCCAATTGTAACTTTATTCCCAACTATATTTTGCTGGCATAACTGTCCTAAATTAAAAACACCTGGATGAAGTTTGTTTCTTACCTCAATAAAGTAAACACTGGCATAAGAAGCTCATAAATCTGCTTTTCACTAGTTTTCACTGACTCTCATGTAAAGAAACCAGGCAATACGCTAAAATGAAACCTGAGAAGTTCTTATAATTTCCTTCCCACCTTCATTTTTCAAAAGACCAATTCCAATATTTTACCGCCACAATGCTCTTAAAGCTTACTACTTTACTTTTACTTTACCCTGAACAAACAACTGACCCAAAGCTTTGTCTTCCCTAGAGAATCACTACTACTACGGCGATGTAAATGTTGGCAGGATCCCTAGATCCTGCTTGGAGTAAGCCCCAGAAGGAGTTCTACCAACACAGTTGGATCACATCTTAAATGCTACAAGGTTTTGGTTCAGTTTTTGTTAGTTTTCCTAATAACCAAAACAACATTCTCTCATTTGGAGTTTTGTGCCAGCACAGGGGGATCAACTGGAGCACAATATTTTTTAAACTCCAGGTCTTCCCAGCAAAAAAAACGGTGGACTAAGCCCAAGCCAAAGAGGTCTACAGTACAGACAAAGACCTAGAAGTTCTGCCAAGATGCACAGACAAACTACCAGGGTATGTCACGGCAGGAGAAAACCACACACCCTTAGCCAATAGAGCTCTTCTGGAAGTGCCAAGCTTCATTAACAACAAAATTTCAACCATCTCAGCTGAAGAAATTATTCCTGCAAGCAGTGAAAGCTCACTTATCTGCTGATGTAGCAGTTTACCCTTCTTTAAGTCACTTCACACAAAAAGCAGAGGTTATCTCAGATGAAAAATTTAAAGTGACTTTTTTATGAGCCTCTCTTGGATTCAGAGGTCCATCTTCCCATGGCCTGACTTCTTCTGAGAAGCACAATACAACTCAAGCAAAAAGCTTCCAGCCTCTGTCACATGCTGCTCTTCT
Organism: Cuculus canorus; assembly: GCF_017976375.1. Taxonomy (NCBI): domain Eukaryota; kingdom Metazoa; phylum Chordata; class Aves; order Cuculiformes; family Cuculidae; genus Cuculus; species Cuculus canorus. Next base: position 108,988,615 of record NC_071403.1, read on the forward strand.
ACTACCAGGATCTACCAACACAATGGTATCATTAGCACAGCTATGATGAAAGAACGCCTCTAATGCAGATATGCATACGTAGATGAAAAATTAGATACGAGCCAGCAATGTGCACTTGCAGCTCAGAAAGCTAACTGTATCCTGGGCTGTACAAAACTACAGCCAGCAGGCCAAGGGACTCCGACTCTGCTCCATTCTCATGAGACTCCACATGGAGTACTGTGTTCAGTTCTGGGGCCTCCAGGACAAGAAAGACATTGACCTGTTTGGGCCACAAATATTATTAGATGAATGGAACATCTCTCCTATGAAGAAAGGCTGAGAGAGTTGGAGTTGCTGCGCCTGGAAAAGGCTTCAAGGAGACCTTATTGAGGTCTTTCAACATACAAAGGGAGCTTATAACAAAGATGGTGAAAAACTTTTTACCAGAATCACACAGAATCACACAGATTCTGTGTGATTCCAAGGCCTGTAGTGACAGGACAAGGGACAGCGGTTTTAAAATAACTAAGGACAAATTTAAATAGGACATAAGGAAGAAAATTTTTACTGGTTGCTGAGGCACTGGAACAGGTTGCCCAGAGAAGTTGTGGATGCCCCATGTTCCAGGCCAGGTAAGATGAGGCTTTAAGCAACCTGATCTAGTGGAATCTGTCCCTGCCCATGGCAGGGGGGTTGGAATTAGATGATCTTTAAGGTCCCTTCCAAACCAAATCATTCTATGGTTCTATTCCCTTACTTTAACAACAAAGACTGAGGGGACCAGTTGCAAAAGCCAAACAACTTTCAGCAATCTTCCAGTCCTTTGCCAGTTACATAACTACGGTTTTCTATTTTAAACCTATCCTTCTTACTATTCTTTCTAACTATATGTTCTAACTTTCTAACTATCTCACAAACCAAGGAAACTAGAAGAAGAAAACATTAATTATCCATAACCTAAACTGGTGTCAGATGCACCAAGTACAGTTTCCCTTACATTCTTCTGATTTTGTGATTCTTATAAAATATAATTAATACAACTATAGAGGGAAAACTGTAATGCAACTGTGAATTATGACATCTGTAGCATGTATTTAAGAATGCCTAATATAGGTATAACCATGGTATTATTGTACCACATTATCACATTCAGATGGAGCCTCCTGTATTCCATTTTGTGCCCACTGCCTCTTGTTCTGCCACTCGACATCAGTGAAAAATATCCCAACTCCACCTTATCTATACCATCCCTTCAGGTATCTATACATCCAGATATCTTCAGGTATTTCAGTATCTAAAGCCGAGCAGAATAAAGCCAAGCCGGAGCCACCATGCGAGGTTTTTTTGTAAGATTTTGGCTGGCCCTAAACTCCAACTCTGTGTTTGATCTCATCTGTTCAGCCGTAACCTACGGGCGTACAACTTCAGGGAACTTTAAACGCATTTTTTAAAACTGCCGCAGAGTATTATGACAAATGCCTAGAAATCTTTAACAGAATCAAATATAGTCCAATTGCTTTTAAACTGAAGCAACTCAGGAAAAACAAAGTCACACCTAAAAAGGGAAAGCTTCTACCCCAGCAATCAAGCAGTGCAACATATTCGGAGATATTAGGATAACATACCTTCTGCTTTTGAGCTGCCCGATTTTTTTCATCCGATATCTTTTCTGCAGTATTTTTGAGAGGGTGTGAAGATGGACGAGGGGACACTTTGGAATGACCAGGAGTGGTACGGACACGAATGAGCACAGAATCATCTCTTTTTAAATCAGGGACATCCTTTCCCATGGAGACTGTTTCAATCACCCGGAGGTTGGGACGCGTGGGGTTCGCTGACATGGCCATAGTAAGAAGACCATGAGCTTCTGGCAGCGTAGGATTAGGCTGCTGGGCTGGGGGGTACATGGACCAGCCAGGGGCTGCATACGCCATATAGTGCCCATACGCATCATATCCTGGAGGAGCCATTGCGGGAGGTGGGTAGTTTTGGGGCATTTGAGTGGCAGTGTACTGGGAATAGTTGGGAATTTGGTATTGGGAAACAGAAGTAGGTGTAGGTGGCAAGCTAGCAGGAGCTGGTGGAATTGAGGGAATGAGAGAGACAGAAGGAAGAGGCTGTTCTGGTGCACATGGAGGTATATCCTGTCCCACTGGGTTGTTCTTTGTATATTCTGATTTCTGAAGAGAGGATGCATCTTTAGATTGCTGGAAAGAGACTGGAGGTGATGCTGAGCGCTGCTGGCCTGACTCAGGAGAACGAGTGTCACTTCGGCTGCGACGCAAGTCCCAGGAGTCCAGCCTGCGGCGATCTGAAGAGCGACGATCAGGAGAACGAGATGCCAACTTTTTGCCATGAAGGCGTTCCTGAGTACGAACAGCCAGTTTTCCAATTTCAGCAACACCAATGTCAAGTCCAATGGTTTTGAGTAAGTCATGAATCTTGGCATACTCAGCATTAGGCTCTTCTAAAGGATCTGGTTTGATAGTTGGAACAGGAGAAGGAAGTGGGCTCATTCTCTGGCTTATTATCTCATTGCCACAGCTTACTGGGGGCTTCTGAATAGGAAGAGGTTCAGTTTTGGCATCTTCATCCTCATCACCGTAAAGAAATCTCTCTTCATCCTCAATGTCAGGAAAACTACGCCTCCTTTTCTCTTGGGCACTGACAGAATCAGCCATCATGCCCAGAATTCGGGAGAAACCACTGCCATCCTGACTCGCTCTCTCATGAGGCAGCAGGAAGTCAGTATGGCGATCAGCAGGCTCTGATTTGGGTTCTGCCTTTTCCTTGTGACTTAAGAAGCTTCCGAACTTCTCCTCAAATGTGAAAGCATCTTTGGGAGCCCCAGAAAGTGAGCTCCACTCATATAAACCATCACGAAAGTCCTTGTTTGCAGACTCCGCAACAGAGTCTTTGTTAAACCGTTTGAGAAAGTTCTCTACTTCAGAGGCAAAAGGAGCCGGGTCGTTGCTCTGCGGCAAAGATAAACGACTAGAAAGAAGAGGAAGATCCTTGCTGGGAGCTGGACAACTTGAAAAGCCCTCCGGCTGAAAGAGAGAGAAGTTACTATTTACTACAGCATGTTCTGAGAGGACTATGCACCTCATAGAACAAAGGAACATGTTAACTTCCTGAGTTCACAGCTGAAGACAAGAGTTAGAAAATACAATATACAGTTGAAAGACAACACAGAAGATTACAAAACAAGTTGCCTAATGATTCTAGAATGTCCTGTCCAGCAGTGAATATTTATCTCAGAGAATACACAAAACCACAACCATATTTCATTAATTTTTTGCAAGCATAAGAATTGAAACTTTTAAACTGAAACCCCATAACATAGATTTGGCTACACTTTGAGTTTAATCACAGACAAATAGGATTTCAACACCTTAAGACATGCAAAAACAACTGCACTGGTGTTATTCTGAGTCAATTCTTCAGATATGCATAATTAATGCCATATTAAATAGGATTTCCAATAAAAGGTACAGAATGGGATCTTCAGTATTTGAGCACCTCCTGAGATAAATGTCACTGTCAAACCAACGCTGATCAGTACAACAGGCAGATCAAAAGTGTTGAGCTAAAACATGAGGAAAAAAAAAATTCTGTCACAGTGGTCGAAACTGCTTATCTTTCCATTGCGCTAATTTTGAGACTGAATTGGTATAACTTGGATACAAACTAAGTAGGGTTGATCCTAGCCTGCAGTCCAAAGGGGATAAACACAGCGTAACTCAAAGATGTTTTCAGCCAGAGGTACTGAGGCTGCATTAGGCAGTTCTCAGCCTATAAAGAACAAGAAAGAGGCACTGTGACAGGCAGAGAGCTTCGATCAATGTCCTGACTGCCTGTGGTACAAAAAGACTCAGCTATTTTACAAAAGCTGGCCCAAACCTGAGCATCCTGGGCTAAAATTTCAACAGGGATATTTTATTCTGTGTGGCTTCATATAAATAAGATTCTCACCAAATGCCTTCACTGTTCCTAACGCAATCCTAGCTTTTATAGGTCTGCAAAAAGAGATCTTCTCTCAAAGACAGGAAAGCATATAGATGTGCTTTTTCTATTTTGGAAATCAAACTAACATCCTGTATCATGAAGTGACATTGGGAAAGTAGAAACAGACAGACAGACAGACAGAGATCAAACCTGAATAGGAGACTCTACTTCCATCTCCACTCGTTTCTTTAAAATAGATTTTTTGGGCATAGATGGGATTTCCTCAGGCCTATACGTATACCGAGGCTCAGAAGCCTGCGATGTGTTAGTCAAGCCAGGGATCACATAACCACTGCCAGAAGCATCATGATTCAGGTTTCTACTACGCTCTTCTTCTTCTCTTTTCCTTCTTGCACGGTCAAGCTCTCGGAATTCTTCATTCAGGTATGACGGGCTCAGGCTTCTACTGCGGCTGCGGCTTCGTCTGCGATAGTTTCGTGTTCCTGATGAGAAACTCTGATGCTCTCCACTCATACCATGAATCTTCTCATCCTTTTCGTACCGCGGACGCTTTATTTCTCGTCCTCTCTCTTCTGGCCTCAATGGGTAAGAAGATTTCCTGAGTTTGTCACCATCTCTGTCAGATCCACGAGGCAGCTCTTCTCGACGACCATAATGTGGACTATAATCTGAACGATGGAGGAAAACATCTCGGTTACGGTAATCTTCATCATGTCTCATGATGAAGGGACTCGAAGGTTCATCTTCATGCGATGGGTATCTCTCAGGGCCTCGAGGACATGAGGGGCCTCTAGTGAATATTGGACCATCAGCCATATCATCCCTGTGTAAGAGAAGCATACAATAGACAGAAATACTTGAGTTAGAGTAAACTAAGACCTCCTCCTACTCAAATTAAGAAATTTCCAAATCAGTTTCATAACAACATCTCTATCACTAAACAGAAGCAATGTTTTATAAACTTAAAGGGCAGGGGAGAGGAGTAGACTTATTTTTAATGGTACTACACATCCCTTCTAGGAAGTCATCTACAAACACAGTGATGTAAACAATTCAACTCATACTGCAGAAGCAGAGTCTTGAAAAATTGATAGGATGGGTTTATTTCTGTGAAGGAGAAAGACTACATGTTTAAATAAAAAAAAGCCCAACACATGACTATCATATTTCAGAACGCAATCCCTTTCCTCATCTCTGCCTGGAAGATGCCATGGTCACATTTCATATGAATTATTCAGGGCATAATTCAGTTTCATACTGGCAATACAACCAAATCCTCTGTGTATCTTCAGCTGTAGACAAGGGACCACAAATTCTAGCAACATCTTCTGTTGTAACAGATCTGTAGACAGGATTGTCACTAATCACATGAACTGCTAAGCCCAAAAAGAAGCATAGTTTTGGTATTTATGAGCCAGAGATACTATATGTAATAGGATTGGTTTGTGCCAGGCTCTGCATTATTACATACAGTGGATGTGCAACTGGCACAACACCAGAATAACTAGCTACGTGTCTTGGAACAATTCCTACAAACGCTTGCAATCAAGAGTACTGTTTAAACTAAGGCTTTTTTTCCCTGCACCTGAAAAGTCTTCTGAGACTGTTCTTTAGATCAGGCAGAAACAAACCCAAGCAGCTGCTGTTTTTACTCACAGGCAATTCAAAAATATATCAAGATCCTCCAAGAATGGGAAGCAAATGTGGTTCTTAAGTGGAATCAATCCTAGAGGAATGTCTTGCCCAACTGATCAAGACATCAACTCTAGATAAACTGCGTATCATTGCCTGAATCCTCAAAAATCACCTCTTCCTACTGAAAGAAGTTCCTCCACAGATCCAAGAAGGGGCAAATCAAGTAATGCCAGGTGACACCTCTAAAAAAATGTGCAGATTAATTACAGCTCCAGCTTTTAAAGTCATCAGACTAAAGAGTAACAGACATAAACAGACAAGGTGTTTTTCTTGAGTATTTTCATATTTTACACATGCCTATTTAAGAACAAAAACAACACAAAACTTCTTTATCTCTAAACTGCATCTTTGCAAAGCAATTTGTATATTATAAGATGCTTCATCAGTCCAACATTTATATGGCAAAAATGGCATACACCAGTGCCACAGTATTAGATGGTACCTTTCCAGTTTCCAGCAAACTACACATATTTACCCCTTTCAAAAGCACTAAAATATCTAAAAAGTAGCTAGAACTAAATTTCACACATAAATGCTGTTGTTCACAGCCTACATAAAGGTATGTCTATGCCCAGTGTCACCTTTTCCAAGAGCCTGCTAAACCCACACAAACTGCATGAACACACCTGGTGGAGTAACAAGATGTGTTTCAACATAAATCTTCAGCGGATCTTTGTGCAAGTAATTTGCATGCATGCTTGCTAGGTGTCACTTACAATTCAAAAACTCTGACTGCAGCAACAAAGCAGAAGGAATATTTAATCATACTTAGAAAGAAAGGAAAGGCAAACCTACTACACTTTAAAATAGAAAGATGCTTGAAATATACTCTAAACAGCTAAGATGCAGATTTAAAATCCAAAGATGAAATATAGGTGTGAGGAAGAGGAAAAGGCCTCACAGAAACTGTGATTCTTTGGACTATGTTTTCTGAAAATACAATCCAACAGAGATTTGTCCCCCTTGACTGGTTTGGGTGCTTTCAGTCAGTGATGTCACAGAATCATGGAATGGTTTGGATTGGAAGAGGCCATGAAGGTCATCTAGTCCAATCCGCCTGCAGTGTGCAGGGACATCTTCACTTCAGTTAAGTTGCTCAGAGCCTCATTCAACCTGACCTTGAATATCCCCAGGGATGTGGCACCCACCACCTCTCTGGGCAACCTGTTCCAGTATTTCACCAACCTCAGAGAAGAAAAAAATCTTCCTAATAGCTAGTCCAAACTTCTCCTACACTGCAGGCTATTGCATCCCTGAGAAAGGATACAAGGTAGTACCACTGTGACCATCCCAATTCCTTCACCAGCACAGAATCCATGAATTATTGGAATTTGCAGTTTCAGAAAAGGAGAACAGAGCATAGACTACACAGACACAATGCCTCAAAGAACTATGACTAGCGTAAGGTAAATGTACTTTTCAGCAGGTATATTTACCCAGAAACAGAAATAACTAATGTCAGTCAGTCTTTGAATAGGAAGTCAGATGAGCTGCTCACACTCAAGCCAATTGTCACTCCTGAAATTATGCAAAAAAAATGCTATTTCAGAGCACAGCTTAACACAGACCACACCTCTGCAGTGATATGGTCTAATCTTTTGGATTAACCTCAGATGAAAGAATTGGTGCAATGCTCTGTATAGCTTGTGCCAGCTCAGATAGTACTAGAACGTCTTAAAAACACTGCCAGAGGAAGAGATGAAAGAGAGGGATATTCTTTGATAGACTGAGATTCTGGAAGACAAAAAAATACCAATCTGTTGAAGTAGAAGACTCAAGCTGCTTAGGTGATCCTGAAGTCACGGGCCAGCAGCATTCAGTATGCTTTCTTAGACTTGTGCAGGAGTCCAGCTGCCCTAGAATCTCGGGACAAGTTCTTACAGATGTTTTAGGACGGGCCTGCATGTGGATGCACACCCTGCAAAATTCTCCTGGGGCATCCTGAAAAATCCACTGCTACAGGAGAATCCAAAAGCATCCCTGACTGCCACCCTTCGGTATTTTATTTCCTTTATAGGCTAATGAACCTCTCTATCACCCCAAGATCCTGCAAATCACAGAGAATAATTTTTAGAAGTGATTGCTTGAAATCTCTGTGTAGTTCGCAAAAATAGCTGAGAATAACTAAATTCTGAATTTTTTGCTGCGATTACTTCAAAATTTGAAGAGAAATGTTCAGAAAACACTCTATTTTCCCCCCTTTTTTCTTTTAAATGAGAATGAGAGAGTACCACATCCAAATAAGAATGTGATATTCCCCGTATTAAACTCAATGACGATTCACAATAAGGGCTACTTTAAAGCCCAGTGATAGATGTAAAGTCAGTGTCCTAGTACCAGGGCAGCCCCTCAGAGGGGGAAAAAAAAACCAAAACATGATGAAAAAATACATTATAAACAATGTCCCTAACTGGATACAAAGTGTCTTTTAAAACCAACCAAAATGGCTAAACAGTGAAGAAATTTGGAAGTCAGAAGCAGTAGCTAGAAGATTTAGGAAAAGCTAAGGTATGACTAGGTTGTCACACGCTTAAAGCTTCTGGACAGTGGGTACCACTCTGTCAAGCGCAGCCAGCACAAAGAGATAGGACAAAAGAAAAAAAGTATATGTAACTACATGGAATTCTTGTGTACCTACACTGCGAATATATGGGTAGTCACTTAAAAACTGAGGTCTACAGAGTCTCACTTTCTCTTATTCTCAGTTTGATTTATCTGTCACTTCTATACCTTCTCAGGAGCCTATTCTGACCATATTTTTACAACTCTGGGCCCTGTAGGGGAGAAAGTGAAAGTTCTTTGTCATTTTCGCTTGCAGGTTAAAATAACTCTTCAGTATCTGATGCTACTTCTAACACTGCATCATAACCACAAAGCAGGTTAAATAAAAAACCTCACTGGAGAAAAGGAAGCAATGGGACAAGCACACACGCCCCGAGCCTGCATGTTCCTAATTTGCCAAAGCAGTGCCTGCTCCCCTCCATATCATTTCCTACGCTTTCCAACCACTATACTCTCCCTCGGCATATGCACTCATTTCATTCAGAAAACAGCAGACTGCACAGGGAATTTACAAACCAAACATTGATCCCAGGAGAACTGAGGTTAAGGCGTAAAAGTGACAGTACTGAAAACCAAACTCTCATTTGGTTTTCTGCACCTGCTGAAATAACTTTACACTTCAGAAAATCTTGACAGGAAATTCACTTATTCTGCTCACTTCCCTCTTTCTCTCTCACTCTTTGTAACAGTTCGGGGTATTTGTATAAAAAAATCGAAGCAACAGTGCTTTTCTTGTGCTGGATGCTTATTCCTGACCTGAAACTGCAATTGCCTGCTCTGGTGCACAAACTATACCATCTTTAACTTAACAACTGAAGGCAAAGAAAACAATCTTATTTGCCTATGTCTTCTGATTTTACTTTTTTTACCAGATTATACCTGTTCTCCTACAGAAGGCAAGGATTTCCAAACAGTATCTACTAATATTTAACACCTCAATGTTCACAGCGGTATTTTTAACATACAAGACATCTCTTCATTAACTATATTTCTTTCCTGCTCTAAACAATGGACCTTAAGAATTTTAACACTTCTTCTATGATGTATGAGACTGACTGACCACATCCACTTCTCTTCTGCAGGGTTTGTAAAGTCAAAATAATAAGTTTTCTTCTAACTACACTAGAGCTTTCTTCTGGATTATTCTCAATAATCAAGAAATTAGATTATTCCTCCTAATAAATGAGGAAGGTGAAGCTTTACACTATCTGTAAACAATCTTCCTTTCAGTCAGGACTAGGTAGGTTCATAAGTAACTAAAGGCAGCTGAAGCTGTGAAATATCAAAAGAAGCAGCCCCCTCCTGCAATATACTCTGGGCACTTGCAGATTATATGGGTTTCAGAAGCAGCTGACAAAAATCAGAGAAGAAATACCTGTTTAGAGTTACTATGAACACAGGCACTGACTTTTGCTCAGGAACCCCCTGCAGCACAACTTGCTAGAGGCTGGAGGAGCATTCCAGAGAAGCATCAATACATGCTTGCCCTCTTACCCCCATTCCCTAGGCATTCACTGGGCTTTGATCTCACCCAATACAGCCATTCCCACGTTCTTACTGTTTCACACACTTGAACCCCCATCTGTGGAGGACCATACCTGTCACTCAGGTTATCAATTGGTGAGCCCAGTCTATCAGGCAGCCTCCTTCGCTCTGGTGTGCCAATGCAATACCGGTCATTACCAACAGTAATCCGCAAACTCTGTTCCAGTGAAGACTCAGAGCGGAGACTCGGTGAACGTCTCTGTGAATTGAAGAAAGAGTGCAAGCCCATCAATCAGGGAATTTTAACCACAGCTCCAGAGAGGCAAGTGACTCTGGTCTGTTTAACATACGAGACTTGGGGTGAAAGGATCAATTAAAAAAAAAAAAAAAATCAAACTAGAAGAACAATTGTTCCAAATATTGCAATTGTCTTTGGTTACTAAAGAAATCGGAGGGTATTGACTGCATTTAATTTCTCACCCCAGCTGCCAATAACATGTTCTATATTTACATTACCTAGAAGGGAAATTGTCAACTCAAAAATACATTTCATAAAGCAACACTTTGGAAGGTGGAAAAAACAGAGAGAAGTTCAAGAAGTCCCAGATTTGCTGCTGTCCTACTTTCTTTGTAGAGGAGAAGCAGCTAAACAAACATTGCATGAGAAAACAGTGCCAGGAATTTCTTAATAAAAGTGTCTGGATTTCTGGCCCTTTCTAGCTTTAGTAACAACACGAACCAGAGTATAAACCAGAGTAAACAAAGATTTTCCTAGCAGTGATGTTTTCAACAGTTTTCCTCACTTCACGCTGCTTTCAGCAGGTTAAGTACAACACAACAGTAAAATGATCATTGACCATAGAAATATCTTCTGTAATAGAGTTCCTATTATCATTATTTATTATTGGTAGAGCTAAACCAGAGCTAAGTAAAGTTGCCTTTGAAAAAAATCACAGTAGAGAAGGTCTGAGCTAACTGCCTCTGCACAGACCTTCCTTTGGACACATATTCAATACAGAATATGACGTTACTGGTAAGTTATGCTTAATTAGCTGCGCCTCACATCTTTCCAGAATATGGCACTAGAATACAGGAATGATCAAAGTAAGGAGAGTTCCATAAAAACAGATGAGACTGCCTGAAGACAGAGATAACTTGATTTACTTTTTCAAACCAACATGGTTTATGTTCTGCTTAACAGGAAGCAATGAACCAACTTCAGTTCTGCTAAACCAGTCATGCACTGCATATTGGTTTTACTGCTGAAAACTGGAGTAGTAAGCAGCAGGTGCACTATGTTGTCTGCATCCATCCTGAGAAGATGCAGCAGATTCAGCTCAATTCTCCAAGAGACCAAAAGAACAGTATATAATCTCCAATAAGAAAGCAAAGGAATACCCTCACAAATTTGCCTGAATAGAATTTACTTGCAGCACAAATCTACACCAGAATCTATTGTGCACACGATTTTGTTCCAAGGTAACATATTAATGGTTTAAGTTTTGCTCCATTAATCTGAATCCCAGCATTTATCAGAATACGTCTTATTTACTTTGTAACATCAACTGTGCTGAATAGTACAACATGATCCGGCAACAGCCTGGGTGACATACAGCATACTCAAGCTGCATGTATGTCATACAAACACACTCCAAAGGCTCAGGTGTGCCCAGTGTAACACTGAATTTTGAGGGCTGCCTCAAGAAGCGATTATTTTGAAGGGCATCATCTTGTCATTGGCCTGTTGGCAAGTTGGACACATACATGACAACTGTCTCCAGGAACTGGAGACAGAGAAGTGGCAATTACATCTCAGAACAAATTTCCAGGCAAAAGAAAGAAACAGTTTACATTTAGAAAGTTTGGGATGTATGGATTTCCTATGACTGCCACAGAGACAGCCCAGAGACAGCAGTTACAGGGGTAAATATTTAATTTCACAATTATTTTTTTTTTCAGTTTGAGAAATTCCACTTTTAAAAGCTTTTGCTTTAACAGCTTTTTCATTTGGAGCACCGAACACCACCACCAGTCCTGCCTATGCACTGCATTTTTTTTCCTTCCTTCCTGAGATGATGTCTAAACCAGTTACCACTGCCATATTATTGCACAGGTTGCATACCAACTCTTCATTTCACCTTTCTCTGTTGACCCAGCATACTCCAGTCCTCTAATTTCAGCCAATTTTCTTAGAAAAAAGCAAAGAAGCTGAGAAGAACTTTAAGAAGAACAACGACACAGATTAGCAGGAACAAATAAAAGTAGCATGTGTCAACCTTGCAAGAATAAATAAAGTCCACCAAAACCTCTCATGGTACAACCTTGACCTTCTCCTCCTCAATTACATTTTTCAGTATCGCCCCAAACATTTGCTGTCACTCCATGCTCTTACAATTCCCACAAAGTTTTCCCCAGCTACTAAGAAACTAACTCCATCCATACTTACAGTGTCCAATACACAGCTCCACTGGCAGTCAGCATCTCAGTTATGCATGGGAAAATGGGCAACGATGCTGATAACCTGGGGGGAATGCATGCACTCTATCTTAAAAAAAAAAAAGAAGACCTAAACCAAACTAAACAATTCCCAGAATCAAGAAAAGGGAATAAGAAATCTCTTAAAGCTGCTCCTTCCATATTCCAATTCATATGAAGGGGAAGGGACAATAAGTTAAGGACTTGCACTCAAAACTTTTCTGCATTTCAACCGCACGCCCTTATACCATCAATGTCCTTGTTCCACATCCTACCTATTTCACCCTTATGCATACACTCCCCTCTTCCAAGCTCTCCTTGTTGGAGCTTAAATTCCTCTTAGTCTTCTGTCAAAATCCATCTCCTTTCAGTGACAGGTCTAAAACGCCATTTACACATTTGTGTAACTCTCCATATTTCCACACTTCGTATTCTCAAACTTCTGGAGAGAGGGGCTTAAGTTGTATAAATCTGAAAACTTTATCTGATCATGCTGACCCAACACATCTACTGTCTGCTTTGTTTTGATCCATTTAGTTTCACTGCTGGAAAACATCAGCACGACCTCAGCTTTTTTCTTTCTCTAATTAATGCTACTTTGGTAAACAGTATTCTAAAAAGTAAAATCGGCCCGTGGATGTAATTTATGCTTCATAAGGTCACTTATAAAGCAGAAGTAGTGTTAGTCAAACATTTTTTGGTGGATAAAAACTTCCATGTAAAAAATGAGCACAATATATACTTTAAGAATTACTTACACCAGGCTTTAGCATATGCAAGAGATGGCACAATACAGGTTAAAAAGCTATATTTAATTGCCTCTTACTATGAAAGCTGCTTCTTAAAGAAAGGTTTTCCTTAAATGCAGTAATATTCTTGTAAATAAACAAAAAAATCTATTTGGCTCAGCAGTTCAGCACTAGCTAACTTGCTGAAGTCTTATTTCTAGGGTTAATAATTTTTCAGTCCTTCTTCTCTGAAATTAGAATAGGCAAGAAAAACATCAAGAACCTGCAACAATTTGCTGAGATGATCACTGCAACTTGAGCCGGAAGGGTTCAAAATAACACTAGAAGAATAGCGTTTGACAAGAATAACGTTTGAGTAAAGTGCGGAGGTTTTATGGAGTTTATTTTTTCCCTCTAAAGGGAGTGTGGGAGGTTTTGAGTCAAAAATTCCTAGTTCAAATTTCCCCAAGTCTGCACTGCCAGTATATTCAGCATTGAAAATTTTATTACAGCCAGCACAGGTTCACCGACTACGATGGATGCAGTGAAAAGGCAGACTGAGCAATGGTGAAATCAGTTTAAGAAAGTTCTGCTCCTGTATTCCAGTTTGTTATCCCCTCAGTTGTGACCATGCAACTGTCCATCAAGCCACTACACGAAATGACGTGAATCAGATGAAAAATTATCTTTTTTAAAAAATTACTTATTTTCAACCTGGGTCTTACCAGCAATGCAATTGGCAGGGCTATCCCACAACCGACTTATAAGACTGAGCTAACACTGAAATACAGCCTAAAAACAAATGGCCAGAGGCAAGCTTCTCAGTCTGGCTCGACTTAACTGTCAAATGCAACATTATCTTCTCCACTTAACTGCTAAATACAGCATTATCTTCCTGTACCTTCAGGACAGCTCACCTTTAAATAACAAATAGCACCGACAGCTGAATTTTAACTCCATTACAATCATCTGTGATCTCTTGTACAGCTCCAGCTCCAAAGAAATCCAGTAATAACCTATGCCACCATGAGAAAGGGCAATCCCCATTCTCTCTTGGGGTCCCATCATGCAAGAAACGATAGAGGCAATATTTTTTTATTGGACTGACTTTCAGCCACACTGTTTCCTCAGATCACCTCACCCTACAACCTCACAAATACAAGCGTGAACACAAGGAAGTGGGACAGAATATACTGCAGAACAAGAGGAAAAAGTGAGTGTACTGTTCTTTTTAATGGCATACACGCTGGATTGAGTGACCATGGAACCACTGCCTAAAATATTCCAATATGGAAATCTCATCTTTCAGCAAAATACAAACACGCAGTGAACCTATGACATATGACAGGTAACAGTTATCAGACAAAACAACCCTTGCACTAAAGAGTAACAAGAGGAAACCTAAGTCAGCGAACGACATTTGCTCAAAAAGAAGTGCTTTATAACATTACTTCTAAAGGAAAAGTAGTGTTGGTCAAACACCTTTTTGTGGACAAAAACATGCCATACACTTTGGTTTAGTACGAATGAAGGCGTCTGCACCCAAGGTGGTATCATTTCAGATGCCAAATCAGAGTTTCACACGCTCAAATCAGGTTGTGCCAAGACCGAGCGAGAAGACTGAAACACCTTGTACACAGCTCCAACTACAAAGCAGTGCCTATCAAAGAATACCTCAGAGACATAAATCTGTAACACAGCCTCCTTTGTACACCCACGACAGCAGGAAGAACCCAAACCACTCATTCGGTGGTTCAAATTTCTAGTTCAAATTATCCTATTAAAAAAAGTTATCTCCCCATAAATTAAACCAATATTTACACAATAACACAAACCAGTGTCAAACAGGGGAAAGCAACTAATTACAGCCTTCGCAAAAGACAGCACGATCTTTAAGCCTTATCTAAAATGGCTCAGGCTGATAAGAGGGAAATAAAAATGTAACGGAAATCTGAAGGAAAAACTTTACTTAATTTTGAAATAGATTACTACTTCTTCTCTAAGATAAAAGAAGATTCCTAAAGCAGATTCTTTTCTTTAAAAAAGAGAAGAATCATAGAATAATTAGGTTGGAAAAGACCTTGAGATCATGAATTCCAACCATATATGTCCACTACCTAATACCTCTTCATCTCTGAGAAACAGGTCCCTTACAGCGAAGAGGAATCAATTATTTTATTTCTTCTTCTCTAAGAGGAAGAAAAGATAGAAGAAGATTCTTAGAGAAGACTCTTCTATTTCTTCTTCTCTAAGAAGAAATAGCTCCTCTTAAGAAGAGAAGAAGAGGAAATGTCTCTTCTCTAAGGAACAGGTCCGCCAGAAGGGACAGGAATCAATTATTTTATTTCTTCTTTAAGAAGATAGAAGAAGATTCTTAAAGAAGATTCTTCTATTTCTTCTTCTCTAAGAAATCTCTCTTCTTAAGAAGAGAAGAAGCAACAGCTCTTCTTAACAAGAAGATATATCTCATCTTCTCGAAGGAACAGGTCCCTTACAGGGAACAGGAATCAATTATCTTATTTCTTCTTTAGGAAGCAGAAATCCCTCCTCTAGGGGAGGCAGCATAAATCTCTCTTCTCTAGGGAAAGAAGCAGAAATATTTCTTCTTCTGTAGGAAAAGAAGCAGAAATATCTTTTTGTTCTCTAAGAAAATAAGAAATATAGAGAAGAGAGGACAGCAGAAGATCCTTAGAGAGTCTTAGAGAAGAAGATTCTTCTACTTCTCCTCTGAGAAGCAGGAATCTGTCTTCTCCCCGAGGCACGGGTGGCCCCACGGCCGCAGGACTCTTCCCCCCTCACCGCGCCCGGGCCGGTCCCCGCCACCCCCCGGCGGGACTCACTCACCCTGGTGCCATCGCCGTGCTCGGCGGCGCGGCGGGCGCGGGGCGCGGCGGGCGCCGGGGTGTCGGGCAGCCTGCGGGCGCGGTGCGGGGACGGCGAGCGGCGGGCAGCGCCGCGGTGCCCGGACGGGGAGCGGTGGCGGCGGGGCGGCGAGGCGGCGGCGGCGGCGGAGGAGGAAGAGGAGGAGGAGGTGGAAGAAGGAGGAGGCGGAGGGGGAGCCCGGCCGCGTCCCGGCGCCGCCGCTGTGCTGGAGCGGGGGGCGCGGGACCCCGAGGAGGAGCTGCCGTCTTTTAGCCGGTGCGAGGAGGAGGACGACGAGGAGGGCCCGGCGCGGCCGCTGCTGGAGCGGTACATCATGATGGTGATGATGATGATGATAGCGATGGCGGCACCGCGGGGGGGGGGGGTCCCCGCGGGCGCCCCGGATCCCTCTGACCCGCCCCCCCTCCTCCTCTTCCCCCTCCCGCCCCCGAGCGCGCTCCCGAGCCAGGCACTGCCCCCCCCCCCACACCTTCCGTGCGCGGGAGGGGAGGGGGCGTGGCGAGCTCGGGCCGGAAGCGTTGCTTGGGGGACGCCCGCATAAAATGGCGGCCGGCCGGCGCGTATGGGTCACGTGGCTGCAGCGGGGGGGGGGGGGGGGGGGGGGGGGGGTAGTTGGTGTTGCTGCTGGCGCGGGAGCCGTGCGTCCCTGCATCCTTTTCTCTTCCCTCCCTTCCCTCCACTTCTTCCTGCTGCTGCTCCCCGGTGGGGATACGCTGGGGTGAGCGTAGGTGGCTGCTCCAGCCGGTTTGCCTCGCCCCCGGGGCTTCCCGCTGCTCACGGAGGCTGAGCCCGAGCCGGGGGGGACACTCCCTCTTGCTGGAGCCCGAGGTGCTCGCGGTGGCAGCTGTGCAAAAGTCGGTTACTATTAGAAAAAGTGGAGTGGTTTCAATTGAAGCTGAAGTTTTCGTCAAAGTATTTTTTGGAGGTCGAATGGAACGTCTCTCTGATAGCATGGGGGTTTTTTTATAGCCTGTATTTTTGTTGTTTCTTTATGTTTCTGTTTGGTTTTTTTGTTTCAAATGGTGTTTTTCCAGACTCTGTTATGCTCTTTGTTCTTCTGGAGAAGATAAAAGTCTTGTATGAAGCATGATCTGTGCTGAACAGATGTGTCTTGTGTAATCACCTGTTTACGGCCTTTCCCCATCTCAAATGCAATGTCAGACAGAGCTGGCTCCAAATTAGTAAGAGATTTGGCTGTTGTGAGGTTCATAATAACGTTAAGATTAGTCCTCGGAAAGTAATAAGATATGCATAAGACGTATGGGAAAACTTATACACGTGCATGTAAGTGGGAAATGTATTCTGTAACCAGCTCTTGTATCCTTGATTGATGGAGGTTGCTCCCTCGTGTTGCCCAGCCCTGATTAAAGGATGCTTGCTTAATAAAACTCCAAAATGAGTGTTAAGAGAGTTTATTTGCCAGTATTTTCAGTAGCAGCCTCCAGGCCAAAGCCAAAAGCAAAAGGGCTTTGGGGTTCTGGGGTTCCCCCCCCAGTGCTGTGGAGCTTGTTAGTATGGGTGTTCTCCTTAAGCAGAAACACGTTCAAGAGGCTGCTCCATGAGATGAGGCTGAGCCAGTAGTTCAGCAAATTTCTGAACATATTTTCTTGCGGGGATGATGTGATATGGTGTGATATGATATGAAGGAATAACTTCTTGCCTCTTCACCTGAGCATCCCACTGCTGACTGCTTAGCAAGTGAGGATGGCAATTTTGATTCTCATGATGAAATGTTTCTGCTATTTCATGATGGGGGCTGCCCTCTGTGAGGAGGAGGAAGAGTGTTTTCAATTAACTGAAATGAGCTATCAGCAGAAAAAAATGCAGAGAAATGACGGTTCTGATTAAACTCTCAGTTTCCCAAGCTCCTGAGCTTTTATATCTTGTTTAGAAGTTAGAAGAAGTTTCATGCATTAGATTTGTATTTTATCATTAGCTAAGTGACATGTGAGGGGTTGCATTTGAAGACCCAGTCATTTTTTGCAGCTTTGCATAATATTCTCCTGTGTTTCGGGGGGAATGTATTTGCTAGAATGTAAGGCATGTTTGAAACATGCTACTTATAGCAACAGCAACTCAAAGAGCAGCAGGCCTGATGGGTGGGGGTCGGGCTGATACTGTAATAAATTATTTCTGCTGGGAGTGGTTCGGTATAATTGTGTATTAAAACTGTTTACCCCACCTTTACATTTTCTGAGTGAGCGCACCATTGCACAGGCTCAGGAAATACGCTTGGCTATGCCCATCATCAAAACAAGCATAAGCTATATATAGAGTATCTTATTTTCCGTTACCATTGTCCAATCCTCTCCCTTCTCTCCTCGATTTGATAATGTTAATCAGCGACCTTAATTCAATTACAACTATCCTGGCATAAGAATCTCATCTTTGAGGATGCTTGGCAAACTGCAGATCTGCTTCTGGTGGGAACAAAAAACAATATAACTATGGAGGGGAGGCAATGGATACTCAACTTGTTTCAAGTAATACCCTAAGCAGCAGAGGCAGCAGTTTAGCAGGAATTTCCCAACTAGTTTCACATTGTAGATAACATCCAAGTAGTATACAGGAATATATTTTTATCCCAAATGTCTCTTCATGCACTAGTGCTGGGAGTCTGTGTCAAGTGCTCAGTTTCACCAACTGAAATAAGCAAAAACAGGGTAGTAAGAGGGAGAAGATGAGCTTGTTTAGTTTTGGATGTCTCTTCCATGCTGTTGCTTTCTTTACATCTGTTTTAAAAAATGGTTTTAAACCACAGTTTGGTGTCAAAACAGTTGAGTAAAAAGCCACAAATCCAAGAAACCCAGACAATTATTTTATTTTCCTGTCAGTTTATATAAAGTTATGCGTATAACATCTAAAAGCTTTGCAAAATGCCAGAACAGGAAAATACGTTCTAACTTCTTTTTGTCTTCTATCTGAAGGTCTACAGATGTCTCGGTGGTTTCTGGCATGGATTTCAGTGGTATTTGGAAAGTGAGGGAATCCAGATACCAATAGCTAATCAGAAATTTCATTAGAACTTCTATCTCTACACCAGTATAAGTAAACACTCAAGGGAGGAATGGTAAAAAAGCAAATGATACTTGTGGTGTTCAGAAGAGGAAAATTCCATTTGTGGAGGAAAAATACTTGACTGACTAGTGCTCATTAGCATTTTGTAGCACCCTGTCATCTTACTGAGCAATTACAATTACAACTTATAAACTCACTCTGTACTAATCGTGGTGTCTTCTTTCAATCACATGATTTGCTGAGTTAAGGTTTTTAAAGGAATCGAACACCTGTAGTTGGATTCGCTTAATTATTCTTAAAATCAGCACTAAAATTTGGACCTGATGGTGCAGAGCAAATTTTTTTTTGCAGCAGCACCTCTTTGCAAGAGGAAGTGCTGCAGTTTGTTTCAGGGATTAAAAAAAGTCAGACAAGGTCCTTATCTGCTTTGCAGAGGTTTTTGTGATACTCTGTGCCTGGTGCTCCAGACTCTTACTGGACAAAGGAGGTGCCAGTCGGTCTGCTCTGCTACAAGTTCAGCTCCCAAACTCCTCTTTGGAATTCCAAAGCTCATCTTCAAACTTACAATTAGCTGCTGCTTGGAGAGAATTTATCTAATTGGATGCTGAGGGCAGTGTTGGGGTAATAAGATATCTCTGAATTCTCATTAGGCCTCAAATAAGCCAGTCACGGGAGCAAATGGCATTGAGAAAGAAAAGAACATAATGAGAAAAGCTAGCAGTCCTTAGTATGAAGAAGTAAACACAAATGAAAATTGAAGTTAAATCAGGTTAGACCATTAGGTTAAAAAGCAGTACAGTAACAAAGGAAAAAAAGTAAGACCTTAATTGTAATTGTTTACCCACTTAGGACCAAGTGAAGACTAGATACAGGTGTGTGAGATGACCATACAGCGCTCGAATGTTAAAAGGCGAAGTTGCTGCTAAGAGCAATGACGATTTCTGTGTTTTTATGACGAAATGAGTTCTCATGACAAGGTGCAGTGGAAGATATTGCTCTGTCTTCTGAACTTTGCATTATTTCTTCCTCTGGAAAACAGGGCAAAAGATGTATGTTATGTCTTCATATCCAGGCAGAGCAGCCTGTTCATGAAAAGTTTTGGACTGAGCTAAGTAATCAAGCCGTCCTTGGTCACGATGTCATGAAATTTGAGGATGGTTCAGCTGATAACAGAGCCCTGACTGAGACCGCAGAAAAAGCATCCAAATAAACAATTGCTTTCAGAGACTATTACATCTATAATTAAAAGCTTCATATTTCTGGATTAAAGGCTTGTCTACGCTGGCTGCTGTTTCAGCTCAGTAGTTACTTTTAGCTGGGAAGTGCCATGGGCCTGCAGTTTACACTCCTTCCCTGACTCAGAATCCTGGGAGGGGTATTAAGTAATCTGTTACAAAATAAACTTGTCAGAGAAAAGGGGGGGGGGGGCAGCCTCCCTTTCCCAGATAGCTCTTCCTCTCTGTGGGTGGGAGAGCACTGAAAAAATGGATAATCAAAAATGAATAAAATCTGGCCTGCATTGGCCTGTGGGGTGGATTAAATTAAACCTGATGTTGGGGGGTTTTTTCCATTTTGAATGCTCTGATTTTTGTGGGTTTTTTTTAATAAATGTCACTTGTCTGATTATTTGTAGTGCATAAAGTACTTTGTAAAAACTATACCCACAAGCCTGTACTCCATAGGGTGCATATCTTAAATCCATCGAGTACATAGCAGTAAATGTCACAGGCAACAATATTCGGGAGAAGGGGAACTAGCCAAAAAGAGGCATGAAGAGGAGGAAAGTCTATTTAGATTCATGCCTTGCTCCTGTTTACGTGTATTTATGTGGAAGAGGCACCAGTGATTCAGATCAGTTGGGGTCGATTTGGGTTTTTTAATACCCTCTATGTTTTCCCATATGTGTGTAGATGGTGGTGTCTGGAGCAAAAAGGGATCCATCGCATCTGAGAACTGTCCGTCTTTCTGTTGGACTGGAGAAGTTTGTGGGTTTGAAGATGAAGACCTTAGGAGAGATGAACAAGCAGAGCACAGCACGTGAAAAAGGAGAATGCTAGGATGCGATGTGGCTGAAATGGAAAAGCTCTGAGAGGGATTAGCTCAGGGGAGAGAGGATGGTGTTTGTCCTGATACCTGAGAACTCCTCTGGTGTCTTATTAAGTCAAGGGGAAGTGCTGGTCTCTTTGTTTTGTTTGGAAATAAGTAAGACATCAGAACCATGAAATCTGAAAGTTTCACTTTTGCAGCTCATGCTTTAGCCTCACACATTCCTTGTTTGCTGTCTTAAGAGTTCATTACTTTCACAACATTGCTTCCTTGAGTGGAGAAGACATAAAACTTCTATTATAAAGGCCTATGGAAGAAATATTGTTCTAGAAGCCTTTGTATGACCTGTAGGGAAAAAGAGCAGACTGGCCCAATACACGCAGTGTGCATGACCAATAGCTGGCTTGGTTATGAATAGGCAGCCTTGTAGCTATGACACACTGGCAAAGATTGCTCTCAGGGCTGTGAGAAATCAGAATCCTCAGAGACAACAATTAAACAAGGAATGGTATGTATTTATACACATTTAGGAAAACTGCACTCTTCCTGCTCCTTGTAAGGAAACTGTGATTAGAGGGTACTGTAGTCGCCCAGCTTACTATTATCTCTGCTGTTTCACACTCCCTCAGCCACATTAGTCTCTTTTCCCAGACAGGAATGTTACTGATATTTTCCTTCCTCAGCACCCCACTGATAACACTTTGAAGCTTAGAGAATGCTTTATTTTATCTCTGATGAGCTGTGTATTGAAAGTAAAGTTTGCTGTCTATGATGAATTATTTACAAGGGCACTTTAATTTTCTCTGGCAAGAGAGCGTACTGAAGTATCTGGAGCATCTCCTATAAATCCACCAGTAGCAGGTAAAAATGCCAGGCAGTGTGATAATGCTTCATGCACACTCCTGTTCTATATAACTGTCTGGAGGGGATGAGGCTGGATGTACTCTCAGGTTTGTTTTCTCAGCTGGAAACTCGCCTCCCCCAGTGTAATCTCTTCTTTCAGTAAAGACCAAGTGTTGTATTTGGGGATGCTGCTCTCCAAATCACAGGCTAGTAGCTTTCTTTGCTCGCTTCTTGCACTGGCTGAAAGTGTAAGGGAATATTAGGAGTGGGAGGGCATGTATAATGGTTTTTTTCTTGAACAGTGACATTCACCCATCGGGAAATAAATGAGCAAAACTTATTATTGCAAACAAGATATCTCCAGATGGCAGAAGGGTTGAAACTAGAAGACCTCTAAGGTCCCTTCCAAATGATTCTATGTATGTGTTTATGCTCTGGACAGACATAGTCACTGAGCACAATCAGGGTAAAATTGAGTGGATTTGTTTAGCTCGTGGTTGTATTTGGTTAACAGTGATGTGGATTTGTATGTGTGCTTAGTGTTACTGCACTAGGAGAGCTCTGGGTACGCTGCTCTGTCATAGGCAAAGTGCTGCCTGGGCAGTAGCTGCAGGTGGCGGCTTCTGGAAGCACAGTGGGCCATGAATATTCCCATGCCCGGTGTGTGCGGGTATAAAAATGTTCATGCTGTTCTAGCCACTATGGGCCAAATATGATAGGAGAAGGAGGGGAGGGGTGAATCAGACCAACGGGAAGGAGCTAGAGGAACATGAGGGGAAAATCACATTTGAGCGTGACCGGGAAACTGATTGTTAAGTTTGTTCTTAAATAGAAGACAACGTGTGGATGAGCTGCAGGTGTTTGATTCGTCTGCGGCGCCTCCTAATGTTGGCCTCGTGCTTGTGATAGAATCCCCGAACTCCCCCGCGTCCCTTTGAAGGCAGCCAGGCTGGAGCTGCTTGGGAAGAGAGGACACAACTCCCCGGCAGCCACTGTCGCCCGTCTGGGCTAACGCCCGCGTTTTCTTGCCCACCGGCCCCCGCCCTATAAATGCCTCTCTCGGTGCCCGCTCCCCATACCGGGCGAGAGGGGGCGTGGCTAGACGAGGGCCGGAGAGGAGTAGAGGCGTGGTCTGGAAGGGGGTGTGATCAGATAGATAGGGGCGTGGTGAAGGGGGCGTGATCGGGCATACAACGTGGGGGCGTGGCCACTTGAGGGGCGGGGTTGATTCGGGGGCGTGGTCAGGTGAAGAGGGGGCGTGAGCGGGAGACGTGAGGGGGCGTGGCCATTCGAGGGGCTGTTGGTCGGGGGCGTGGTAAAGGGGCGAGAGGGGCGTGGCGGGGAGAGGCGGGGACGTGGCCAGAGCAGAGGCGTGGTCCAGGGGAGGGGGTGTGGTCAGGCGAGGCCCTTTAGGGGGTGCGGCCAGAGGAGGGGCGGGGCCAATGGGAAGAAGGCGTGACCAGGCGCTTAACGGGCGTGGCCAGATGGGGAATGACCAAAGGAGGGGACGTAACCGGACGGGGCGTGGCCATCGGAGGGGCGTGGTCAGTGAGGCGCGGGGGGCGGGGTCTGGTGTCGCGCCCGTGGGTGTCTCGGGTTTCCCGCGCTCCTGTGGCGGGCGGTGCTGCGGCCGGGGGGCTGCCGTGACGGGTCCCGGTATCCCAACTCCCGTGCAGCTGTGCCCCGTCCCTGCGTGCCTAACCAGTGGCTCTCGGTCCGCTCCAAGCTGGAGACGGGTCGAGCTGGTGCGAACGGGACGCGAGGGCGGAGTCGTGCTGGTTCTCTTCTCCTGTGTAGCTTTTAGGTGCCTCCTGCTTCCCTGGATGGGCCCCAGCGTCCTCACGTGCCATCCAGAGGACGGTTAGCATTCCCCGCTGCTTTAAGGGGTGCCATTGTGGAAACTGACCTGAAGAGGGAAGAAATTGTTTACTGTATGTGTGGTGAGGCGCTGGAACAGGTTGCTCGGAGAAGTCAGATGCCCCATCCCTGGAGGTGTTCGAGGCCAGGTTGGATGGGGCATTGAGCAACCTAATCTGGTGGGAGGTTGGACCGGGATGGGCTTTAAGGTTCCTTCCAACCCAAACCGTTCTATGCTTATTGTCAAAATATTTCTCGGAGTGATCACTTAGAAAGGCAAACGCTTCCTGGTGTTAGTTTCAAAGGATAACCTGGCCGTGGGAAAAAAAAATCAGCCTGGAAATAAGCAGAAAGTTTCAAATTGCCAAAATGTGCAGATCCCAGGGTGATTTAAGGGGACAAACTATTTTAAGCTGGAGCTTGACTATATTGTAAAGTAGGTGATGAGATTGCAAGTGCGCAAGAGCAGGGCCTGGACTGTGTGACCCAGGAAGTTGCCTCTAGCCCTATGTTCATTTCTTATCACAATTCCCCTTGGACTGGGGCTGTACTTTCTTCATTTTGAACCTCATTCTGTTTTTTTCTTTTCTACCCTAGGAGCTCCTGTCTCTCACATTGAATTCCCAGCAAAGAATGGAGAACATCCTGGCTGGTTTGTGTGGGACCAGCCCAGAAGATCCACTCCCTGTGTGGGTTCATGGCAGCGTTGGCCATTGCTTTAATCAACTAACGTTAAATGTGATTCCTCATGTGATCCTTGCAGTGGTCAGTGCCTGCTTCCTTGGCACTCCAAGGTATGTCGACTAACTTGTCTGGCTCTTGATTATTATGCAGGGCTGGAGGTGTAGTGGAAAGGCTGGAAATGAGATCTCCCTATAGTGTACTGAATAAATAATTAGAGAAGAACATAATATTATAATGTTGTCCTGTTTGTCAGCATCTGTCCTAATTCAGAGTACTGTGTACAGCTCTGGTCGCTCCATTGCAGAAAGGAATCCAGAAAGAATAGAGAGGGTAATAAGCATAAAATCACAGAAAGTAATTCAGAAGAATTTCGGTGAATGGGAAGTCTTCTGGGGGAGGATATAAATCCAAGGTAACATGGAAGATGCATGTAAGGTAATGAGTTCAGAGAAACGAAAAATTGTTTTTCTGTTTACCCTCTTCTGAAATGCATAAGCATAGCAATGTTCACTGATATTGAAAGGCCATAAATGATAATGAAATGAGTGATATGAAATAATTTGTTGGACAATAGATTATGGACTTTAAATACACCACTTTGAAACCAACAATAAAAATAATGTTTCTAGACAAATACCACAAAAACAAGATAAATCAAGGATCAGAAACGTGACACAGGATTTGATCCTCCAGAATTCGTGTTAAAGAGATTAAATATGCCTTTTTTTTTTTTTTTTTTTAAATCCTCAGCTACTGGAGTCTGATTTGAACATAGTTTGCAAAAAATTTGTTTTAGGGAGATGCTATACTTTGGTAGCATCTGAATGTCTGGTGTTGATCAGATACTGGGCTATGTTGACCTGATGTAGTTTAGGAATGCCTAGTCTGAAGAAATGACATATCTAGGGAAGTGAATCCAGGGGGTTGAGTAAGGGTAAACAAAGGTAAAGGAGGCAGTAGAGGCAGAAGAAGGGAGAGTACTGACTGAGAGGTCATCTAATTTCAGCTGTAATTCATTTCTCTGCTCTTTCCTCCTGTAGGTCTGGGTCTGGCGTACCTTGCAGAACAGGCTGGGGATTCAGAATCACTGCCTCCTTCGTACTTGCAGGCCTATTCCTTGCTGATATCATCCCAGCCACCATTTCTCACCAGGAGCTTGGCCCTGTGTACCTGGAAGTGCTGGCAAATGGCATTGCCATCCTGACATGGCTCACACATGGCCTTGCTCTTCTCATGCTTTTCAGGTCCTTTCACAGTTCTACCAGGGGCCCTGTGGTCCTGGCTCTCCTCACTCTCTTACCACTACCTTCCTTCATCATCACGCTGGTGTGGTACTGCCAAAGCAGGACAGCTTGGTCTCCTGCACACCCTGCTGCCTCCTCCAGGTTTGCCATTCTCTGCCTTCAGCTGGCTTCTCTGCTTGTGTATATGATTGGCTACCTCTTACCCACCACTGGCAGGCAAGACTTCCTCTCCATCAATCGCTCCTGGCAACAAGACCAGCTCATCTCAGAGCCCGGCATCCCAGTTCCTGAGCAGCAGGGAGTGGCAGAAGATGGCGAGAGTTGGCTCTCACGCTTCTTTTATGTTTGGATGAACCCTCTTATGAAACGTGGCTATCAGTGGAAGCTGAACCAGCCACAGGATGTCTATGTGCTTCCTCACCAGCTCCAGGCTGCCAGAGTCTGTGATCGGTTCTACTCTTGCTGGCAGAAGAAAGCAGCTCTGCACCAAGTAGAGGAGGAGGAAACAGTGTCTCTTACTAGCCCAATCATTGCTGGAGGTGATGGGAGTAGCAGTGCCCTGGACAGCTCACATCATGCCCAGGAGGCCGTGCAACTCTTATCAGTCCTTCATGCGGCCTTTGGGCTTCGTTTCTACTCCCTCGGACTTCTCAGGCTGGCCAGCAGCCTGCTGGATTTCTCAGGTCCTCTGCTTCTGAACATGCTGGTGAACTTCATGGAGTCACGGCAGGAGCCCCTGAGCCATGGGGTGCTCTATGCGCTCGGGCTCTTTGCTGGCTCCTTCCTGGGTGCTCTTTTGCGGAACCAGTTCAACTATGAGGTGAACAAGGTGTCGCTGATGGTGCGGGCTGCTGTCATCTCTGCCATCTATCGGAAAGCTCTGCGTGTCAGCGGCACCAGCCTTGCCCGCTTCACTGTAGGGGAAATCGTCAACTTCATGAGCACAGACACCAGTAGGATGGTCAACTTCTGCCTCAGCTTCCATGAAGTGTGGAGCCTGCCTTTTCAGTTTTCCATTACCCTCTACCTTCTATACCAGCAAGTGGGGGTTGCCTTTCTTGGAGGCTTGGCCCTGGCATTACTGCTTGTGCCCATCAACAAGGTCATAGCCAACCGCATCATGATGAGCAATAAGGAGATGCTGAAACACAAGGACTCACGGGTCAAGGTAAGGGACAGCTTTTGGCTCCCTTAAGTTTGTTGCTATATTTTCTCCCTGTTTTTCCCTAGAACATTGGCTTTTTGGCTGCTTGCCGTGATCCCAAGCAGATTAATTGTATCACAGCTGTTGGGAAAATGGCGAGGGGGGTGCACACATGCACACATACTTGGTTCAAAAGTGTTTCAGGGTGATGCAGTTTCACCACCGACAAGATAATGAATGTCTATTGCTCATCTTGCCCCCTGGGGTAATTCAGGTTCCCTGTCAGGTTTCTTTTCTGTATGTAGTAGATAAGGTAGGTATTCTGATTATTACCTCTAGTGATGCTTCTAACCTATCACTCGCGTAATGCTATCAATGATGAGGCGGCTTGCAGTTTGTCAGAAGCAATGATTACAGATATAGTAGGTTTATATCTACTGTGGCACCCTCAGTCATCTTTTCCACTGTTTTCTGCATATTTGTGGTGTTGTCTCTCTCCTTGCCACATCAAATGTTTGATTGTTTTGTGAGGGGACAGCATTTTCATTCGCTATTTCCATCATGCTTTGGAAGCATGAAACATAAGTCAGCTCCATGGCAGACCTGTTGGGAGCTTTAACAATAATTCTCTTGATGATAGAAGGTGCATCTAGTTCTATGGGGTATGCTGGAACTTCTCCAACTACTGCAAGACTGGTTTGCTGAATAAACGCTCACATTTTAGTATTCTTTAATCTTAGGCACAGACACATCTTAGCTTGCTCTGCACAGGCTGACCTGAGAGCAGGAGAGAGAGGGCAGCATGCTACAGGGACACCTGAGCTGCTGGATGTGAGCCAGGCAGGCTCTGGATAGCGTAGCTGTGTGGTGGCAGAACCAGGCCTGAGAGTCAAGTGGTACTATCTCAAGGGTCTGTCAGGCTAATGTAGTTAAATGGCATCCAAGCTGGAGCTAGTAATTCCGCATGTCGCTTCACCTATATTGCACATCCTTCAGATGGGAAACAGTGTAATGTTTTGCTGTTTTGTGAGCCATACACAGCACAAATGGTGGAGGAAGCTGGTGGAATAAGTGAGGGCAAAGTTCCCCAGTAGATGCCTCCTGAGTTTGTCTTTGTTAGCAATAAATGGTTCCTGATATCTCTAGCCTGTCCCTTAGTAGGAGGCTACTGCAAATCTGGCCTGAGCCCAGATGCCTATCTGGCGTTTGGTGCATTAGGCTGGTACTAGTTGCTCCATGTGCTTTTCCTCTTTGCCTGCAGCTAATGACAGAATTCCTGTGTGGCATTCGTGTTATCAAGTTTTACACCTGGGAGAAGCACTTCAGCACCAGGATAAATGCCTGCCGGGCTAAAGAGCTGCAAAAGTTACAAGCCATCAAGTATTTGGATGCTCTATGTGTGTATCTGTGGGCAGCACTACCTATTGTTGTCTCCATTACCATCTTCATCACCTATGTCCTGTTGGGTCACCAGCTCACTGCTGCAAAGGTGAGTAGGTAACAGGGTGAGCTCCAGCCTTGTCTCATGCAGAGGACAACCTACAGTGGGGCTGTAGTCCTGAGGTGTCTGCTCTGGGAAATGAACCCAGTCTGTGCCTCCCTGCAGCATTTCAGGCTCTTACTGGTGAAGCTGTTTGGATACAAGATGCAAGGGAGGTACTGCCTCCAACTCATGGCTGCTTCCTTATCCATGCAGGTGTTCACAGCATTGGCCCTTGTCGGGATGCTCATTCTCCCTCTCAACAGCTTCCCATGGGTTTTGAATGGGACCTTGGAAGCCAAAGTTTCCCTGGATCGAATCCAGCGTTTCCTTGAACTCATGGACCAGGACCTGGAAGCTTATTACGCTCTAGGTAATGGTGAAAGGGTGCTGCTGGGACCCTGGGCAGGGGGCATTTGGAGCAGAGAGCTGAGGTATGAGGCCCAGGGGCAGTACTGGAGGGCAGTTAGCTGTCTCTCCATGATTCAAGACATTTGGTTGTCAGAGGCAGAGTGAAAGCACTTTGTGTGGAGATAAAGCTACAACATTCCTCTTTACCACCTGCAGGTTATTGCTTGTCCCCACAGAGCCCTGCTGTGTCCCTTTAGAAGAAGCTGCTCCCTCCTCTGTCCAAAGCTCCTCTGACTGAAGCCATCAACAGCCTTGTTTTAGCCTGGCAGAAAGGCTTGAATGGGTCCCCCTCTCCTGAGCCATCTCAGCTCCCTTTCTCTCTTTCCTTACCTTTAGCCAGCTCCCTGCCATTCTTTTACCTTCAACAATGATAAAACCAGGTTATTCGTACAGTGTCTCCCTGACAGCCCGTAAATCACCATGTGTGTCTGGTGGGAGCTGGAAGGGAAAGGTGGGAGGTATAAGTTTAAGAGCAACTCAGTAAGCAAGCATCTCATTCTGTGGTTGGTTCAAGGACATCATGGCAGGGCCCTGTCTGTGGTCTCATCCATGTGGGAATGAAGCTGATAGTATTTGTGATGGCAAGTGCCTTTCATTTTCTGTCCTTCTCATAGTAGTGCAATGCTGTGCTACTTTTCTCTTGCAGATAGCCCTTCAGATACTGCTACTGCCATGGAGATGCGTTGTGTAGCCTTCTCATGGGTCCCAGTTGAAGAGGAAAGCACCAAGCAGCCCTTATCCACAGACACTCTGCAGCTGCATATTGAGAACCTGTCAGTGAGAAAGGTGAGCAAGGATGCAGGAGTTAACAGAGAGGAATGACACCACAGATGCCAAATAATGGAGCAGAGTTGGCATGTTTTCGTGTTTTCCTTGTCTTATGAGTTGTGCATCGAAGTTATCTCTTGATCAAGAGGCACAGGGCACATATCACATCTATCAAAGCTGAAGAGTGCTGGAGGAGACGTGGCTTACAGCCAAGAGATGAACCGTCTCTCTCTGCTTTCCACCACTGCTGCAAGAGAGGACTGGGCAGGGAACACAGCTGGTCACCAGTGTTAACATTTTTTGCAGACTTGTGTCCTGCAATGTGAGGAGTCTGGTTTACCCAACAACCATACCCAACTCTGCTGCTGGTCCTGTGAGATAGTTCTAGCTTAAGGCAGCAGTCAGCTTTCTTACAGGCTATGTGCAGTTCAAGAAATCTGGATGAGCCACCCTGTATAAGTGCATCAATTTGCTCCTTTTCATTTCCCTTTGCAGGGGATGCTCCTGGGGGTTGTTGGAAAGGTTGGCTCTGGTAAAAGCTCTCTGCTTGCAGCCATCACTGGAGAGCTCATTAAGTAAGTAGCTTAAAGTCTCTTCTGGATAGCAGGCAGGAACAATCCAGTGCTATCCCTATTTCTAGGCCATCTTGATCTGCCAACAGTTTTCCTTTGTTGACCTTTCCACCTCCTTCTGGTGCGCTTGCAGACAGGGTGGACGAGTGCATGTTTGTGATCTGGAGCAAGGATTTGGTCTGGCTGCACAGGAGCCTTGGATACAGTTTACCACTGTCCGTGAGAACATCCTCTTTGGGCGGGAATATGATGCCAGGCTGTATGAGGAGGTGGTGGAGGCCTGTGCCCTCTCCGAGGACCTGAATGTGAGTTCCTAAACTGTGAAGCTGCCTGGGTATTCTTAGCTAGCTTTTGCATCCAGCCTAAGCTTCACGGGGAGCATTTCTCCTTCAGGCTGTAAACTGCTATTCCAATGTCCCAGTCATACAGCATTACTCTGATTACCAGTCACAGGCAATACCTGACCCCATGGTGTGAAATCACTGTGGTAGCACTTCAGATGAGGTTTCCTCTGCTGCTGAGCCAAAAGGTTGTGATCCTGGGCAAAGGAGATGTTCTTGCAGAGAACTGATGACTGCTGAGTTTTTCAGGTAGAACCTGTCAGCAGCCGATGCTTTTTTTTTTTTGATCAGAAGGAACTTGCCTGGGATGTGGAATGGTTTAGTCTGTGGTCTTCTTGTCAGTAATAAATATATTCTAGGTTTGAGGCTTATGGCTGTATTATTCTGTAAACTTGGCTGTTATATATGGTAGGAAGCTGGCCTTGTCCTCCTAGTTTATAACCTGGTGTCTGATTTTTCTGAGGTGTCAAGCACTATGAACTCCTGTTTGCTTTGGCAGAGCTATGAATACTCTCCAAAGGCAACATATTTTTTTTGAGAAGTAGTAGACTATGCTTATGCTACCAAATCAAGAGGAAGCTCTGTTGGTTTTACTGCTAAACTGTTTGGATGGGCCTTAGCATGATTTTGGTGCAGGCACAGCTCTTGCTCTCCCAGAAAATTCCCAGGTGCAATTTCAGAGTTACCTCAGAATTGAAGTTGCCTTAGTGGATGATTCAGATGTGGGTACCCTCTTCTGGAGTGTAAGAGATTTTAGTTGCATAAATGACAAACTTGCCAGTTGTCTACAGAACCAGTGAGTAGACGCTGGCTTTGCTTCATTTTTGGAAAGGTGTCACCCAAGGAATTACTGCCAAAGGTACACCAGTAGTTTCCTGACCATTCTAAATGGATTTTCTTGAATGTTTCAGATTTTACCAGCAGGTGACCAGACAGAGGTGGGTGAAAATGGTGTGACGCTCAGTGGGGGACAGAAGGCTCGAATAGCCCTAGCCAGAGCCGTTTACCAGGTAAATAGCAAAGCAGTCATGCTGTGGCAGATTGTGCCCAGTGCCAAGCCAGATGTACAGAAGCTGGAAGCTATAGCTGCCAGCTATACAGTATGCTCTGGCAGCATGTCTTAAACTGCATCATGCTGGCCTAAAGGTGCTGGCCTGTGCCACACAGAGGCACTTGCACTTTTCTGTACAGCACTGCCTGCTCTGTCAGGGTCGGGAGCTATATCCTTGTATTTTGTTTCTCCGCTCAGGAGAAAGATCTCTACCTCCTTGATGATCCTCTGGCTGCAGTTGATGCAAATGTAGCCAACCATCTTATGCAGAAGTGTGTTCTCGGAGTTCTCAAACACAAGACCAGGATCCTTTGCACCCATAGGACAGAGTTTCTGGAGAAAGCCGATGCTTTGTTGTTGATGGACAACGGCAGGATAGTTAAGACAGGTACACTGGTTGTCTTCTCAGACATTCATTTGAGCATTCATTTGGCTTCAGCAAAGATAGACATAACGGGGTAGTATTAACTGGTGGGAAAAGCAATTATAGGAGCCTGAGGACACTGCGTGTGAGAAAACGTGAGGTGGAAGGGAATCTGCTGATGCACAGATAAAACAGGACAGCCCTAGTGATTGGGAGCTGATAAAGCTGAAGGCTATAGCAGGCTGTATAGAGTAAGGCCTTCAAAGGTACAGGTGCTGTGAGAGAAAATAAGGAATGTTATGAGAGAACAAACCTAGGTAATTTCACAGCAAGAGGCAGGGAGTAGTTGGTATCATCTGTTCCTCATGGACTCTGAAGCATTTGCATGTCTCTCTTCGCAGGCACACCAGCTGATATCCTACCACTTGTGGAAGCCGTCCCGAAGTTCAAGGATGTGGACAAGAGGCAGAAGGACAAAGGTCTGTACCTGGCAAGTGTGAGAGTGGCTGGGACAGCACAGCTCAGCTGAGCACCCAGGCAGAACTCATACCTGATGGCTGCTGGCCTTAGAACAGATCTTCCATCACCTCACTATGCTGTGGCGGTGCTAAGCTGTGGGTAGTGTGTGCATAGAGGGAGAGGAGGCCCACGTACCATTGGGGATTGTTCTGGAGCAGTATTTGAATCTGCTTTTCCACTTGAGGTCTGGCTTTGGATGAAGGTTTGCCAGGACTGGTGCACCTGTGTTGGAAGGGGAGAGATAAGGGAAGAAAAGTCTCCTTCGCAGCATAGACTTACTCTGTTCACAGCAAGGAGCAGCTGCAGGGAGAACTTATATTGCACTCACCTTCACTTTTGCCTCTGTTCCCACAGCCCCTGATGAACAGGGCCAAGAAGAGGCCATAGAAACAGAGGCAGAAGAATCAACCGAAAACAATCACCTCATCCGCAAGGAGGAAGAGAAGAAAGAAGGGGCAGTGTCTTTTCATGTGTACAAGGCATATTGGCAGGCAGTGGGCAGCTGTTTGGCATTATCCATCCTCTTCTCACTGCTCCTGATGCAAGGTGAGGCACATCTCTCTTTAGACATTCCTCTCCTGTTATTCCTCGGTTGTCTGGAGTCTAAGGAAAACAATGAGGCTAGGGGTTTAAGTGCTCTCTCTGCAGCAAGCAGACCCATTTTCTCTTCCCAAAACTAAAGTAGCACAGCTGGGAGGGGGCACGTGGGAACACAATCTGTTGTCTCACTGCTGCAGTTGCATATCTGCTGCTCTAAGCAGTGCTCTGTCGCTGCTGCAGCTCCAGGCTGTTCCTTTGCTTCTGCTCTACTAATAACAGTGGAGAAGGCAGAGGAAGACTAGACTGGGCAATGAGACAATAGAAAAAGCTGTCCAGTAGCTTTCTCTCCATTTTTTCTGCTTCGTATTTGCTAACTCGAAGGTTGAATCCCTCTTTACACAGTCTGTCTTTTTCTGTAGCATCCAGAAATATCTCAGACTGGTGGCTGTCACACTGGATCTCCAGCATATCCCAGACAGCAAATACCTCTGTGATGGTCTGCTCAGCTTCCCTGCCTTCCCCACAACTGCTTCTCTTCTCCACTGTTGGGCTTGTGTAAGTGAATGCTGGTCAGGAGATGCCAAAGGATCACCTGATCCCAAAGGGCTTCTGCCTAGGGCTGATGGAGGACCCCTAGCTGCATAGGAATTGGAGTGTTTGTCCCAGCATACCAGAGTGGTGATCTTTCACAAGAGTATCAGGTTAAAGTATCCTAGTTTCTCCTGAAGTATGCTCCTGGCTTCTCATGCCCTGTCTGAGTGTTTGCTGTCATGGGGACCTTGGCGAATTCATAATCTTCCCCCTTCTGTGTTCCAGCTCCCCCATTCAAGCTCTGGACACCTCCTCAGTCCCTTCCAATGGTTCACTGGATGTGAACTTCTACCTGATAGTTTACGGAAGCATTGCAGGGGCCAACTCCCTCTTCACCATTCTTCGAGCCTTCCTCTTCGCCTATGGCGCTATCCGTGCTGCCACTGTCATTCACAACCGACTGCTCCAGAGGGCTCTAAAGGTAATAGTCAGAAAGTTCAGGACAGGCTGGGGCTCCCACAAGTCACTCTGCCCTGACATTCTTCCCATAGTTGAGAGTAAGGGTTTGGGAGGTAGGTTAGGGTATTACCTGATGAGCTTTCCTTAGGACTATATCCAAAAAGAACTGCACCGCAGCCAGTACTAGGGGCAGTTGAGCTAAGGTTCAAAATGTGTCCCGTAAGGCTTGTTCCATTCCATGCAGAGGTGTTTTATGGCTGACATGTGCTTCTTTTCACTCATTGGGCTTGGACCGGGACAATTGAATCAGTAGCTTTTGCAGGATCACGATCTTAAATTCAGATGAGATTGGAAGGAGTCATTAAATAAGATCTAGGGCTGGTGCTTGTATGTACCAGTTAACTTTTTTTAGGATTCGGGCTTCCTTGAGTCCTCAGGCCAGAGTTAGGATTAGAGGCTAGGATTAGAGGATTGGATGCTGGTGGGCCGGTATGGGATCTGAGTGATGGCTACCTGCTCATAGCTGCCTGCTATTCACCACAGACAGGTTCTTCCTTTTATCATGCTAACAGCATGAGTTGTTAGGGTGCAAGTAGATGCTGGCTTTGGAGTCTGAGATTTCTTCTCCAGCCAAGGAAGAGAAGGGAACTGTGGTGGCTGCCCCTTTGTGGCTTTATCTTCTCTCCTTGATGTTGCTTTCCTGGGCACTGTTCTGTGGCTGGATTTTGCCGCAACTGACCAAGTCTTATTTTCTGGTTGCCTTGTTGCCAGGCCACAGTCACCTTCTTTGACACCACACCAACAGGCCGGATTCTTAACCGCTTCTCCTCAGACTTGTACTGTGTGGATGACAGCCTGCCATTTATCCTCAACATCTTCCTGGCCAACATGTATGGGCTCCTGGGCATGCTGGTGATAATTACCTATGGCATCCCTTGGACTGGTCTGGTCTTACTCCCTCTGGGTGCACTCTACTTCTCCATCCAGCGCTATTACCGGCGCACATCCCGGGAGCTCAAGCGCCTTTACAGTGTCACCCTGTCTCCTATTTACACTCACTTCTCGGAGACCCTCTCGGGACTGAGCACCATCAGAGCCATGCGGGCAACTCAAAGGTGAGTGGAAAGAAAAATCTGCCAGAAAGCTAGAGTTTTGACTTTATACACCAGGGCTGTCCTGATGTGTGGCTGCTTAGAAGGTGGCAGAGTCATTAGGAATGAAGGTTGGGTGGTGCATAGCCCAGTGCAGACCTCTGTTATGTGCTTGTCAGGTTTGAGTTGGAGAATCAGCTGCGCTTGGAGCAGAATCAGCGCTGCCTTTTTGCCAGCAGCACAGCAATGCTGTGGCTGGACATCCGCCTCCAGATGATTGGAGTTGCTGTCATTACCGCTATTGCAGGAATTGCTATCGTCCAGCACCAGAAGCAAGTGGGAAATCCAGGTAGGCTGCCAGAGATTATTGTGTCTTATTCCTCCCTCTCTGCAAGGTCACACAGGCAGTTTTTAGGCTATTTAGCATGACTTCTGAGCAACAGCTTTTCTTTCTTTCCCCCACACAGTCCAGGCACATGTATCAAGCACACATTGACCAGAATTACCCAGGCTTGCTAGGGGAAAGAATTCCCGTTGTTCAAAGGCAAAGGTTCAAAGGTTGTTCGGGATGTTTAAGGCATGCCTTAATTATACCCAAAATTGCTGTGTTTGGGAACTAAATTCTCCTAATCACCTAAGGATGGACTGACAGCTGGTTGTCTTGAATGGGCATACAGTGTAAGAGAGGATGCTCATTATGAGAGTGCAGTGGTCCAGCTTGCTTAGATGCTTTCTCAGCACACTTGGGCTCCTGTATATCTGGAGAAGGCCTTTTATCACCAGAGAGAGAGATTGACCATCAGTCACCCTATGGCAGCTGAACATGCCTGACTCCTGGAGTTTGGCCCAAGTAGGGTGGACTTATGCAACTAATAGAAGTTGCCAGAAATATGTCATCTAAGTTGTGGCCAAGATGAATATTAAAATGTCAAAATGAATATTTATATATCTGACTTAGATCCTTTAAGTAGGCAGTCATATAGAAGGCCCTTTGAACTCTTCTGGATCACAGCAGGCTGGGTCCAGTAATCTCCCCCTGAGCTGGGATGCCTCTCGGGTGTAGTGCATGATATCATTTGCTAACACGACAAATGAAAAAGCCAAAGTGAAGTAAAACCCTCAAGATCTGTTAATCACTGGTCAAGGAATGCTGATGCATCATATTTGAGTATTCCCATTAATCTCAAGAGGGATATTTTCAGACTAGTCTATTTACTTGTCTTTTTATCAATCTCTTTTTCTATCTATGTGCTTAAACATATGGATGTGCCTTTGTGAGTGGTTATCCATATATCTTTTATGCTTAAATACTAGTACATCTCTGTGAATGTGTATATCTTTGTATTTCTGTGCTTGTATATATTCTTATTATTACGTGTAGTAGATACAGTGTGAATCTTCTCATTTTTGAATATGTGGATAAGTTGCTGTTTTGGTTATAACAGATTCCATACGATCACTTTGTTAATTATTAAATTGGTTTATGATTAAATACTGCTAAAGATCCAACTATTTGATCTACCTTAAATTATCAATAAATTCTACATAGCAGCTAAATCATAATCATGTAAAATATTTCCACCTGTGATAAATGCCCACTCTGAGGCTGTGGCCCTGGGGTTCCTCCTCTCCTAGTCCAGAGTTGCACATCTCCCTGCACCAGGGCAGGATCCAGAGCTCCTGCTTCCTGTCCCTCTGCAAGTCACAGCGTAGTGATTCAGCTCCTGTCCCTCCTCCTGCATGTCTCCATCCTAGAGTGGGATCCCAGACTTCAGAGTGCTGACTTCTCCTGTTTGTTTGTCATGCCACCAAGGGCCCCACTCCTTCCTTGCCAGTAACATTCTTGCTTATGCTTATATCCTCACAGGACTTGTGGGCCTCGTGCTGTCATATGCCCTGTCTGTCACAAACCTGCTCTCAGGACTCATTTCCAGCTTCACTCTGACGGAGACCATGATGGTGAGTGTGGAACGGACAGAGGAATACACCACAGACATCCCCATGGAGTCCCAGGATAAGCTGGTCCAGGTAAAAACTTCGAATGTGTTCTCAGAGACTGGCCCATCTTCTGGCTCTGTGCCCAGCACTTGCCTCCCCGGGGAAGGCACGGGGTTCCAGTGAATGCGTGGAGGGCCCGCACCCACAGAAACTACCTTGATCACTGATCCTTCGCCAGTACACCCTCTGGAGGGGATGACTCTTTGGCAGCAGTTGGTGGACTGACAGGAAGGGATAGGAAAGCAGAACAGGTCCTAGGTCAAAGCTGTGAGAGAAAAACAAGCCTAGGAGCGGGCTGGAGATGGAACTGGGCTGTGCATTGGATCTGCTTACAAGCCAAGCAACCATCTATCTGAAGGGATGGACAGGGCTTGGCCTGTGGGGAGGTGAGGCTGAAAATGACAGCGGGTCACAGTCATACTCTGTCTCACACTGTTATTCCTCTTAGGTTGCTCCTGACTGGCCAAGCCAGGGGATTGTGGAGTTCCAGCAGGTGGTCCTGGCCTACCGAGCAGGCCTGCCCAATGCACTCGATGGTGTGAACTTCACTGTTTACCCTGGAGAGAAGGTGGGGATTGTGGGTCGCACAGGATCTGGAAAATCCACCCTTTTCTTGGCCCTTTTCCGCATGCTGGAGCTGAAATCAGGACGGATTCTCCTGGATGGTGTTGACAGCAAGCTGGTGGGCTTGGAGGAGCTGAGGTACAGAGGGCTGAGCAGAGAGGAGGGCAGTGAGGGGTGGGGCTGGAGGCTAGGAGCTGTTAGTGGTTGGATGCCAAAGGGAAGAGTGAGGCGCAAAAGATTTACTGTCATGGAAATCTCTTGTCTGATTGTGGCAGCTTCTTACGAGTTGTTCTGTTCCTAAACAGCTGTGCTAAAGAAACCAGGCTGAATATATGACCCATATCTCTGTGCCTCTAACATACGCAGCAAGCCAAGATAACAACCCAGGAGAAAGAAAAGTGGCCTTTGCTTTCCTGCAGCATGAGTCTTCAGTTCTTGTTTGCTTGCAGATCTAGGCTGGCCATTATCCCCCAGGATCCATTTTTGTTCAGTGGCTCAATCCGAGAGAACCTGGACCCCCAGGGAAAACGGACAGATGCAGAGCTCCACGAGGTGCTAGAGCAGTGCCACCTGCTAGGTGTCATTACTCAGATGGGTAAGTCTGAACCCAGCAAGAAGCTGGTGTGCCCTGGTATGGGGAGAAGGGAGAAGGCCTCAGCTCAGTCAGAGAGCTGAGGAAAAGGAGCCAGGTGGATGCAGTAGGGAATTGGACCGCAATAGGACCAGGGTGGGAACAGGTTAGTGAGACCCTGGTGATATTCTCTGAGATTTACTGGCATGAGACTGGCAGGTGATAGATTAGGTGGGACCAGCAAGATGTTAAAGCACAGCCTGAGAGTGAAGCCAGCCCCTCATTCTAGTGGAGCATGACATCACTGTGCCAGTTATTGTGTGCATCCAAGCATAAAGGCTCCAATTCCCAAGGCCTGAGCAGAACTGGGATTTTGAGCGCTACTTGGAAATTGCCAGACTAAGGGAGACATTTGGGGTCCAGTGTAGAGCCTCGTGGGGTGACTGCTGAGCTTGAATCCTGCAGGTGGATTGGACAGCGAGCTGGGAGAGAGAGGAAAGAGTCTGTCTGTGGGACAGAGGCAGCTGGTGTGTCTGGCAAGAGCGCTCCTGACACAAGCCAAGGTGAGTGCCCTGCCTCCTTTGGAGAGGGGGAAAGGGTGAACTGCCAATGGTCACGTGCCAGAGTTGGGGTGGAGTGGGAAACAGACAACCTGTGATACCTTCTCGGGCTGTCCCTGGGCATGGATTGGGGTCTTCCCTGTGGTGGTGGCAGCTCCCTTCACTCTGTTCCTGGCAGGTGCTGTGCATCGATGAGGCCACAGCCAGCGTGGATCAGAAGACAGACCAGCTGCTGCAGCACACCATCCGCCAGCGCTTCGCTGACAAAACTGTTTTGACAATTGCTCACAGGTACAGAGAAAGCAGTGCTCTGCACCTAAATTCATCCTCCTGCTCATAGGTAGTGGTGGCTGTGCCTGCCATACCTGGGCCTTGAGCTGAGCAGAAAGAGCTCCATACTGAGGCTTTTCAAGTGCAAAAGGCTGGACCTTACCTATCTGCCTTTTCTGCTTTATTAGCCCCTGGATGCTGGGAAGAGCTGGATGTGAAAACATTGTACCCAGAAACTGGAGGGCAGCAAAGGGCAAATGCCACGTTGTGTAGCACATGTTTCTTCCTGGGTGCTGCTTGCTGGGGACGGGGTAGTGAATCGGACCTCGTGGTTCTGCCCAGTTAGGGCGAGCAGCAATGACGAGCTATTCTAAAGAAACGAACAGTGTGGCGGCCCGGGGGGAGCCAGTGTTTCTGGCTCAGTAGAGGGCACTGCAGGACAGCCGCAGCGTTGTGGCTGCAGCCAGCTCCTAGCCAGGGCTGGCGAAAGGCTGGGTGCTTCTGTTTTCCAAAGCCCTGAGTTTTGATCCCAGCCTGCTCCCGATTCCGGCAAGACAGACACTGCCCTGGCAGGACAGGGCAGCTGAGACATTTAGTGTAAGAGTAGAGGCAGAAGATGGTTACAGGTGGAGAGAGGAGGGAAAAGCTTCCATACCGTGGATACTGAGAATGGCAGCGTTCCCACTCTTCCCAAGGGGAGGAGAATTTGGAGGAGGATTGTGCAGTCATATGTAGAGTGTTTTCAAAGCACAAAGGTTACCACAAAAGTAAAAATCAAACAAGCAGGTGGCAGGGGCTGGTGTCCTGCTGCACAGAAGTGGGAGTGATGGATGGGCAGGATGGGCTGTGCCTGGCAAGTGAATCCAGTAGGTCTTGTTAAATACATCAGATAGGAGCAAGGCAGGAGGGCTGTGAAGGGAACGTGGTTCCTACACTAGAGATATTCATAAATAGAGTAGAAAAGTAAGGGCACCATGGGCTGAGGTGTGTGTTTGTTTTGGGTGGGGTAAACCACATCTGATGGATAAGGAGAACGAGCAGCAGCAGGAGTGGCAGAAGGCAAGGCAGCAAGACTGTTGAACATGGCTCCACCCCCTCTTCCGCTGGAATGAAGGGAGATGGGGGAGTGGGGGCACTAAGGAGGGAGAGATGGTAATGCTTGTTTTGTACCTATGGTTCTTCCATGCCATTCAGGTTCAGGTGAACCATTAATGGGATGGATGAAATCTAGGATAGGAGTACTTGTCCCTTTCCCCTCCAGGTCACTTCCAGTGCTGCAACCTGGCACTTCGTTGCAGATGAATGTGTAACTGGAGTCCTGAACTCAGTACTTTTTACCTGCTTAAACCCTGTCCGGTGTCTTGCCTGTGACCTGCAGCTTTGTTGGGCTATAGTTCCACACTGAACAGTGCACAACTGTGCAAAGGCATGCTTGCTGCCCTGTCTTCCCTCCCCAGGGCCAGAGTTTTCTGCCCTGCCAGCAGTCTGGGCAGAACTGGGCACATACATGTGCTGGAGGTAATGTGGTTAGTAGTTCAGTGGTGGCAGCGTAATCAAAGAGGCTAGATTGCTGGGGAATGGCAGCTGATGCACGAGTCTATTTCTACTACCCTCAGGAAGTGGCAAGTGAGGAAATGTAGGGGCAAACAGAAGCAACTCACCTGTGGGAATGCAAGCTTCTTGTGCAGTCCCAGAATCAGGTGTGCCTTGAGCATTCCCTCCACGTCCCTGTATGCTCCTGGTGCCTTGTCATGCCCAGCAACTGGAAGCTCCTAAGAGGGGGTGCATTTCAGCAGTGCGCAGAGGCTCTCTGGCAAGCTGGACTGCAGCGTGTCCCCAGGTGCACAGAGAGAAGCCCTGCAGATCCTGGTGCTGGGCATGTCTTAGGCCACCCCTTGACAGCAGGGGAAGCAGGATCCAGGGTTTCTTCTTGGATCCACCAATGTCTGTCCTGGTGTTTGCTGTCCGCAGGCTGAACACCATCTTGGACTCGGACCGTGTGCTGGTGATGCAAGCTGGGAGAGTGGCAGAGCTGGATACACCCACCCGCCTAAGCCAGAAAGATGACTCCTTGTTCCAGCGCCTCCTACACAGTGGGCAGCAGTGACCTCCCTCCTGGGCTGAGCACAGGTAGCCCTCCTTGACTCCATTGCTGGCTTTCCTCTCCACCCATCAGTGCTGTACCTGGAGGGCCAGGAGCTGCTCAGGTGAGGGAAGGGCTAATTCTTGCCTGCAGGCAGCAATTATTTGTCCTCAGGGACAGGAACATGGCATTGCAGCCCTTCCTTCAGTAGGGAAGATAGGACCTGGTGTTTAAGGCCACGCAAGCCCAGCAGGTGGGTTACTGCTCGCCTCCAAGTCTCCCCTTTGAGATTACAGAGGGCTTTTCTGCTTGCTGAAGAATCAGTGACTGCTAGTCTGAGACTTAGTCTCACATGTGTAATTTAAAATAAAGTAGAAACAGCCTTGCAAAGTCCTGTTATTTAGTTTTCTGTTCCCTTTTCCCTCCAGACCCACAGCTTCCTTGTGAGATACAGGGTTGATGCCCTTTCTGTGTAAAGACAACCCTACCTGCTCCCTACTACTTTCAGAGGGTACTGACCATTCCAAGCCCAGAGGTTGCACCCAGGGACCTTGCTTCTCTTCTTCTAGTTTACAGTGGAGAAGGCCTTCCCCTGAAGGACCGGAATGTGATTACATTAAAGACCTGTAAGGCTAGTTTATTTTGAGACCAGTTTTCCAAGAGAAACTCCCTATCCCTCCTGCCCTCCTCCCAGCTGCACAAACCCACAATTGCTTTCATTTCTAGGATTAGATCGCTCTTCCCATGGGCATCGTTGGACTCAGTCTGTGGTTTTCTTTCTCCCCAGCACTGAGGCAACACCTAGCAGGTACACACCTTTGCTATGCTCTCGTGAGGCAGGTTTCATTCCTTCCCTTGAGGATGTGGGAGTCATCTCCTCCTGCAGCCAGAGTATGAGGTCCTATGTCACAATCTGGGTTTGCATTCTTGAGGGAAGTAACGGAGGTATTCATCCAAAAAAGTCACTGAGTGACCTGATCTAATTAGATCTGCTGGGGCAGGAGGTTGTTCTCCAGAGGTCCCTTCCAATAGAAATTATTTTACGATTCTCTGATACGCTGTTTCTGGGCTTGCATTTGTTTTATTTGATAAAGGTA
This sequence comes from Cuculus canorus, assembly GCF_017976375.1. Taxonomy (NCBI): domain Eukaryota; kingdom Metazoa; phylum Chordata; class Aves; order Cuculiformes; family Cuculidae; genus Cuculus; species Cuculus canorus. The sequence goes on from NC_071403.1 coordinate 109,030,500, forward strand.
CATCATCCATCAATGTATTAAAAATATAATCTTTCTGATGAAGCCCCAGTTCCCTCTCCCAATTCTCCCTCCTGGCTGAGTGCTCACTGCTCTGTTAACTCTCTTCACACCGTGTTGCACCCAGCTCTCAGCCCCACAGGCCAGTAGTAGGGTTTGGGCTGCTGGTGGTCAGGGGTTACCCCACTGCTTAGCCCTCTGTAACCAAGAGGAGGCATGAAAAATCCTGGCCCTGGCAGAGACACCAATTGCTGCACATCACACCAGCGCTGGCAGAAGCAGCCCTAGTTCAAAGGCTAAGTGACCTGGCTGTCTACTACCTCTTGGCTATGCTTTAGCAATGGTGGAGAAGGCAGTGCTATTTCTGCTTCCTATGGGCACCCCAGGCTCGCTGGCCTGTCCTCACGCCCATTGTGGGGAGTCGTTGACAAAACAGGAGCTCAGTCTTTCTTGTATCAAGAAACTATATGATGGCTGACTTGAGGTTAGTGCCAGTTGCCTGCCTTGGAATGACTGGGAGAGGAAAGGAGGGTTTGGATCTCTTATCGCTCCTGAACCAGCTGCAGCACATCTCCAGTGTCACCTGCGAGGGCACATCAGAAGGACCAGCTCAGGCCCTGAGGACCCCAGAGGGGAGCAAGCTATGCTCCTTCCTGTCAAGAAATGGTGAAGCGGAAGTGCATGCTGGAGAGGGGAATAGTTTTGCCATTTGCATCAAGACCAGAAAGGACGGCTCAGTAAGTGGAGGGAGAAGACTCCTGGATTATCAGGAGGAAAGTATAGAACGTGTTTGTAACTGTAAGTTTGACAGCCAGAGGAAGGGGCATCACCCAGGGCAGAAGAAGGGCATGAAGAGACCCCAAATGATCTCTAGAGTCTCTTCAAACTGGCTCACCAAACCACAAGGCCAGGAGAAGAAGAAGCCCTTGCTCCCTAAAGACATGGCATCTGACATGACAGCATCCAGAAACAGCCAGAAGCCACCCCATCCAGTACTGGAGCAGGGAAACCCTTGTAGCCACAACTGTCCCGAAGACTGCAGAAGAAACATCCCAACACCAGCATAAACGAGAGGGAAAAGCCCCTTCCAGTAGTCACAGAGAGGAGTTACACAAGGCCTGGCAGAACTTTGGCTTGCAAGAAAGCTGTGTTCTCCTCGCAGCACTACCCATCCTGCTTCTGAGAGCTCACATCAGCGCATGTCAGGCAGTGCTGGTTCTGCGCACTATGGGCTGCCACAAGTGTCACATCACTGCTCCCCTGCAGGGCTGACCCAACACCACCCTGCTTTTGGATACCTTTGGGTGCTGGCTGCCCCGGCTGAGTGGGAGACGGCTCAGACTCAAGTGGAGCCATCGCACCAACACTCGATGCTGCAGGCTTCCATTGATGCTTTTGCTGCTCCGGGAGCCCTTCCCCACTGCCCAGCTTGTGCCAGCACAGCTCCCCAGGGTTGCAGTTCGAGGGGTTTGCCAGCACAATGACCTGCCAAGGGCCTGGCTCAGAGTCCTCACAGCTCATAGCTCCGTCGTCTTCCTGGGCTCGATCAGGACGGTGTTGAGCATGCCCACCTGACACTCCTGGTCTTGGAGCTTTCTTGCAGCCTGCAAAGGGCTTTGGCACCAGTTTGACCTCTGACGGCCCCTCTGCCAGTTCCTCAGTATTAGCAGGACAGTGATGAGGACCAGCACTGCTGTCAGCACCCCAAAGACCAGCACTGTCACCAGCTGGGCTTCAGTCAGCCCTGAGTCCCTTTGGGTCACCACCTCTTTCACAGAGATTTTCAATAACCCTCCCCCCGGCTCTTTCTCGCTGTGGTTGGCCATACGTCGCCCTGTGACCACGGTCCTGACAGGCTCTGGCTGTGTCACTGCGAGCATCTCGCTAGCAGTGCTTTTCACCACGCCACCGTTCTCATGGTTTGCAGGGTGGTAGGGTGCAGCCCAGGTGGGCTCGGGGATGGAAATCTCACAGGTTTTGCCAGTAAAACGGTCAGGACACAGGCAGTCGTAGTCATTGATGCGGTCGTAGCACTTTGCCCCATTTTTGCACGGCTGGCTGGCGCAGTCATTGATATTGATGGTGCAGAAACGCCCTTCAAAGCCCACCTGGCACTGGCAGGAGAAGCGGTTGATCCCATCATGGCATGTGGCACCATTGGCACAGGGACGCATCAAGCAGTCATCCACATCGTTCTCGCAGAGAGCCCCCACGAAGCCAGCAAGGCATCGGCAGGTGAAGTTGCTGGCAAAGCCGTTTTCATCTTGACACTGCCCTCCATTCTTGCATGGAGACCTGCATGGAGAGAGCAAGGGTAAGTCATGGCCCTGGAGAGCAAGCAGCTTGCCCCACTCTAGGGAGATAAACACACACAGCCGCTTGCGTGGCCAGTGGATCTGGCACCAGCCCACTCCATGGAGAAGGGGGAAAAAGGAGCAGGACCTTCTCAAGGGGAGGACCAGGCAGGGATTTCTGCCTCCCCACAAGACAGGCTATGGGACCTCCTGAAATACTGTGGCTGTGCATGGGCCCACCACCCACCAGGCAGACTCTTCAGCCAAATGATCTAAAGAGGAAGCATGCCCTCCTGATGCTCCCCAAAGGCAGGACAGGTATCAGCTCATCACACCTACAGCAGTGTGATCTGATTGCAACAAAGACCTTGAGTCGGCAGGATCATGTGGTGCACACAGCTAAACCAAAAACATGGTCTGGGCTTAACTCCCATCAGCACATGGAATTCCACAGATAATGAGCCAAGCGGGGCCACTGCTTGGCAGTGCGTGACCTGAAGTTAACGCTATCTGTAATCTTGCTGCCTCGGCTGCTGTGCCTCACCCTGCCTTCTCACATGGCCCAATCTTCATCTCACAGTCCTTCCCATGGAAGCCTTCTGGACACAGGCAGGAATATTCCCCATCTCGGTCGTAGATGCACTGAGCCCCATTTTGGCACGGGGACTGGTGTTCGCAGATGTGTATGTCTGAGGGGAAAGAAAAAGCTGGGAATTAGCAAGAAAAGAGGGGCAATGTGGCCAATTCAGTTGCCATGCAGCCCATCAAACCCAGTGGGGATGGGGAAATGGCAGGAGCTTCTCCTGCCTCTCTACCAATGGGCACCTGCAGCAATGGAAGTGCAGCACCTACTTGGAGATTCACAACTACCATCCGCAAAAAGCACAGGCTTCAGGGCGCAGAGAAAGGAAGTTTTCCTGCAAATTTTTGCAATGTGAAGATACTGTGCACACCATCTGTCCAGCCAGTGGAGACCTTGTGGCACAGAGGAGTTGCACTGGGGAGCAGTTGGAGGAGGGGAGCCCACTGGCCACCTGCTGAAGACAGGAAGCCCTGGGGGAAGCATGAGGTGCTGCCTGGAGCCCAGGCGTGGTGTGGGAAAGGCAATGAGTTCATCCACTCCGTTTCCTGAAGCTGGCCAGTGTCACAGCAGCTTTTGCTGTGCAGCCAGGGAGCAGGTGCCAGCAGCCTGACTTCTTCTGCAGGAAGGGGATGGCAGGCAACATCCCATCTCCTGAGCAGCCCAGGTGGCATCACTTGGGTGGTGTGTGTGCTGACTCACCTGGCCATGCAGGGGGGGCTGGGTTTCTGCCCTTAGAGGTTAGGATGTCCAGTCTGCAACTCACCTTTATCACAGAACTTGCCAGCCCAGCCGGTGTGACAGATGCACTGCCAAGGCTGGTGGCATGTCCCATGGAGACACCCCGGCATACGCACGCACTCCTCGCAGTACTCGCCCTCCCAGCCTGGATCACACCTGCAAGAGGACAGGTCATGGCAGCGTGACAAAACCCAGGCAGGGGCTGCAGAAAGCCTCACTGCTTGCCATGCAGGCTTGCTGCAGATAGTGCTGGGAAGCCCTCCTAAAGCCCTCCATGAACCTGCTGGCTCCCTCCTCCACAGGAGATCAGTACTGGCATCTCATCTTTCCATGGAAGCAGGCAGACCGAGCAGGAGCAGACCCCTCCTCTGCAGCCAGAGAGGGTGAGGGGGCAAAAACAGCTCAGCAGCTCTCCTGCAGCAAGCCACTCTGTACACACCACTGTTTTAGCTCAGCAATTCCTGTGGCTCCCGCATTACACAGCCATTCTGGTGGGCAGAGAAATGCCCCATCCCTAATCCTTGCAGCCCAGGTGTCCAGGACCAACTTATAGCAGTCTGCTCCTCCCAGGGCTGCCCTGCAGTGGGATGAGGGGCAGCATCCAGGACTGTGGCAACCCACGTGGCTGCAGGGTCATGCTCTCAGCTTTGCCTCTGAGGGATCTGTGCACCAGCTGGAGCTGCAATTCCAGGAATCACACACGCACTACTATCATGGGATAGGGGTGTCCCCAACTTGCTGGTGAGCCCTTTATGAAAACACCCAGAGATCCCCATCGCAGCCCAGGTTCCAGAGAGAGGACCCCTGATGCCCTCAGACATGCACATCAGTAGCTCTTCTTTTCCACACCCCCAGGGAGAGTATCCACATCTCAGACAGCAAGGAAGCCAAGCAAGCCGGCTGCTCCCGCAAGTCTGCACTGCTGCCTGCTGACTGTCCTCATCATCTCTGAGTTGGAGGCTCTCTCCCCACCAGTCAGGCATGGCCCGGCTGTCCCCTGCTCCTGTCTAGACAAAAAGGGCTCAGAAGAATGATGTCAGTCAGAGCGCAGTGAGAGGCATTCCTGGAAGCACTAGAGCAAAGGCTGGAGACCAGCAAGGCGCTGAGGCATCAAAGTGTCCCACTCCAGAGGGAGTCAGGTATAAAGAACAGAGTCAACAATTCCAGGCGCTTAAGCTTGGGGCAGGGATGCAGACCCGAGGGAAGCAGCACGGAGGGAGGAAGAGCTGTTATGGTCAGGGGCAGCAGGAGCAGGGAGCCGAGGACAAGCCTTACCTGCACTTCCCATCCTGGTCACATCCGCCATGGGCAAGATTACAGCGTTCACTGCAGTCATCACCTACCAGGCAGGAGACAGGGGAACTTAGGTTAAGCAGATACCGTAGATGACTCCAGATCTGCCCACGGCCCTGCTGGCTCACAGCTCTTTTTTTTTCTTTCTAAGCACTCAGCCTGCCCCTTCCCAGAACTGCAAAGTGGGAGACCTTCCTTTCAGTGGCTGCATGCCACAGAAGAGATGAGGTTTTTGCAGTCATCCAAACACCAATAACGCTCTCTTTACTGAGAAATGGGACCCTGCTTAAAAGCTACCTGGTCTCTGACCATCCCCCACACACACACTCCGCTTTCTCTGCTGCCTCCCTTAGACTTCGGGCCCTTCTGGGCAAGAATTGACGTTGCCCATGCATTAATGCAACCTGTGTAATAGAGCACGACCCACCGGGTACCTTGGTCACACAGTTGTGTGACAAACATGGTGGGAAAGCTCTGGATCAGGTACTGCAAGGGGCACAAAGGGACCAAGGATGGATTGTCTTTATCTCCTAGGATGTCTCCATCCCTAGGGACAGCTCTTGGCATGGAGAAGCCTGGTGGGGGTTCCTGCCCTCCTCCAAGAGCCAGCTGCCAGCAGGCCCCTTCCATCATGGGCACACAGGACTGGGCATTGCAAGAGGCCAGGTATCCAGTTCTGTTTATTTATTTAAAGGCCACAGAAGCTGTAACTGAGCTGTGGCCTTGTCATGCCAGTTCTCATCTCCCATTCACTGCTGGCCTTCTTTCTCCAGCCAGGTGTCCCATTTCATCTCTACCTTCCCATCTTCCCCATCACCTGCTTGTATCTTAGCTCCACAGGGAGCTGGCTTGCTCTGGCCTCATGGGCAGAAGAGGTAGAGCAAATGTCAGGAAGCAAGAGGTTTCTCCAGGAGCCCAGTGTGATCCCAGGACAGGCCCAGAAGATGAACACTCTTACCTGACTGAGACACTCTGTCCTGGACTGGGGCAAGTTAAAGCCCCTGTGACAAGAAGTGCACTCAGGCTTTCCCCAAACCGTGCGATGTACTGCCCAGGAAGCAAGCAGGGGGAGAAATCCCCCATCCACATGCTCGCTGAACTGAGGTGGTAGGTCCCACCACTCAGGATAAGAGCCTCCCAAAACAAGCCATCACAAAGCTAGGGCAGTATGCTGGGACTGCTCAGCCCAGGCCTGGGAATTGTAATCTTTCTTATTTGTTAACATCTCTCCTGGCAGACAGTTTTGGGAATTCATTGGGAATTCACATCCAGAGGAGGGGGAAAACAAAATAATCTTTAGAAAGGGATTTTGTCTCATGGCATCCAGAATTAGCCATTCAGTTTTGGGATCTTCTTTCCCCCTCACCGTGCCTCTCCGAACAGGCCCTCTGGCTCAGCAACTCATTCGTCCTAACTGCAAGAGACAGAGCAGTGGGACCTCTCACTGCCAGTCTGCTCAGGCACTGCCACCCCCATGGGCACTAGAGCGGGTGTCTCTATGGTTGCCACCAGTTACCTCCCAGGTGCAGGATGACTGAGCAGCACTCTGTGGTCTTCCAGGTCAGGCCAGCTCTATTTTGCATGGAGAACTGAGAAGACTTCAGCAATGCCAAGAACAGGTTTGGAAAGACGGATGTAAGAGAGAAGGAACCCACACCCATAGAGACTCACCTTGGGCAAGCTGGTGATGGGCCAAGAGTATCCAAACCAAGGACATGAGCTGGAGACAGAAGCTCCTGAGCATGGTCAGTGTGGCCCCACCGAGATGAACACCTACAGAGAGAAAAGGAGCAAGCTCGGAAAAATCCCCAGGCTGACACCACAGCTTCACTTCATGCATCCCTTCCTCTCTGCTACCTGGCAGTTTCGAGTTGAAACATTCAGTTTTGTACAGACTTGTCACCGCGTTCCTCTCTGTCCTTCCAGGCCCCTTTCTCTAAGGCAATGTTGGAGCACCAAGAATAAAAAAACCTTTTAAAATGCACGTACAGGAGAACTCAATCCTGAGCATCTAATAGCTCAGGCTGTTACACTGCATCTTGGAGCACCCGCCTCCGCCAGCTGCTGTCAAGAGAGCAGAAGCCTCTAGAAACACCAGTCCAGCTGTGGGGACCTTCATTTTCTCTCCTTAGGTCTGAGGGGTTTCATCTTCGTGTTAAGGTCCCTACAGTGCATGTTCAGAGCAACAGATGGACTGAGTCTCCTTACAGCACCCAGGCTGCTTTTCAAGCCCTTCAGGAGAGCAAGGAGCCAAGCAGATCTAGCAGGCGGTAAATGGCAGCCCCTTTCAGCATAAGGGAGTAAAGCAATAGGCACTAGACCCGGGCTGCAGCCCCAGGTGAGAAAGGCAAACATGCACCTCTTACTACGTGCAGTCCTTTTCCACAGCTGTCCTGCAGAGAGCCCTGTCAGCCTAGGGTTCCTGCACCCATCTATTTTCCGACTGCAGCCTGGCCTCTTGAAGTAACGTTAAATACTTTCCAAAAATGCTTCATTCCCTCCCAGCCTTCTGGGGTTGTTAAGGGCAGGGAATTCAAGGGTGATATCATAAATATATTACTATAATGAGATGGGAGGGATTAAACAGTTCTGCTAGGAGAATGGTAAAGGTACAAAGCAGAATCCATCCAGCCGCGTGGGTGTGATGGACAGGGGCCATTCCACTTTCAGCTCAACTCTTTAGCTCAGGATGGTTGTGTTGAGCCAGTAGTTGCATAAAAGACTTCTCAGATAGAGAGAGAAGTGTCCCACCCACCCACATGTAGGCATGCATTGCAGGAAGAGGTTTTGGGGTCCCTGCTAAGGACTTCACCTGCCTGAACCAGACAAAATAGCCCACGAAAAGCAATGATGTTACTCCAAGCATCTCTCCGGCAAACAAACCATCACCTACAAAGGATGCATTATCTTCAGAGGGGCTACAGGATGTTACTGTCACTGCCCAGCACAGACTGCTGAATCCTCCCTCCACACATTTCCCTTGTCACCACGCTCGGAAGGACCCTCCTTTGCCTCCTGCCTCAAAATGCTGGGTAGTGGTGAACAGCTGCTGCATTTCAGGGGAGGGTGAAGCAATTCCTATGAAACTTATAAAATAATTTAGGGCTGAATGGTTAGTATCCTGTTTCTTCAGAGCTGTGAAGAGCTCAACCTCTGACCACATGTCATTGCAAAGGTCGTTTCCCCCATGGCTCCCCACAGCCTCTCCACTCGAGGGGCAGCTTCTCAGACTTATTGACACAGCCATCCCAGGGGTGCTGCTCCCAGCATCCACCCAGAAGCTGACCCGGACCCTGGCAAAGCACCAGGGGGTATCCTGGGGGGACAGCCCCAGCCTGAGGGAAGTGTGAGCAGCACCCTGGCAGGCCTGGCTTTGAGTCACTGAGGCACGGAGGAGGAAGCTCCCTCCATCCCACTCCTCTGCTATGGGTTTGAGGCCAGCTCCCCAGGGGCTGTGGGCTACTAAGGATGCCCTCGGGGGCTGTTAACCTGCCCCTCATGGGTACTAGGGACCTTTGTATGGTTGGGGGCTATCAGCGACAGCCATAGGAGAGGGGCTATCACGGGCTGCGTGTTATTAAGGATGTTCCTGGCAGCTACTAACCTGTCTCCTAAGGGTACGAGGGACCTTTGCATGGTTGGGGGCAATCAGGGGCTGTGGACTATTAAGGACATCCCCAGGGGCTTTTAACCTGTCCCTCAGGGATATTAGGGACCTTCATATGCGTGGGGGCTCTCAGCGACAGCCCTAGGAAGGGAGCTATCACAGGCTGCGGGCTACTAAGGATGTTCCTGGGAGCTACTAACCTGCCTGTTGGGGGTACTAGGGACCTTCATAGGGTTGGGGGCCACCAGGGACAGCCCCAGGAGAGGGCTTTCAGGGGCTGCGGGCTGTTAAGGACATTCCCGGGAGCTCTTAACCTGTCCCTCAGGGATACTAAGGACCTTTGTATGGGTGGGGGCTACCAGAGACACCCCTAGGAAGGAGGCTAACAGGGCCTGTGGACTATTAAGGACATGCTCAGGGGCTTTTAACCTGCCTCTTAGGGGTACTAGGGACCTTCAACGGGCTGGGGGCCACCAGGGACAGCCCCAGGAGGGGGCTTTCAGGGGCTGCGGGCTATTAAGGACATTCCCGGGAGCTGTTAACCTGTCCCTCAGGGATACTAGGGACCTTCATAGGGTTGGGGGCTACCAGGACAGCCCCAGGAGGGGGTTCTCAGGGACCCCTGGGGGCCGGTGGCCCGCGGTAGGATGCCCGGGGGATGCCGCGCCGCTATGGCTCGCTTCGCCCGCACTCCCTCCCTCCCCCGCCGCTTCGGGACCCCCCCGAGCTCCCCGTTCTCCTCTGCTCCCCACCATCCCCGGTGATGCCGCCTTCCCCCCCCCTCCCCGGTGTCGCTGCGCGAAGCCCGCACCGAAGGCGGCGGGAGGTGTGGGAGGGGGGGGAAGAACGGGGATGCGGGTCCCAGTTGTCCCCCGGTGTCCCCCGCCTCCCTGCTCACCTCGGCGACTCGGCGGTCGTTGTGGCTACCGCGGGGCGGCCATGCCCGGCGGGGCTGCGCAAAGGGGGAGCCGCCGCGTGTGCCGCTGGTGCCGCGCCGCTCCGCCCGCCGCCGCGCAGCCCCGGCCGCCTGCCAGCGGCGGCGTGTGCCTGCCTGCACAGCCCCGCTCCGCCGGGACATCCCGCCCCCCCGCCGGGCAGACCCTGCCCCCGCCCCGCCGCACCGGCCCTCGGGCTGTCCCCGGGGACACCGCCCGGGACCCCGGGGTGGGTGCCCCGCTCCCCCCGGCGCTGCTCCTCGCTCAGAAACAGGGGCGTAGAATCGCTCGGTTGGAAAAGACCTTTGAGGTCGAGTCCAACCGTACCTGGACGCTACTAGATCGTAGAATCATAGAATCACCAGGTTGGAAAAGACCTCTTGGATCACCGAGTCCAACCATTCCTATCTGCCGCTAAACCACGTCCCTGAGCACCTCGTCCACCTGTCTTTTAAACACCTCCAGCGATGGGGACTCAACCCCCTCCCTGGGCGCCTCTGCCAGTGACCAATGACCCTTTCTGTGAAAATTTTTTTTCTGTTATCCAATCTGAACCTCCCCTGGCGCAGGTTGAGGCCATTCCCCCTTGTCCTGTCCCCTGTCACTTGGGAGGAAAGGCCAGCTCCCTCCTCACCACAACCTCCTTTCAGGTAGTTGTAAAGAGCAATGGGGTCTCCCCTCAGCCTCTTCTTCTCAAACCCCAGTTCCCTCAGCCACTCCTCGTACGACTTGTTCTCCAGGCCCTTCACCAGCTCCATTGCTCTTCTCTGGGCACACTAGTATTCCTAAGCACTTCATCTACCCGCCTTTTAAACACCTCCACGGATGGGGACTCCACCACCTCCCTGGGCAGCCTCTGCCAGCGCCCGATAACCCTTTCTGTGGAGGAAAGATGAGATAATCCAAGCCCTCACTTTGCTCAGGTTATCTGAAAGCAGCGAAAATGTCTCCTGCAGCCTCTGTCTGCCAGGTACAGGGGCCACTCAGCACACCTCTGCCAGCAAATTGCAGGGTTCAGTAGCCCCATCCTTAAAGCTAAGGAGAAATGTAGGGTGGTCACCCCACAAGTAATAAGCCATTGAGTGAAACTGTGGCCTCAGGCACTTCTCTTGCTGGTGCTTACAAGCTGTGGACACCAGCACCTTGGTGAACAATAAGATAACCCTGCGAGAGAGGCTGGGCTGTTGCATCTTTAGGAGGAACAGCTGTCCACTCTCCTCCTCACCTTGCATGGACTTTTTGCTACTTGGCAAGACCACATATGTCATCTTCAAAAGTCCTAGTAGTCCTTAATTTGATTACAAGTTCACCTCAGTCAACACTCTTCTACCCTTGCGCCCCACAAGTTTTGCTGCTTTCCACCAGGAATGAAGAACCACATGCTCCTGGCACTTACATGGATGCTTCCACATTCCATCTCTTCACCTCACCAGGCAAAGCTCACCTCCCCATCCCTGCTCTCACCTTCTGCATTCCCCCTGGCCCTCTGCAGTTCCTGACAGTTCCATCAGCACCACACAACCTGTGGCAGCCATGGGTGGCACTGTGGACTCCAGCACCCCAGGACAGCCCAACAGCCAGCAGTCCCATCAAAGCCCAGCTCTCTGCTGGCTCTGGCTGTAGACCCCTGCTTGTTTGGTCTCTGGCAGGTATGGACAACACAACCCTACTGAGCAATGATAAGGGAGCCTCCCACTCTGCTCACCACTGTAGGAGTTGCTTCTCTCCTGCCTCTTTCCTGCTCTCCTGTCAGCCAGCAGCACTGTTCCTTTCCTTGCCTGCCTGCCTCCTGTCTCCATCACCCCACATAACTGGTCCAGGGTACCTGAGGGCCAGAGAGGTCCAAACCTTGTGCTAATCAGGCTGCTGTGTCAGCTTCTTGGGTATTTATAGGACAGGTGTGCATCAGGCCTGTTCTGAGATGCTTCTTGTGGTTCTCCATCCAGCCATTCTCATTTCCCAGTCCTTCATGTCAAGCTCAGCCTGCTCCTGTGGTCCTGCTTCACACCATATCTGAGGCTTGCAGCAAAAGGCAGAGCAAGAAGCTGAGGGCAAAGCACAGCTCCTAGTTCTCACTTAAAGAGCAGACAGCCTCTCCTTCAGTCACTGCTGCTCTGGGACCCGGGAGAATCCACCTTTCTCCTCTGCCCCCTGCAACACCCTGCCTTGCATTCTTTGCTCTGCCAGTCGCAGTTGGAGGCTGTGTTTTTACTGGTGGCACCTCCAACACTGAGTGTAGGCTGCTTTGCCCCACCTTCACCTCCTTCTTGAAATTCTACTGTCTACACGGACTGTCTCAGATAAAACACCATCTCCTGCACATTCTCACCTGCTCTCACACTCCTCTGCTGAGACCCACCCTGGTCCTGACTGCACTGTGCTGCAACACCATTGCATGACCGTGCCTGAGTGCTCTTAATTCTCACCTGTTTCATGCACCTAAGAAAACCCTCTGGAGGCCGTATATGCGTTTGAATGGGCAGGTAGGAGGGTGCTTCCAGAGGGGTCCCTGCTCATATTGATATCTGTAAGTAGCTGTATCCACAACGTGAGTGCTGCGGACCAGAGAGACGGGATTAGGTTGCAGCCAGTGGAACAGGACATGAAGCTCTTCCCGTGCTGCTTCTCTCAGAGGTGAAAACTGGCATGGGCTGAGGGCCATCCAGGCTGAGGAGGTGAAGTTGGTTGCTGGAGGTCTGAACGCTGAGGCAGGGAAATGAGGAACAGAAACCAGAGTGGGATTTCACAGTGGGTGAAATGGGCGTATTTGAGGTAATGGGGTTTGAGGTTTGGTTTTGTATATGAGTATCACAGGCAGAAGCAGGTAGAGATGGGTGGGAGTAAAGAACATGAGTACAAAGGAGGGTGAAAGGACCAAAGGGGAACTCTAAGCACTGTGGACCTGGGGTGTGGTCCTTTCTCAGCACTGAAGGGCTGTTGTCCTGTCCCCAGGCACACTCAGTCCCAGGCTTGCTCTGGCAGTCCCCGGGCTGCCCGGGGCAATTCAAGCAGAGCAGCTCTATTTGCAGACCCAAGAAATGAGCGTTGAAAAGGGGATTCCTGTGCTTGGCTAAGACCCTGCTCTACTGGGCTCTGATCCCGGCCATGCCATCCCTAGAGGCGTCTCAGATGGAACAGCTGCTGGGTCAGAATTAGGAAGGATTTTTTCCTAGCCGTAAGAGTTCCTCTACTGCTTTTCCCTCCAGTGAAGGAAATCCCACAAAGCAGGGACCTGGATTGGGAACAGGAATGACCTATCACCGCAGCCTGCCTCCTGACATGCATCAACTGCAGGCTCCCTCCTCTGCTGTCCTTACAATGTAGCATCACCGCTCCCAGCTGGAAGGAGAAATTACCTGTCAAAACCAGCTGGAGCTGCTTCCCTTTCTTCCAGCGTCTCGAACCTGCACCTTGGAGGCAGCCGGACATCAGGGGCGAGGAGCAGATGCTGGGCTGAAGGAACAGGTGATGTTGCCTCTTCTCCTCCACTGAGGAGTCTTCCCAAGAGCAAGGAGATAAAGAAATTCTTCCCTGGGCAGAAGCCGAGAGAAACTCACTCCTTCCTGCCCATTTTAATCCCTCGAGGGAGGCAGAAGAGCAGCACAAACCAGCTGGAGAAGGACTGCAAATGCCTCCAAGCTGCCAACTCAAATGATCATCCTCTCCTGCAGCTCTCACTCCGAGCCACCCTCTTCTCCTTACACACAACACCAGCCTGGGGTCTCTGGGTTAAAACAAATGTTCTCCCCCATCCCACCCCCCTTACTTTTCCCATTCCACCCCAGCCCACAACAAACATCAGCAGCTCACTGGCCCTGCAGCCATGTAACCCAACCCCAGCCATTGTTCCCCCTTCACCAAGGTCTATATTTGACTCTGCAACAGCACCGTGGCTGGTGCGTGTGTGTGCGTACGCGCTCACTGCACACGCACACTCTGATATTTGTTCGGAGCCTCATTCCCCAGATGCCCAGGATTACTTAGAAATAGCTTCCATGGGCAGTAGGTGTTGATGCCTGCAGTGGGGAAGTGGAGGAGGCAGGCAAAAGAGAAGCGGGGAGAGGGTGAAGGTCGAAGGCGGAAAACCTCCTGGCTCTTCCCTCCCAGTTTGCACCATCTTGATAATCTGCTGCTCGGCAGAGCACAGCAGGGCTGACAGACAACAACGCATACACTCAACAGCATTTACTGGCAGCAGATCTGGGGAACAATGGAGGAAAGGCCAAGCTATGGCCTTGGTGAATCCATCCTAGGTTGCCCTGCCCTAAGTTTTGCTCACTGGTGGCAAAAGTACAGTTCAGCCTCCAAAAGCCCTTCAAACCTTCCTAGGTCTGGTGGCTAAGGCCACCAGAAATGGCACTGGAGAGGGAAGTACCTAATTCCATTAGCTTGGTGGCTCTGCAGGGGTTACCTCAGCATATGGGAGCTGCCCCGGAATTCACCTTCCTCTGTTTCAGTGCTGCATTAAGGGTAGCCACCCTGGACTACCCCGGGATGTATTTTGTATTTTCCCAAAGCCTCCAGGAATGCTGTCCAAGCCCAGTGTCACATTCCCCATGACCCCAGAGTCCCTGGGAACACTGCCTAGGCTCAGCACGAGCCTCTTTTATTCACATCCTTTGCAGCCTGCCAGGACACACAGCAAAACCAGAAATAAGTGCAATCAAGACAAATGACAGGAAGGATTGCCTTTACCTTAAACACTGATGATCCAGGGAACTCATTGCCACTGGGTAAGAAGAAAAGGCATTCATTTAAAAAATTACTAGACATTTATATAGATAATGAGAATAAATAGGAATGAACTCCAAAGAGCTGTAAACCTTTTTGCTCCAGGGCACTGAGGATGAGCTCCAGACCATGGAGTGAGGAGCAGTTTTCCATGAGGTTAGGTTCTTCAGTAATTTTATGCATTTGCCTCCCCCAGAGCTGTACAGAACCAGCCCTGGGAGAAGGAGGATGCTGGGCATGAGGAGGACCGTTTATCCATACCCATTGGACAGAAGGGTGACCCAGCGCACATTTCCCATCACCAAGTTCAAGGCAGAATGAATTGTATGGATGCTCCAGTGGTGCCTGTGAGATGTGCTGGAGAGATGATTCCCGGGTGTTCAGAGCCAAGTGTGATGCTCTGTCCATACCACTGACCACCAGCTGGCCTGCTCTCTGCTCCAAGCCAGCTGCGAGGAGTCTCTCACCATAAGAGATGCAGCTTCGTCAGGGGTGTCTGTATCCTGCACTGGCCTCCAGGCAGCTGCTCTGTTGGGACTACCTAAAATCTGACTGTCTGCTGGGCTGCTCCACTAAAACAGATCCTCTGAGTGTAGGAGAGTGCATGCATCATTGTAGTCCCTGAGTTGACCCTCAATACTTCTATCCATGACAGGACAAAGCCACTAGGGAAAAAAAAAAAGAAGAAAAAAAAGAAAGATGAAATACTGAAGGCAAAAGGAGTTAGACTTGAAGAGCGAGGGAAAGAGAAGAAGGTATGTATGGAGGGTGGCTAGAGAAAAGATGTTCTACCTTGTGCCCCCACAGCTCAACAGACAGACGGAGTCATCCCCCTTTGAAACTTCCCCTTGAGTTCATTGAGAAGGTGTAGGATCTTCTTTTGCACAGTGATTTCTGGCTTCCCTCTTCATGTGTGTGTGACAGCCAGTGTTAGGGGTCTTCCAAGAGCACCAACTTCACGTGGTGTACCCGCTCCCCACACCTGCCTTGCACTGCCAGAAGGAGGTCTAGAAGGACCTGGGTGTGAAGGAGATATCTGTCAGGCTTTCCCATTGCGGGCGCATGAGCGCCTCAAAGCCCACCTCCAGCCATGCCCTCTCCCTTTCCAGCTGGCAGCTCCAGCAATAAAACCTCTTAATCTCACTGTGAGAACACAAGCATCTAACAAGAGTCTCTTCAAGCAAATGTTTTGAGCTTCCTCAGTGCTTGCTTCTGAGCTGGTTCCTGGTTATTTACAGAGGTTGGCATGTCTTGCACTTCACATCAAAACCTGGCAGGAGAGCCTGTTGCAGTGAATTTCAAGGTCATTTTACAAAACTATGGCCCGTGCTTAGAAAGGCTTGAACCCTGCGTGCAGAGGAGTCCGTAATTAGCAGCCCCAGGGGATGTGGACGAGTGTTGGAGGGAGGCTAATTGCAGACTGACTGTCTCCTTGGCCTTCAGCAGCTCCCGTGAAGCAGGGAATCGGTGTGCTCAGCCAAGCACCAAGCGTGTCCTAGGGAAAGGTAATTCCTCCCTGGCCTGCCTGGACCTGTCCCTATAAACAACAAGAGCTGCACATGGAGAGTAGTGCTGGATATTTCACAAAAAAAAAAAAAATTCCAAACAGAAAAGGTCTCTGTGAGCTGGAGATGCGTGCTAGGCACACAGATGGGCTCCCTGGGAGATGACACAGCCACGTGCCTCTACCTGAAAGAGTCCATGAGTCCGTGCTTTGCCTCAGAGGGCTTGGGGGATCAACTCCTTCCCCCTTCGTTTGTGCATCCTGGTGAAACGCCATCACCAACATCCTGGTGTGCAGTGTCTCCCTCTCATGTGCAGATGAGTGTCCAGTCCCACAGTGGGACAAAGCTCCGACTGCAGGCAAATGCCTGAGAAAGCCAGCATCACACCTAACGCCTCCACCAGTTTCTCATGCTCTCTGGTGAGATATCCTCCCCCCTTCCTCTCCACATACTTTTAAATCAGTTCATTTCAAACACTTCATTAGCATGACAAGCTAAACAAGTTTTGGCAAAGGGGAAGGGAGGCATAGCCCCTCAAGAGTCTCAGTTTGTCAGCCTGGTCTGAAGCTGACAAACTCAGCTTCAGTGACTCCACTCTTTGCTTTCCGTGGGGTCTTGCCTTGTGTTGGAGCAGCCATTCTGCCTATCGGGGACACATGCCATTTCTCTCCACTCTTTCACCACACTAAATCCCTGGCATGGGAGGGTGACTGCCCTTCAGTCTTTGTTGCATGGCAGTATCCATGCTGGATTTAGCACTCACTGGGGCAAAATCTTTCCAGGGAATGTTGGTGGGACTTAGGAAAAACAGAAACTGTGCAGTGCTGAGGCAGCTCCTCCTGCACGGAGCTTACCCCAGGGAGCCATGGTGTGGGTCCCAGCTGGGAACTGGCTTTTTCTGGCAGAAAACCTCATATAAGATCACAGCACAGTACTTGATCCTTTACAGAGATCTGAAGTCACATAAAGTAAGAGTTGGAGGCATTTGTGCAGGGCTTGGTGCAAGAGCTGGGATTGGTTCACCACGTGAGTGTGGCATGGAGCCTGCAGTGAGCAGAGAGATGAGGGAGATGCCACAACCAAATACTTAAGGCCAGAACACCTGAATTTCTGCTGCCTAGCCCTGGGAGTGATGCAGCTGGTGCAAAGCAAGTGCAAAGAGTATAAACCCACTGCTGCCAGGCTCTGCACTCCCTGCTCCACGACAAAAGACTGCACTAGGGACAGGGCAGGAGATGAGAGCCAGCTGTTGCCATACTGTTTTGTGGCTAGTTAGAAATGGCCAGTAGAGGTCACTGATACCTATTTATTTTATTCTATTTTTATACAGATGCATTTATAATATACAAAACACCAACAGCCAGCAACTGAAGTTGGGGAAGTGCTGGTGTGCAACATATTAAAATGTACGAGTCGAGGGAAAGTGCCCCTATGTACAGCTGAAATACCAGCGTGAGCTGTGCATCCTTCTCCGCTCAAACCCCATGATGGCATCAAACGACCAAGCCATGCCAAGCCCCAGGGTACTGCGATGTAGAGTTCCTGTCATTGTTCTTCAGTTCTGCCTTTGTCCTCCATCCTGTATTGGCAGAGACGCTTTGAGAGAGATTCAAGAGATTCAAGCCTCAGGGACAGGATATTGTGTCTGCTTGACTTTCTGTGCAGTGCCCAGCACAGTTAAATCCCAACTACGATGGGTGCCTTCAGGCAGGCCCATAAGATAAACAACAGTTTAGGTTGGGATGGGTCAGCATAGTTCTGTTCTTCAGCCACTATTGCTGAGAGCAAAGTTTTTGCTTGTGAAAAAGCATCAGGACTTTATTCAGCGTTGCATCTTCATGTTAAAATTGAACCCCAACCCTCACTCTTATGTAGCAGGATGAACTGAATTATACACATGGGTGTTGCTAGTAACTGTTTTACTAGTGGGTTGCATTTTTCTGGTAGATGCATGCTCCAGGCATACTGGCACGATGTGTTTGGCTGTCCAATTCTGCATCCACAGACTTGTTCGGCTGTCCGAGACTGGCTGTGCTTCACTGATCTTATTGTTCCAGAGATGCTGTTGGTTTTGGGTGCTGAGCTCCTCTTGTACTGGCACATCCCAGGATGCAAGCTCTGCTCAAAATACGTCTCGCTTTTTTTTCTAGTTTTAGTGGTCTCAGCCCGTTCATGAAATCTCTTCTGCCTCTGAGGGTTTCCCAGCTGATATCTACTGGGGAGTTCTCCGTTGCAGCTGGAGTCAGAGAAGTAGTGGAGGACATGTTTCCTAAGAGTCCCTCAAGGACTGCAGCACCCAAGGCAGAGGAAATGGGACTTCACACAACTCTCAGGCAGGTGACAGCCTCAGAGCCAGATACCAAAGAGTGGTCTGGCACCCACCATCTTGCCTGCTTGACCTGGGTTGGTGGGGAACTTGAGAGGACCAAGGCTGCACTGTCTTCTTCTGGTGGGGAAACATTATTTCTGGCACCTACATCTTCACTAGCCAAGACTGCAGGCACTTTAGAGGTCTTTGTTCCTCCACAGGGTGGCACCTGCCCCTCTAGGGGTTCCTTTTATACAGTTACAGGGGTCTATATAAAGTGCTGCCAGCTGGAAAGTATTTTGAAGAGATTCCTCCCTGCTCTTCACTTAGGGTCATAAATTCAGCTGGTATTTGAGTGAATCTCAAATGTACTTCCAGGCCTGTTTGCTGAGGGCTTTACATCCGCCTGAGGCCCCTTAAAATAAAAGGATTATTGGGAGTCAAGTGTTAGATTACCTGGTGCTTGTTAATTGAACTTCAGAGGCTTTAGCGAGCAACTGTCTCTAGCAGGGAGCAGCACTTTGGTATTAATGGTGTGATATAAATGAATATAATGTAACAACGTCATGCTTCTGCATCATGTCCCATCTCTGGGCTCAGGGCAGTGATGAGTTCAGCTCACAAGCATACCGGACATGGGAAAAGCAGGGTGGATGTGTGTGGAGGAGGAAAGGAATTTGGGCCTTCGGGATCTAAGGAAAAAGTGTTTTTCAGTACTCTGAGCAGGTGACTGGTGTGCAGTCTTCCCGAGTGCAGTTTTTGTCTCCCTTTGGCTATCTGACCTTGGGCTCTGATTTTGGCAAGAGTTGAGTTTAATGGAAGCAGTAAACGCCAAGACCATCGAAAATCCAACTCTGTCCTTCCCGCAGGGCTTATTTCACCTAGACTTGCAAAAAGCTCAAAGATCCTACTTTGACAGGTCACTAAAAGAAAACAAAGGACTGTAATGCATTTTGCCATCAGTGTGCACCTACGGAAACCTGAAGAGACCACAACTGCGAAGGCTGCAAGGCAGAAAGGCCTAGTGGAAATGAGAAACCTCAACAGCTATGAAAATTTCATCAGCTGGCGCTGTGGAAGCAAGAATCTGGAAGTGGAGAGCAGATGGGCAGCCTAGATTCTTGGAGCCATTGTCCTTCTGCTTGTTATCTGACTCCGGCACAGGGAGGATTTGGAGAATTTATGGGGGCACAAATACTGAAGGCTTTCTTGAAATATCCCTGGCTGACATGTGGCATGGGGCAGACGGCACTTGCTGGGTGCGCAGTAGACATTTTTGCACAATATTCCCAAGGTCATGCAAGCAGGGTGCTGCTGAGCACCTGTCTTTTATTGTGTAAGAGAGGGGACCATTTGGGCAGAGTTTGAAGAGCTGTGAGCCTGGTACTATCCGATCGCAAATTTGAAGCCTTCATAAATGCAGGACATTGGGGAACATAATCCAAATACTTTTAGGACTTTTCTTAACTGGGCAAATTGCCTCTAGACTAGGTTCCATTACTTACCACGTGAATAATCAATTCAAGAGATGTTTGTAAATAAAGGATAATAAGGAAGGGCAGCAGAAAGTGAACGAGTCTATGCACCAGGCATGAGAGACCAAATAACTGTGTGAGCTCAGAGCAGAGTAGATGGTGTGGTTTAAGGTATAAAGAAGAAATTCTCTACTGTAAGGGTGGTGAGGCACTTGAACAGATTGCCCAGAGAAGTGGTTGGTGCCTCATCCCTGGAAGCGCTCAAGGATGGGACTTTGAGCAATCTGATCTAGTGGAAGGTGTCCCTGCCCGCAGCAGGAAGCTTGGAACCAGATGATCTTTAAGGTCCTTTCTGACCCAAACCATTCTACAGCTCTGTGATGATTTGGTTAAAAAATAAAATATGATTACTTCTTGGAGTCCCAAGGCCAGAACTATGGAGTGGGTGATTCTGCAAATGAGGTGATCCTGAACACTACTCCTTGGTGGATTGTCCTGGCTAGCAAAGACCTGAAGAAGGTATATCACCTGCAGGTCTTGTGAGCCCATTTTGGGGTCCTGAACGCACCCACAGACTCTAATTGCCATAACCAGCCTATACTACTGTTTTTCTGTCATCTTGATCAGCTCAGAAGCTTAGCTGCCTCTTTTCAATGTCTACTCTGATGTGGGATAAACGTGTAATATGGGAGACCTCAGAAGTAGCCTGTGAGGTGAGCAAGGGCTGCAGCCCGGCTGTCCTTTGGAACCCCTAGAAGCAAAGGCAGGGGCAGAAGCTGGGGCAGAAGCTGCGTCCTTCCACAGCCAGGTGAGAGGCCTTTGGCCAGAGCCATTGAGCCAAAGGCTGTCCCTAAATACGTATGAGGACATCTCAACCCTGCCAGATTCCCACTCAAGGGCACATAGGTCCCGGATTTTTGGTCTGTGCCTATGCCATACCCTCGGTGGTACTTTGTCTCATCAGTCAGAATTTATTAAATTCTCTCAGAATTTATTAAATCCTCTCATCCCCACAGGCTGGACCGTGCAAATGCCCCACGGTTCTCCCTCCTCTTACTGGGGAGCATGGGAGGAGCCCTCAGGGAAGGAGCCCAAACTTTAGGATGGGAAGGAATGGCCTCAAGTTGCACCAGGGCAGGTTTAGATTGGACATTAGGAAAATCTTTACCGAGAGGGTTATCAGGCACCAGCACAGCTGCACAGGGAGGTGGTTGAGTCACCATCCCTGGAGGCGTTTAAAGGACAGGAGATCATGGAATCATAGAATAGTTTGGGTTGGAAGGGGCCTTAACGACCACCTCATTCCAACCCCCCTGCCACGGGCAGGGACATCCCACTAGACCAGGCTGCCCAAGGGTTTAGTAGTGGACAGGTATGGTTGGACTCGATGGTCTCAAAGGTCTTTCCCAACCAAACCATTCCATGATTCTATGCAACTGCCTGGCAAAGCTTTCCCTGCCTGCCCCTTGCTACCATCGCCCTAGACCCCATCAGCCCGGCCGGCATTGCAAGCTGATCCCTCTGGGAACTCCCACCCTCCTCGCCTCCTTCCAAGCGGAGCCGCACCCCTTGGCCCCCCATGCTCCCTCCGTGCTGGCACTTGGGTTCGCTCATCCATGCCCCTCCCCCCCCCCAGCGGTCCTGTTGGTTTCGCCCCGCCGCTTGCACTCCCCCGTCCCCTTTGCGTTGCGTGCACTTGGGTTCGCTCATTCTGCTTCTCCCCCACCTCATCCCCCCCCCGCGCGGCGGTCCCGTTGGTTTCGCCCCGCCCGCTTGCGTTGCCGCGGTGACGCGGTGGGGGGGAGGGGCGCGCGCTGCCCGATGTGACGCAGCGGCGTGGGGATTCCGCCGGGTTTACCCGTCGTGCCCCGCGGCAAGAAAAAAATATGGCGGCCTGAGGGGCGCGCGCGCGCGCGCTCGCGGGGGCCCGGCCGGGAGAGGCGTGAAGGCAAAGTTTGGGGCGGGCCCGAACCCGAGCAGAACCGGCCGCAAAAGTCATTGGGACCCCGGGCGGAGACGAGCCCGACCGGGTCAGAGCCGGAACTGGGGGCCCCGGGATGGGATGGGGGGGAGGGAAGGAAGAAAGGGAGGGGAGGGGAAGCGCGGAGCGCGGCCGGTTGGGCGCCGACCCCGCGCCTCCCCGGGGCGGGATGGGGCCGGCGCCCCCCGACAGAGAAGGGGAGCCTCCTCCGCCCCCCCGTGCGGCCCCGGGGTGCGAGGCGGTGTTGGGGCACGGGGGGGTCGCACTGGTGGGGAGGGCAGGTAGGTTGATACAGAAAACAGTCACCGTTCTAAGAAGTGGAATGTACTGATTTAAGCTAAAGCAGAGTTAAGTTCATCCAAGAACTTTGTTTTTTTTTTTTTTAAAAAAAAAGTAAGGCTGAATGTCCCTCTGATAGCGTGTTTTTTCAAGTAGTGTTTTTCCAGACACTGTTCATTCTTTAGAGATGATAACGTCTTGTGTGAAGTATGACCTGTGCTGAACAGAGGTGCCTTCTTCTGTGATCGCCTCTGTTTGCAGCCTTTCCCCATCTTAAATGCAAGGTCAGGCAGAAAGCTGGAGCCAGCTTCAAATCAGCAAGAGATTTGACTGTTGTGAAGTTCATAATGACATTAAAATTAGTAATGTAATAACTGATTTTAATTAGTAATAGGATATGCATAAGCATTCTGGGAGAATTTATGCATGTGCATGTAAGTGGGAAATACATTCTGTCCCAGCTCTTGTCTTGCTGCACGTGATTGATGGAGATCACTACCTCGTGTTGCCGAGGCCTGCATTGAAAGGTTGCTTGCTTTCTAAAACTCCGAAATGAGTCTTAGAGAGTTTATTTGCCAGCTTTTTTGGTATCAGGGCCACAGTCTTGGCCATCACGGAATTAGGGAGCTCTCCCTCCCAGAGGGAGACCTGTAGTGGGGAGCAGGGCAGGCCAAACTGTGTCGATGCAGGGTGTAGCCTTGTCTGGCCGATGAAGAGGTAGGTGGTGTGGGGAATGAGAAAGCAGCGTCTGCGCACGGAGTGGTGCTGGAGCAGAAGCTGCAGAGTGGAACAAGTCTGGACCAGCCCATGTGTGTGTTAAAGAACCAGAGTATAACTGACAGGGGTAGAGTTTGAAGGGGGGGAGCAGCACTCCCCTGGTGCCAAACCTGACAGGGAGGAATGGGGAACTCTGCCAGCCTGGACACCCTCTCTGCTGCAAGGAATGCCTCCTGCTATAAGATGAGAGAGCAGCCTCTGGGAATATTGGAAGACCTTAAAGAAAAACAGCGAACAATAAATACTGAGCTGCTTCTGTCTCTGGGCTTGAGCGCACAGCATGGAACAGAGTAAAAGACTGAGTGCTAATAAATGGAATTTTAGATGGGCAGGAGATTGCATTGGTAGGCATCAGGGTGTGCAAATGATATGCAAGTCTGGGAAGGCTGAGAATGACCTAGATCTGAGACATGCCAGGTGGAGGTTGTCAGCTGGAAAGAATCATCCATGAAATGTAGATAGTTCTGTGCCAGAGAAAGCTTTTCAGAGGTCTGCATCTCTGTTTTACAGATTTAGAGAAGGAACTGGGATAAAGGGCCTGCCTAAGAGGAAGCAATGAATCCTTTTTGAAGCATCAGACCGCAGGTAAGAAAGCCAGGAATGAGCTGATGCTGAGTCAGACTGTGTTCTTTTAGTCCCGGTACTTGAAGTTTTTGAGAATACGTTTACCACATGCCTGAAAAACTGTCCCTCTCTGTGGCATTCTCTGCATCACAGTAGGCCTGCATTGCCTGAATTGAGAGGCCAGGGATGTCAATGAAGTGGGAAATGACTCTCAGAAATTCCATAAGAGCCCTGGGAAGAAAAGCTCAATTAAAGATGTAATCCAGTGCTCTTTACGCGCCATCTAGAGAAGCAGTCTGTTCTGGCAGTGCTGACGTAACTTCTCTGTGTACTCACAAGAGGTCTGCCCAGCTAGGATTGCAATGAAGTCCTTCCCAATGATCCTGCCCTTGCAATCGTGATGCCCAAGTTCGATGATTCTAGTGATCCTCTGTTCTGTTAGGTTGTATCTTTCACCACGTTGTTTTTACCTCCCCTATGTTAACTGAACCCCTCATGGATGATGTTGGACTACCGTTGGCCCTTCTGTCCTCTCCTGACCTCCTGCTGAGATCTGGTTTAGAGGGACAGCGATTTGGTACTGAGCAACTGGGTCCTTTGAGTGGTTTGTACCTTTCAGTTACTTGTCAGATCACTTTTAGTACAACTCTTTTCTCTTTTCTTCACTTCTTAGTGAATCACTGCAGAGAGCGTTCAGATACCAGCAGTGTTTTGCGTACGGTGTGTTTCAGCTTGTGGATGTTAGATCAGCATTTAAGCTTTCAGGTCTTAGCTGTGGTAGCAGAAGCTTTTTGGCTTTTCATTCCTTCCCAAACACCCAGTGCTCTTGAAATCATGGGAATGCGTTTCAGCAGGGCCAGTAGAGTTCCAAAGTGCAGCCCTTGGCTATCTTAATATTTAATATTAACAAGGCATTGGGTCAGGCAGGGACTCCTCAAACCAGTAGTTCTGAACTAAAGATGACCTTGCGTTCTTTTCCAATCTGTTCCAAGTAGTTTGTTGACTATTGCCAAGTCGCTTATTTTGCAGCTTTCGAGCCCTGAATTCTTATCTCTGCCATCCACTCTAAGTATGATCGTGTGTCATAGCATGTCTGCCCCCTTTTTGCCTCAGAGTAGGATAAATAAAGTCAGGGGATAAATAAAGTCAGATAGGACAATGAGTGATTTGTGCTGGTGTGAACGGTACCAAAGCTGGCTTGGAGAAAGGATTTGTGGCAGCTGGTGTGGCGTCTAAAGTGCTTCTAAAAGGGATGAAGAAAGCCAAGCTATTTGATCAGTAGCAAAATAAACAAGTTTCAGTAAAATGTGGCTATATTTTTTGGTTCTTGTTTGAAGTAGGTTTGATGCTTTCGAGTCCTGGAGGCTGAGGATTTTTCCGAAGGTGGGCTTCCTAACCTGCTGGAATGCCTGCTATGTTTTATGGAGGATCCATTGAAAACTGGGCTCTCTGAGATTTCCATCTATCACCACATCTACAGCACAGCCCTAAGAAATAGTTCTGGAAGTTAGATCATAACGAATTAACCGTATTTTGTGCTTGATAGCAAGGGCCTAGCACAGTGTGACAAGAATAACGTAGGAGTGGCTAATAATCCTGTGTCTTTCTTGATACTGGGAGAAATACAACATGTAGAGGTCTCAAATGAGTGTGCATGTGATACAGATTGAGGCCAGGATTCTTCAATCCTAGCTTGAGAATCTATTTTGACACCTTTTTGACTCATCTCCACTCTTTTGACTGAGGTCAGGAACTGGAAATAGAGCAGATTTTCTTGGCTGTTCAGCTTGGTTGATGTTCTGTGAGTAAATTTAAGGTCCTGAATGTGGGTACATTTGTCTCCTTGCTTGAAGACCTTGGTTGGGAAGATAACCGCTTTTTGCATGACGCTTTGAGCTATGGAGAGAGCAAGCGCTTGTGGCATTTGTGCTAGTGTGTGTGTTTTGAATCACTAGTAACTGGGTAAATACGATCCTTCTTGAAACGCATTTTACACAGGACTGCAAAGGAACTATGTGTGTAATCTATGTAAACAGGGCTAATGCCTTAGGGCATGAAATCGTCCATCCTGTTTCTCTGCCAGTTCCCCTGCCTTAGGGCTTCTCCTTGTGTCTAGATTGGCTGGGTATGAAACTGTAACAGGAAGAATGTTACTTTTTAAAATTAAAGTACCTTTACAGGTGGTTGGAGAGGAAGGATGACCCTGCAGTCACAATTCTGAACTGCAGTGTAGGATACTTAATTTCTGCCACAGATCTATTGTATGAATGTGTTCACAGCGTTGTTTCTTGTTCTTTAGTTGCAAAATACGATTAATGCCCATCTTATTGGGGATTTAAGGAAGAGTCTGTAAGTGTCTATAAGATGCTTGGATACTGTAGCGTTGAGTGCTTTAGTAAAGCTCAGTGGAGGAGAGGTAAAAAGGATATTCCAAGCTGTGACTTCAAAATGAAAGAGACTCCTGTCTGATCCACTGTCCTGCATGGTAAAATTGCTATAGAGTGCAAGTCAGGTCCTTTAAGGCAAGTGGGTGCTCTGAGATCCCCCTTTTTTCCCTTCCCAGGAGCTGTTTGTTTCCACAGCTTGTAACACCATATCTAGCTGAATCTTTTTTGACTTGAATCAATCTTTTCTCTTTTTTTTTTTTTCCCTCTTGTTTATTCTCAGCTTCGAAATTGTTCTCTTAATTGTCAAGATGTTCATGTATGATCTTATTGCTAATATGCTCAGATGAAGAGGGCCAAGAGCAACAGCTTGCAGGCTGTCTCGTATTTGGGATGACAATGAGCCATCCTCTCTGGAGTGACCCCCTGGGAGCTGTGCTTAGGAAGGAAATGGCGTGGAAGGCCCTGTAGGAGTGTGAAAATAGCATTGCAATGGTTGGAATGCAGGATAAGCATCACTTGGGTGGGCTCAGTTTTTCTCTGCTTTTCAACAATGCTGGGTTCCAAGCTTGAGGAAGACTGCTGTGCAGAGGTGAAGGAGCTGGAATGTATTCTTTGGTTGAGGTGAATGCAATTCGGTGAAACTGATAGGCATCAAACTGAATAATGATTTTAAAGTATTTTCACATGATGTCTAATCTGTGGAAATCCACTACCACATAATAGCATTGAGGCTAAGAGCTGAGCGGGATTCAGAAAAGATCAAGCACTTACAAGTGGAAATGTTTGGACTTGCTTTAGCTAAAGAACTTGTTTTAGAAGTTGTATTTTTTCAGACATAACTCAATCTCTAATAGGTAAAGGTTTGAAGAAAAGACAGTTTATTGCATAGTTGTCCACTGGGGCTTCTTGCTCTGTCTTCTAAACCACCTTTTATTGGACTGTATCAGAGGCAAGGTATTGAATCACACTTATTTGCTATGTTATGTTGCCCACTAATCTTTTTGTGATAACTGCATTAAGGGAAGGAAAACCACCAACCAAAAAACAAGCCCACAAAACACTCCAGCTGCTCTGATTAGGCCAAGTAGTTGAGGTTTTTAAGGTGGTGGTGGAGAGCAGGGTCCTTGGAAAGATAGTGCAGTCCACAGATGAGGACCATCCTATTCATGAATGTGAAGACTCATAAGTATTGTCTCTTCATGCTGAGTGGTCTGGCAAAGCACTTTGTGCTTCTTGCCTTTGCTTGTAAGAGGGAAAAGAATGCGTGGAGTTTGGCCTTTCCACGTTGCAGTCTTGTAGCGGACTTTAGTCCGGAAGGTGTCTTTAAGTCTGTTCAAGTGAGATCCAGTATGTTGTAGCATGAGCCTCAACGTGCTAGTGTCTTGGAAGACACAGTCTGTGTCCTGTGCTCGTGTCCAGTCTGTGTTGAGAATCAAGAGAATCATCAGTGCTGCTTGGTCAAGTAGGCATAAAGTTGGTTTGATGGATAGGTTAATAAAGGTAAGTGGCAGTAGTGTAGAGATAGAGGTAAAAAGGTGCTTGTAATGTCTGCCTAAACACAAGGGGAACTTATGAAGGGAAAGAGTGGAGGGGTGATTCTCAGAGCTAGGAGCAGGTCATGCAAACCTTGAGATCTGTGTGTGGATACCCTGCCTACAGACAGTTCTTGGAACAATATATGCTTTAGGGCAGAATGCGGCAGGCCTAACAGCTGTGAGTAAAGGGTTAATAACTTTCAAATAAGCTTTGTGATGCTGAGAAAGCATGGGTCAGGATTGAAAAGTAAGGTTTACTGCAAGTGTTAGGCTGTTTTTTAGGCACAGAGGATCTGATTTGCTGCTGTCAATGGCAGGAGAGAACTGGTATAAATTTCTCATTTCTAGGGGTTAGCAAATTCAGAACCGAGTGCCCCACAGTGACTACTGTGTCTTTGGTTGGGTTCTGTATTTGTATTTTGACTCTGTGATGAAGCTGGCTTTGGCAATGTTGTAGGAGTCTTAACTGGATTTTCTTACTCTTGTGTTTAAAGTCATAGTTGTCCAGCTGCATTAGTGTAACATTCATGCATGAATGGTTCTGAAATCAAAAGGGATGGATGAGGTAGTTTCTCTAGCTATGGGGGAATTATATTTAGGCTCGTAAAAAAGCCTTAGGCGAGTTTTACTTTTTAGTATTTGTTTCAAAAGAATATAAGTTATTTTCCCTAGATAATCTGATAATTGTTGTGGCAGCAAGCTTTTTGACCATTATTTTAGCATATGATGCTCAGGGTAACTGCATTTAGACCTGGGTCTGTCATACTGCACAAGCTCTATGCAATTACCAGAGACGCCTTGCTTCATTGTCTCGTAAATCTGGTTTCATCCTGCAACCTTGATGTTCATTGGTGAGGATTCTGATGCTACCCAACAGGAAGGTTAAAAATACTCTAGGGACACGAGTCCAAATCTGGTCTACTTCACACAAATGAAAAGTGATTGCTGTTAATTCTACTGTTCTTGTTTCTTGTGTGTTTTTATTTATCATTTTTTCCTTATTGAGAACTTCTTCCCCTTTTGTTTCACTCGTGGGAGATCTATACCCAGTGTATTGTGTGCGCAGGCCTTTCAAGTGGAAGGCAAGAAAAGAATGGAGAATGATGGTTTATTTAAATTAGAGTTGTTTTAGTAACCTTTCTAGAGAATGGACTTCAAGTTCACATCCTACCTTAAAGTGGTTTTATTTTTCTGAGCAGAAAGCATCATGTGCACTAAAATGTGCAAGACATTTCTTGAACCTTTGGAAATGGATTTATAGGCATTGCTTGCACTATGTCTGTGTAAATATCAGGAAAGGAAAACTTTCTTCAGAAGGATTTTCTTGGGAAGCTGCATGTTGCTAGCAGTACACTCTGTTAGTAGGTGTGTGTGTAGGCGTTCCCATCAAATTTATTCTAGGGCTAGTGTGTACTGTCATTTTTGGGAAGCTGCTTGTACCAGGTTAGATTGATTCCTGAAAGCAAATCACCCTTACTGTGTGGAATTTCTGTAGGGTCTACTTATAAGTGTATCCAGTTTTCCTTGTTTAGACAATGCCTTTGTAAATAGGTCCCCAAATGTATCTGAAGTTACTATAGCAGGATTCAGTGTCTTCAAAGCTCTAGCTGGATGGGGTAGCTGTATTACTATGCAGGTCCAGAGATGATTTACTACCTGACTGACAACTTGCAATATAAACATTAGTCCAAGCATGATCTTGTCCGAAAACCCCACCTACGCAGGGAGCCAGGAGTCTTCCTGCCACGCGCCATAAATCGTTTATGGTTTGCTCATGCCCGTGCATTTGAAAAACAGCTGTGTATCAGGGATTAGCAGTTTGCAGAAGGCCCGTGCGGGGCTAAATTAGGGTCTCTTGCCCTGGTGGTGAATACCAGTATCAGAATAGCGGGAGTGCTTCTCTGCAGTGGAAGGCAATTTACTCCGGGAATGGGGGGTGGGTGCAGGGTATCTGAGAGGGTACAGGAGCCAGGGGAGAGCATTGGATTGCCGTGCTCCAGTTTGAGCTCAGATGCCTAAATGATAGCTGCCCAGCATGGTCAAGGGTTGAACAATTTGTTGTTAGCTGTGTGGAGTTTTGAATTTTATTTATATATTTATTATTTTCTTTTCTTTCACAATGTGAAGAGTGGTTTACCTTTTGCTAGCCTGTGGTAGCAGAGTCAAATTATGTACAAGGCCGTCTGGTGCTTTACAACTTTTTTTTCAGCTTTTATAAAAAGTTTTACTGTGTCACTTGGATTTATTACAGCTTTGCAACTTCAACTCCCTAAGTAAAATCCTTTGTGCTGGCTGTGGTAATCTAAATTACCTCCAGGAGCTTCTAATGAGTAACTTGTGTTTATGGTGAACCCTTCCATTTGTCAAAACCCTAGAAGCACGATCCATTTGATAACTCTAAATGTATTGATGCTTTTGTATCAATGCTGAGAACATCACAGCCTAAAGTCAGTTGGCACCTTCAGGTCTTTCTGTAATGAACAGAATACACAGATTCTGCTGCACAAGGGGGATGTGACAGTACTGTTCAGGTACCTCCTGTGTGCTGGCTGAAGGACCAGCTGCTGAGTAAAGTAGATATAAGTAGATCTTTTTTAGCTAGGTTGGTGTCTCCATCAACAAATCCTTTCTTGGGTGGGTTAGGTAAGAATCTGTGTGGAATGTTTCAGCACGGCTCCCCCTTCTAGATGATTCAGCTGAACACAAGTGCTTCCAGACCATATCATGAGCATTTATGGGGCTACAGGCAAAGCAAGTGGGCTCTGGGTGACTTGTTTGCAAAATGACATAGCTAGTAAGGCTCTTAACTATTTTGTTGAAGCTATTGCACAGGTGTCCCTCTGAAAAAGGAATATTTTCCTGGAGCCTCCTGCTTTGCTCTCCTCTGTCGTAGGTTTGGGGAGAGAGCCAAAGAGTTGTCTCCATTTTTCTTATTCCTTTTGGTGAAAGGCTGTGCAGTCTGTTTGACTCTTCGTGCTTTGCTGAGATGGAGGCCAGATAGCACCAAATGTGTTTGTGGCTGTTTGTGTGGGTATTTGAGATTTGGAAGGCACCTGCTAATGAGTTGTAGGTCATTTCATGTCAGATTGGCTAAGTTTCCATCAGGCTGGTTCTCTGTTGCGGCAATGCATATGGACTGTGTATGTTTGGGGATCCCTATCATCTATCTCAGATGGAGAGGGCTTTCTTCCTGTTTGCTGCCTCCTTTCTCACCACAAGAAAAAAAATAATCACCTCATTCTGGAGCGCTGTTAACCTCCAGATTGAATTAGATGTTTTACTGTTACTTTTATAGACTTTACAGATATTCAGAGAGGTTAGAGGGGGGTGTGGGTATGTGATGGTATTTTGAGCTTTCCTTCCTTCTCCTTGTTTGTGATGCTGCTGTTGGAATTCACCCTTCCCTTTTCCTGGGAACCAGGGTGAAGAAATTGCTGTCACCTGGAGCAAAGCTGAATCTGCTTGCCCCAAGGCTTTACCATTCCAGATTAGGACTTTGCCCAACTTCCACAGGCAGCAGTTTATGAGGTAATGTTACCTGAATCTTCTGGGGTCAGTCTGAAGGAAACAATTCAGGGCAGTGGAAATCTCAACTCAGAGGTGCTAGAGTAGGGGGTGGAAGGAAAGGAAAGAATAGAGTTAGCAGTACAGTTAACTCTTCCCCCTCACACTCCCTCCTTTTTTTCCCCTGTTTCCTTGCCTGCCCAGCTGTGTAGTAGGTTAGCAGTACGTGTCTGTTCTTATTCTTATGAAAGTAGACTTTGTTCTCTGAAGACTGCTAATCATGCCCCATGGGGGTGTAATCAGTTATAAGGTATTTAATACAGTGCAGGCGGGAACAGGCCGCCTGGCCGGGCTGGCAGATTGCAACACTACAATTATAAAGGGCCCCTTTCCCCCACTCACCCGCCCACTGGTGGCAGGATGAAGGTTGTACCTTGGAACAGTATTAAGTCTATGAAAAATAAAGATGTAGTGGGGGAAGGGAGAAGAGAGGTTGAAGAGGCAGCTTCTATTCCAGGAAACAGGCAGACCTACATTCTGCAAGAGCTGCAGCCATTGTAGGTTGCACTGTTGAGACTTGTGGGAGTTTGGGTGCCATCACCATCGAAGTGGATTGCACAGGGATGGCCCTTGGCAACCTGTAGAGCAGCAGGGGCTTTCGTCCTCTGTGAAATGGGTTTTCTTGTGGTGGCTGGGGTTGGAAAGGTATGGAGTGGTTAGAAACAGAGAAGCCCTTTCTTCTGCTTGCAGTGATTTAGACGCTTAATCTGTGCTTTTGTAAATTCTGCCAGGCTTCTATTTATATCTTTGGATAGAAATCTATTGGTAAATCTGGCCTTTCATGTCTCTTTTTTCCAAGTAGTGTAACAGCTTACCTTACTGACTTAGAAGGGAATAGGTAGCTTGAGGCCTTGAATTTTAGTGGGCATGGAAAAGTCTACTGGACCTCATCTGGTCTGTTGTTGTTGCCTAATACCAGATCATTCCCTGCGGTGAGGTCCTTGAAATGCACGTGTAGGGTGTGGAGCAGCTGGGCCACAGCCTTATAAACCCTCCCTACGCCAGCAGCTTGCTAGATGTATTGGCATGTTTCTGGAGCTTGTGGCTATAGTGACCTTTCCCCTTCCAGGTTCCCTGGAGATTACAGTGTTTCAGCCCTTCACCCTGCTCTTTGAATTTGTTCACATTCTTTTGTGCAGTGACAGCAGAAGGCTCCCTCCATGTATGTGCTCTCTGCTGCTTCGAAAGTGGAAGGGAATGTGTGTTCTACCATATCCATTTGTGTTAAATAGTTTCTGTCATTTTTGCCTTATGAAATCCTGCTCCTTTCTGACATCCCTGTGCTTTGCTGAAGTTCAGAACCTACTCTGTGAAGCACAGCAGATAGAAGCTCATTTTTTTGGCAGTCTTTGGGGTATTGGTGTAGATTCAGTTGGAATATAATCTTGCTACAGTGCTCATGACAGTGTTGGCATTCCTGCTTGGTGCTGAGAGAACACTGGCTATTAAGTCTCACAGCTGGCCCTTAGCACTGGACAGTGGCTTTTTAGGAGTGGGTTGATGTTTACTTGTATTACATAAAGTAAGTGCAGATTTGGAACGTGGGAAATTCACAATACAGCCTTCCTTTCCTGGACTTGAGAATGCTGCTGACAACTTCACCTCCTGATGCATCTTTTTTCCCTTCAGAGTAACTTGGTGTGTAGGAATCGTGAATTCTCTGAAAAGCTTTGGGATTTGCAGGAGCACCACATGAAGGGAGCAGTAGTGCTTTTGTTTCTTAATACAGCATAGAGTCTGTTTGCAAGGCTGCAAGATGAGAGGTTGCATGATGTCTTGGATTTTTGTTTGTTGAGTCTCTCTTCTCTTGATCATATAAGTGACTGAGTGTCAGTGCTGCAGGAGGAGAATGATGTGCCATGAAGATTGGATCTGTTTCTGTGGGCCATGGGGATAGTGTTCACAAAAGGATTTTTGGGTAATGAGAAAGTGTCTGCATCTCCGAGAAGCTACCTGACTTAAGGTAGAGTGGTTTTCTGGGGGTGGACAAAGGCCTGGATCCTTGCAAGCACCCCTGATGGCCAAAGTCAGTGCTTATTCAGCTATTCCCCATCAGCTCAACAAGTCTGTTTTACATTTGCCCCTTGTCTTGTAAAAGTCAGGGAAATTCCCTTCCCAGGCTACTGCATAGTGCTGTTACTGCCTCGCAACGTGGTTACTCCCCAGCCCTGGTGACAGCTCTTCTCTGCATGGCTTGCATGTCCAGTTGATAACTCTCCCGCCTTACTGTGTTTCTCTTGCCCCGTGGCTTGAGAAGTTGCCTGGAGAACTCGAGGACTCTCCCAAAAGTGAGTTTGAGGCTGAAGCTGTCCTAGCCGTGACAGGGCTGGCATGCGTGCAGAGTGTGGCGGGTGTCAGCATGGTGGGTGTGTGGGCTTGCTGCTTGTTTTCCTTCCCTGCCTGCTGAGGAATGCAATGTGTTTGCCTTCCTTGGCCTGTGGTTGCAGCCACATTCCTGCAGTGGGAGTCAGCAAGGCGGCGGGCGGCGTGCTGTTCGTGCCCCCTGGCTACGTGCTTTCAGCTCCACATCAAAGGTGTGTTTAGTGTGTAGCTTGTGCCATTCCTGGCCACACCTGGTGGCCTGCAGGCATGCAGGAGGTGGAGTCTGGCTCTGTTTGCAGATGGCATTCAGGGTTCAGACTTCTTGCTTGTGGAAAGGCTGGAGCTGAGTCCATGCTAAACAACCCCAGGAATGCAGCGGGAGAGCTGAGCAGCACAGTCACTCCAGGGGCATGTCCTAGCAGCAATGTTTCCTTTATAGCTGCAGCAAAATAACTCATGTCTGCTCCTCCAAAGGAACTGACTGTTTGCTTGGGTGTGTTGTAGGGCTTAATTTACACTGATAAGGCCAATTAAGGTTGGCTCATCCCTTCTGCAGCCTGTGTGCTCTTAGCAATTGGTAGATGTTTGAGTGGCTTGTGCCATGAAGCTCTGCCCAGTACAAACTGTGTATGAGATGTCTACCTGGAGATGGAATGGCTTCAGGATTTAACCGAAGTGCTTCCCCCAGTCAGCGTGTAAATGTTGTTACACTTACGCACTGCAGCTCAACTGCTCCAGCTTCTTCTGGAAAAGCTTCCTTTTCCTGGTTGATACCTCAAGAGATGAGGACAGGAAGCCTGATGAAGGATGGCAGATGAGGATCCAGATGTGTTATTTTGGGATCCTTGACATGATGCCTGTGAGAAATGATCACTAGTTTTCTATGGCCCTATAATGCAAACCATGCTTGTCCTTTTTATGTAAGTCTTTAATTTGCCTGGCATAAGGAAACATGGTCTGTTTCGACAGTGTCAGTGTGGGCAGCCCATAGGCAAGGCTTGTGGAAAGAAGAGCAGAGCATCTTCTGTGTCCTGGGTAAGCCCTGAGCTGCTCCCTTCATAACCCAGTTTGCTTTGATCTTTGGGACTTGCAGTTTCCCTTCTGGCGATTTCTAGTAGCCTGAAATGCTGTGAACTGCCAATCATTTCCATATTAAAGTTAGTCTTCTGTAGAAGACCTCCCTACTGCCATCCTTAGACAGCAGCAGGCATCAAAGAACTGACTCTCAGAAGTGCTCTGGCTTTGTAGCATAGTCTTTGCCTTTTAGCTGTTGGCACAGTCTCTGGGTCAGTTGCTGCAGAGCTACCATGACCAGATGCCACCCTTTATGGAGAAGGATGTATCCCCTTTCAAAGCAGCATCTCAATAATAAGTGATTAGGGGATATTACTACCGCAAAAGCCTCTTACCGTTGTGAAATGGTTGGAAATTTTTCAGGTTGGGCTCTTTTCTCTCTTGTCTTTGTGTAAACTGTGCATTTTTCTTTCAAACTAGTTGCCACTAACTCCATCCCTGACTTTTAGGGCTTGGGTGTTTATGAGAAAGTATGTTGCCTGAATCTTCATTTTTCTTCCTTTGTTCTGCCTTGCCAAACTGAACAATGTGCCCTGTGGCAAAATAGAAGTCTAAAAAGTGTTATGTGGAATGTTATTCATAGAACATTTAAGTGTATATAATTATTGGATGTTTCGGCTTTGTTTGGTGATACAGGCTATGGCTGCAAAAATGGAAATCTTGTTCAGGATTAAATACTGCTTCTGCTGTCCCTTTCTGATTGCCAGGAGGGGAGTAGGAAAGCCAGAAGTAAATGGTTGAGACATTGCCTAAGGAGGAAGGAGGGCTGATTCTCGGGTTTTTTTCTTTCCTGTCTGTGAGTTTTAATGTTGTGGAGAGAAAGTGACCAGTTCCTTGTCTTGGCTTCCCTGTTGGCCCTCAGGACTGTGTAGGAATCCAAATCTCTGAGCTTCTGTGTCCAGTCCCAGACACCTCTGCCAGGATGATGTGCTCTTCTGGCTGGAGCAGTAACCATCACCAAGTAGCTAGGTCTCCCCCTGGTGGGACAGGGAACAGAAAGCCGGCTACAACTGGACAGTAAAACTGGGAATTGCTGTGATCTTGGGGCATCTTGAGCCAGCAGCAGATGAGGTGTTTCTCCAGTTGAAACATTCCGTAGTCCAGAGTCACAGACTGTAGAGATGAGCTCGTGCAGCTGCATGAAGCTGAAGGCATGAGCGAACAGCTTGCTGTTGGCACTGGACAAACACCTTATCTTTGCAACATCTGCCTGGCTATACCCTGGCGTTTGTCCATGGTCTTTGCCCTTAGGCTAGCAGTGAGCTGGTAGCTCTTTGAGCAGCTTAGTCTGATACTTGACAAAAAAAAAAAAAAGGGTACCTGGAATATGGTGGCATGCTTTCCTCTGCTCTCAGAGCCTATTTGAGGATAGGTAATTTCACTTGCAGCTCAACTATCTCTCATTCCCAGCTTGCTGTCTGAAAAGCTGTGTGGAGCTTACTTACAGAGGGTCTATGGGGGAGGAGCCCTGTGGAGGTGAAGAGCTTGTCTTCACTGCTAAAAATGAGATGTTTTCCTAGCCTCAGAGTAATGAATAGGCTTATGCTATCACAGAGGATAACATTTGTAAGGACCAGGCATTTCAGTTTTACAAGAGCAATGCTGGACAGGGAATGTTGTGCTGCTCTGGACAAGCTGACCTTGTGGTAAAAATGAAGTACTGATCCTTTGCTGCATTTGCCCCTTGGGACAATTTATGCTCATTATTAGTTCCAGCTGAAGCACAACCCTGATGCTAGCGATGATGACAAATGTGGAAAGAGATGATGGCTGAGAGCTCTGACCCTGCCCTGAGGAGAGATTATGTCTGAGGGAAGAGCTGAAGCAGCCCAGCTTGGTCTTAGGTGGGGCATCTCTGGTTATCCTCCTCACAAAGGAGGAAGGTGAACCCAGGAGGTACAATACAGCACATACAGAAGGACAAGCAGTGCAGCCTGTGACTGCTACTGACAGGCAGCCTTGTCGTGTAGAACCTGTAGGGCAGGGAGTGGAACTCTGTGGCCCCTCTGCTGTGATTAGGATCCTGCTGTTAAAAGGACTGACTGGAGCTTGGGTAAATGAGGAGAGTAGAGCCATAGCCAGTTGCATGCTTTATACAGGTCACCAGTGAAAAACGGGTGGGTTGATCTGTTTGGTTTTCCTAAGCTGGATTAAACCGTGTTGTATTTCTGTGATGGAACTCTCAGAATAAAACCTCTCAGCAGTTCAGTGGTGCTGAAGACTAGGAAAATAATTTAGGGAAAAAAATCCTCAAACTTAAAATCCCTCAACAACAAAAAAAAGAGGAAAACTGAGGCAGATTAACTACAGGACCACACCACAAAAAGAAAAAAAAAAAAAAGAGAAGATACTCCAGGGTTACATTCTGCTTCAGGAGCCATGCTGCTTTGTTGTTTACAGAGTTGAGACAAGTTTTGTGCCTATTCCTGCCCTTCTCTCAGGCTCTGGATTTGCTAGGCCCAAAGCATATTTTTGAAAGCGATCTCCTTTCCTTGTTCTGCCCTTGTGGACTATTGAGATGACTACTCCCAGTGTGTAGATGTGGATACTCTGACATTCGCATCATGCCTGGATGCAGTGGCTGAGTGGAGTCAATGGGAAATACGTGATGCAGTCTCTGGAGCAGGCAATGACTGTGACTTTGGTTAAGTGGGAAGCATCTGTGCCTTTTTGGAATCTTGCTTTGCAATGGAATCGGTACCAACATGATTCATAATCTCTGGGAAGGGAAAGTTGGCAGGAGGTGATAAGCTTTGGGAAAAGGCAGTCAACCCCTTTCTTTTTTCCCTTATGCTGGATGGCTTTATTCCTCTAACACCACTTCTGTTTCTTTCAGCACTACGTCGCTTTTCCTTGCCAGCTTATAAGAAGCTATTGCTTGATGTAGGTGAAGAGTGACCCACTGCTATCCTTGCACAATGCTAGAGTCTGTAATTGTACTGCATTATACTGACTGCTTTCTTTATTCGGTGCCACAGAGATCATAAAATATTTTTGTGCTGGAAGATCTTCTCTGATGAATAGCACAGAGGATGGCTCAAGTTTCCATGGCAATGCTTGTGAATGTTCTTCTGTCACCAAAGAAAGAGGGACTTTCAGTTGATTAAGGTTTGAGGGTTTTGTCTGAGAAAGGGGTGGTGAGACTTTGTTAGTTGTTTGTTTGCCTTTGGGTAGTGCCTCTGACTGATACATAATCTGGAGAAGGAAGAAGCTGACATTTGGCTGATGGCAGAGATGGATTGTATCATGCAAACTACAGCTGGACTCCTGGACATGCTTAACTGTTCAGCTACAGATGCAGCTGCACAATCACCCAACAGTTAAGCCTGTACCATTCTCTGCCTCTCACATTTGACCATCTGCTAGGGAAAAGCTAATTAAACCAAAACAATTCTTGCTGGGATTAAACCCAACAGCAGAGAGAATTGAATATAGTACAATAATTGTTCTCCTAGTACTGGATCAGAGTTGCTGCTTTATTTGTACTTAGAAAGCATTGCGGGCTATTCTGCCCAATTGCTGTCAGGTAGGTTTTTAGCTCAGGCACGTTTTCCTTCTCTTTTCTATCCCAGATCACTCCTATTATAGGTGCAAGATATAAGTCTTGCTGAATTTTCTTACATTCCTTTCTTATTGGAGCTAAGGCTCTTTCTCTTTTACATGGAATTTCATGCAAAAACTGCACAGAGCTATTTTTTTTCCTTAGTCCCTCAATTTCTTTACTTACAGAATGGAAATTGTTCCTGCCTTCCTCATTGCATGCAAGTCTGGAGTGCATGAATCCTAGAATTGGTGTGGAGCCGCGTAACCTTATAGTTGCTAGAAGTTACCAGTGTAAATCTGAGTCTTGAGACTAAATGTTTCTTGTGAAAATGTGCCTGCAGCCCTTTGAGAGTTGAAATTTAAATCTTGTAAAATGGAAAACGTGGAAGTGTGGTTCCCTTAGCAACTAAACTTGTGTGTGTACCTACGGTCTGTGTTGTGAGGTCTTCAAAACAGCTCTTTCAGAAGAAAAAAAGGACTTACAACTCTGGTTGATTTTGTAGCTGCTCCTTGTAGTGCAGAAGTGACAGCTCACCGCATTGTTCAGAGTTGTGGCACAATTTGGTTTCTGAAGGCCAGCAAGGGATTTAGTTCTCTGCAGGGAGCTTCAAGAGGATTCTTGCTATTGTCTTTCCATGCTGAACACGGAAAACTTGTTGTACTGGAGGGGAAGTTACTGCTGTATATGGTAGCTCAGAGATGGCAGTGATGAGAGGGTGATGGTTGTATTGCTGGAGTAGATATGAGGGAGGTTGAAGGAAGCTCGAAGAGACCTGATTGAAGATGCAGGTAGAGATGAAAGTGGGAGTACCAAAAGAACTAAGATAGATTAAGTCTTGATACTCAGGAGAAACAGTTCAGATAGTTTTGAATAAGAAATGCGGGGAAAAAAAAAAAAGCAGTGATTTTGGAATTGCTGGAATTTAATTTCAATTAATGGGTTTCAAGGGAAAAATGCTGTGGAAACTGGGGAGATGAGAGGCGATTTTAGAGTGTGGATTTGTAGCGCATTTTGTCTTTGACCTCAGACTTGTTTGTATATGTGCTTATCCCACACTCAGCAGAGAACTTAATATTTTGGTGGAAGAGGGGCAGTAGTAAGACCATGCCTGGGGGCAGTTAGATAACATGCTCTAACTCCACACTGCAGTTTGCTCAGGTAAGCTGTTGGTGAGCCATACCTGTAGGAATGAGAGAGTGAAGAACCTTGCCTTCCTGGTGTCTTAGCTGTTCCAGGTACATTGGACATCAGCAAGCAAAAGCTGTGTGGGTGTTTGCAAAGTAGCACAAGTATTTATGATTGCCTTTCCCCTCTTCCTTGGGGAGAGTAGAGAAAACATTATGCTATGCCAGTCTGAGCATTATTATGATGTTTAGTGGGCATAAGAGTAGTAAAACTTTCAAGCCATCTAGGTGTCAATACCTTTAATACTTCAATATACCTTGTGTAGTGTGATTCGCTTATATAATTCTGAAAGATGTACCACTTTGGGTTTTTGAAAGAAAAAAAATCAAATGCAAAACCCGGCAAAATCTTCTCTGGAAGCAGAAAAGGGAAAAAAAGGGGTTAACTTCAATATTGGTAAGGATTTTACCATTGCAGGGAAGCTGTACTGATTTAACTTAATCAGATTAGAAACAGCTGTGATTATATTAGTGCAGCATTCTTGTATAGGCATCCTTAATTTAGTTTGTCTTGTATCTATCTATCTATTTAACTTCAGTTGATTCAACATAAAGTGCTTCTTAACTGAATTAAGAACGTTTACCCGGGAGAGTTATACCGCTTTACATTATTTTCCAAGTCAATTTAATCTAGTACAGTGTATATGTAGACAAGACCTTGGGGAAAAAGCTGATCCTTTTTATTACTTGCCGAACAGCATGTCATGTTTGGCTGCAGCCATGTGATAGCGGAGTGAAAGAGCCCGTTGTGGTCTATTTTGGAGGAGCATGGGTGAACTGATCATTGTAAACTTTGTATGACTTGGTCATTCTTAGCCATAGTGTTCACACCTCCTTATCAATCAGGCATTTTTGTCTAATACAGGTGTGAAAACCCTGTAACTCCTGTTACCCCCTGTTTTCTTGAGTTTACTCCTCAGCCTGCCCATAAGAAGACCCATAGGTGAATGTGCTGTGTATGCAGCAAAAGCAGCATCTCAAGACTTTCACAAATGTTTAATGTTTCAAGCGATTGAGATGGCAGAGCAGGTTTGAGCTGGACATTGGCAGTGGGGCAGTGTTTGAGAGAAAATTTGCCCAATTTTGATGCTGTTTCCCAGTTGCTGCCTCCCTGCCCAGTCTGCACCTCACTGTGTATGGTGACTTCCACACGTACAAAACTCATGGCCACGGAAGAAGCTACTATGTGAGTACTGCAAATGCCAGTTCTCTTTCTTGTTGAAAAGGGTAAGTCTACCAATATGTCTTGTGTTTTTCACTTGCAGATGAAGGCTCTATGGGAACAAAACTGGCATGTGAATTACTCCACAAACGTGATTGTAGTGATGGCATTTCAGAGTAAAGCTGGCTGCTGAAAACAGTCGACCCAGTTCTCAAAATTTGCTTTTGCTAGCACCTGCAAGCGTCAAGGCTGGACTTAACACCTCCTCAACACTGCAGATGCTTCGTGGGCTGGGTCACTGCAACAACTTGTCCATCTGTCCTCTGTGAATAATGCAAATAATGTGCTCTGCTCTATTGTCTGGCTGTGTAGATACTGCATGGTGTGTTAGCCATCTGTGCATTACTGCGACTCACAGAGGGGATGTTTTAGAGAGCAGATTGAGGTAAGTATATAGGTTGCAGTAATGGAGCGTTCTTTAGTACTGCTATATTCTGTGCTGGATGGCTACATCACATTCAGTCCCTAGCACTGAGAACCTGGAGACTGTAGTTTTCCCAGAACTACTTAAACCAAAGGCTTAAAGAAGAGGACTGCTAAATGTTAATTGCTGGGGGTTCTAGGAGACTTAGGGAACATTACAGTGTCTGTCTCACCTTCTTGGTGGTTGAAGAATTTAAGCTGTTCCTGGCTTGTCCTAATTAAATGCCTTTTGATTTTATGCTCTAGGAAGGTAATGTATGATACTTTTCTTTTCCCCCTCCTTTTCTTCCCCTCTTACACAGCATGGGAGCTGACGGAGATCTGGGAAAGCAATTTCTAGATGTTGATGTTCTACAGAAATGTTCACCCTCTCCCTCCTTCATTTCTCTTCAAATGTTTGCTTGCTGTAGCCATTCCCTGTCTTCTGTTTGAGAAAGTTTAAAGCCACAGCTCCCAGATTTTCTTTGTATGATCTATCAGGCTTTTTGCCAAATACAGGTTGTTAGAGTATCAAGATTTGCTTTTCCTAGCAGAGCCCATACAGTTCTTTTCAGGAACTTATGGGAGTTCTGCTAATCTCCATTAATTGTTTTCTAATGGCCTCGTGTTATGACATGGTTTACATCTCTTCAAATATCCAAGAAACCTGCTCCAATAGTCTTCCTATGGAATATCTGAAAAGAGCACGGGTAAGAAGGCAAAGTGGGGACAGACATGAAACCCGTGGTGCAAAGATGAAGAGGCTCTGGAATTTTGCAGCCTAAACCACCTTGTAAAAGTTGAAAAGATCATTGAACAAACTAAAGAGATCAAGCTAACGGAATCACTGAACAAACTAAATAGGCTTTTGGTGTGTCAGCATTTCTGCATGAGAAGCTGTCATTAGCCCCCGATGTAGCTGTCAGTGCTAAAGGTAACTTGGCAAATGACCTTTTGCCAAGCTGGTTCTTGTGCAATTTTGGATGTAGCCATTAAAGGCGATTCTATGCTTTTATATGCATTAGAAAGCTAGCATTCATTTCCTGGTCAAAATCTCCCCTGGGTATTTTTATTCTCCATTAACATTCCTTCTGGGGATTGGATTCGGGTCCTTTACTTCCTGTCCTGTTCCTGTTCAGATGTTAATCAGCTGTTGCATTCTATTCCAGTTATGTGTTAGCGATGTTAGTGTTTCTTGGGCAATGCTGATCTGTCCTGGCTTTTGTAAAAGAGTTAGGGAAGCTAAGCTACTCTTAACACAGCAAAGAGAGTAGGTACTAAAATGCATACTTAAAGATATGGAGTGCAACTGAATTGAGGGGACTGAGGACTTTATATTGTGGAAGTGGGGAGCGGAACTGTAAGGGAAGTGTAATTTTAATTACTTTTAAGACAGTTCTGCAGGTCATAGGTGGTATGACAGACACGTGATATGTCCAGTGGTATTTACATTCAACAAGAACTATGTAAGATTGTAGAATCTAGGGATTTCATTTTCTTTGGAAACATGCTAGGTGTTAAGAAGGGCTTGTTATGTCGCTTGTTGTTCAGTAGCTAGCCTGATCCCTCTTGCTGGATAACCGTTGGAATTGTTCCTGTGCAAGGAACAGAGGTTTCTGCCTAACAGTCAAAGTTAATTTGTATGGAAAAGCAGGAATGAGCAATAATCCTCCCAAAACTCAATTTTAATCCAGGAGTGACTATAATGCTATTACTCAGATCTAAGTCGTGAGCATTAATGTAGAGGCAGAACTGAGATGTGAGTTTCTGCCCTGGGAACTGTCATCCTTTTATTTTACAATGACCCTCAAAGCAGCTAG
Source organism: Cuculus canorus (assembly GCF_017976375.1). Classification (NCBI taxonomy): domain Eukaryota; kingdom Metazoa; phylum Chordata; class Aves; order Cuculiformes; family Cuculidae; genus Cuculus; species Cuculus canorus. The sequence goes on from NC_071403.1 coordinate 109,072,621, forward strand.
CAGCAGAATGGATACGAGTGTATTTTTAATTGACATGCCTTCTTCAAATGAAAAGATCTCTCATTAAATGTTAAGCATTCATCTATAACCTTGCAGTCCTTTTTCGTTGTACTTGGCACCAGTAGTCTAGAGGTGCTGCTTTTAACTTCCCACAGCTTGTTCTTCTGTCCTGGACAAGACCTCTTGATGCACTTATTGCATCAAGATTTGTTTCATTGATTATTTGCCTTGATCAGGCTTACTGCAGCAGTTTCTCACGTAGTCTGGCCTGAGACACGTGGAGGCTGAGGTGTTGCCTCTACCCATGTGCTCAGGAAGGCAACTGGACAAGTCTCTCTTGCTTTAGCTTCTCATGATGCTAGTGAAGAGACATTTTTGCCTCTTTAAAGCAGGATGTGCCAATGTCCTGTCTTGGATAAGCATTCGGAGTACAGATTGGCCCAAATGGAGTGAGTTCATTCATTTAGTTCTGGTGCCATAAGAGATATGTTTCATAGGACAGCAGCAGCAATTTTTATTTACATGTGGGTATTGTGTTTGGAGCTCTTTTAAATACTCTGACTCAGTAATAGCTAATTAATGTTTCTGCTGTGTTGCATTAGAAACAAACATGGCTGTGATTGTGTTATGGAATGTATTTTCTCTGTCGTACAAGTTTGTCTTTTGGAATAATGAGCAAGCTTAAAGAAATGCTGCTTTTAAAAGGAAAAGGCTGGAAAGATGACACAACGCCTGAAATAAGAAACTTTGTCTGCCACATAATCACTGTATTTCTGTTGAGGAAGGGAGACTGCTGAGCCTGAACACTGATAAGCTGGCTGCTTTATAGGGTCAGAAAAGACAGCACAACAGAAGGAGATGATGAGAAAAGCCCTATAAGTCCTCCCTCCCCTTTGCAGGGAATATTTAGCTACAGCAAGCAGGCAGAAATTGTGTGTATCCTGGAATGAAAGTTAGGTGTTAGCTACCTAAGGCCTCGAGGAACTTGCCAAGTATCATGAAGACAGCAAGTGTCTACAGATGTAACTTTTTTTCCCTTCAGTGCTTTCCCCTTTTGTCCAAAATGTTACTTTTTGGACATTTTTTTATGTTATGTACCTCTTTCCTGTTACTGGAAATAGTGATGCTAACATCTTGAGTGGTCATGTGGTTTTGCATGCATGCCAAGTGGCTGTTAGTTCTGTGGGCACTGCACAGAGTAGTCTGAGCGGTTCTGTGCTACATTTCATCCATTCCTGGTGTGTGATAAATGTTTTGCCTTTTGCAGCTCACACAGAGAACATAGCTATTCTGCGAGTAGAGAGGATGGATTTTACACTGAAGGATTCTGGCAAAAACAGCTGGAGTGAAGTTTGTCTGCTGCCTCTGCAGCTGTCTTAATTCACTCTTGCTGTGCTCCCTTACTGTGGAGAGGAAAGACGTTGTGTGTATCTTGTCTTTGCGGGATGTGGAGGAATCCTCAGCTTTTTGCATTAACAAAAGAAATTGCTAAGTTTCCACTGCAGTCTTCTGATCCTTTGTGTGTTCATTTCTGTTTGCCTGGAAGAGGTGACTGTTGCTAATCACAGATTGGTTGGGGTTGGGAGGGACTTGTGGAAATTATCTAGTCCAACTGCGATGCTAACCTGGAGCAGGTTGCACGGGAATGTATTCAGGCAGGTTCTGAATATCTCCAGAGAAGAGGACTCCACAACCTCCCTGGGCAGCCTGTGCAGTGTTGTGTCTCCTTACAGTAAAGAAGTTCTTCCTCACGTTAAGCTGCAACTTCCTGTACTCCTATTTGTGCCTGTTGCCCCTTGTCCTGTCACTGGACACCACTGAAAAGAGTCTGGCCCCATCCTCTTGACACCAACCCTTTAAACATGTATAAGCATTGATAAGATCCCCTCTCAGTCTTTTCTTCTCCAGGCTAACCAGTTCCAGGTCTCTCAACCTTTCCTCATAAGAGAGATGCTCCTGTCCCCTCATCATCTTTGTGGCAATCTGCTGGACTCTCTCCAGTTCCTCGTCTTTCCTAAGCTGGGGAGCCCAGAACTGGATGCAGTACTCCAGATGGGACCTCACTAGGTCAGAGTGATGTGGGAGGAGAGAACCTCCCTCGACTGCTGGCCACGCTCTTGTTGATGCACCCCAGGATATCATTAGCCTTCTTGGCCATGAGGGCATATTGCTGGCTCATGGTTAACTTGTCCACCAGGACTCCCAGGTCCTTCTCTACAGAGCTGCTTTCTAGCAGATCAGCCCCCAACCTGTACTGGTGCAGGGGGTTATTCCTCCCTAGGTGCAGAACCGCACACTTGCCTGTGTTGAACTTCATTAGGTTCCTCTCCACTCAACTTTCCAGCCCGTGCCAATCTCTCTGAAAGGCAGCACAGCTTTCTGGTGTATCAATCAGTCCTCACAGTTTTGTGCCACCAGTAGACTTGCTGAGGTTACACTCTGTCCCCTCATCCAGCTCACTGATGAATACATTGAAGAAGACCAGGCCCAGTACTGACCCCTGGGGAACAGAGCTGGCCACAGGCTTCTGACTAGACTTTGCACCACCGATCACAACCCTCTGAGCTCTGCATCCAGCCAGTTCTCAATCCACCTCACTGTCCACTCATCTAACCCATAATTCCTAAGCTTGCCTGTGAGAATGTTACAGGAGACGCTGTCAAACGCCTTGCTGAATTTGAGGTAGACGACATCCACTGCTGTTCTCTCATCTGTTCAACACTTTATGCCACCGTAGAGGGCTATCATATTGGTCAAGCATGATTTCGCCTTTGCAAATCCATGTTGACCGCTCTTGATAACCTTCTTTTCTTTCTGCAGTAGAATTGGAGCTACTGCAGACAATAGTCTGCTGGGAAAAGGACTGTAAATGTTAAGGAACATTAATGATGAGAGATGGAAGGGGCAGATAAAAGGGACCAGGGGGTTAAGTTTCCTCTTATATTACAGTGCTAATTAGAATAGCTGAAGAGCTGCCTTCTACTGTAGCTCAGACTAAAGCTGAGCTTCTATGGAGTAGTCAGAATGTGTGCTCGACAGCAAGCTCCTTCAGAGGAGGCTTGTGAATAGCGTAGTGGGCAGAATTAGTGCTGCCTTCTATTTTTGGATATTATCTATATCCATTTATGATTTGGAGCACAAGGTCCATCTGTTCTGCAGAGAGTATCTGCCCTCTCTGAACATAGGTGTGGTGAATTGAGCCACCTTGGGATTCTCTGTCTGTAGTAGCAAGGGATGCCCAGGTATTGTAGGCAAGGAAGGCTTGACTGTGCTGTACTGTTCAGTGCAGGGGAGTCTGCAGAGGACAATTAGATTGCTGTGGCAGAGTGATTGAAGCAGAATGACAGAGACTGGCTTGGTGGTGTTGGGCAGGAATGTAGGTGGGGAAACAGTGACCCCTGAAGCCATCTAGAATAAACAGCTACCTTTCAGAGGTCAGTTATTGGTCTGCACAAGCACCCTGCACAGCAGAGACGTGATTTAAAGATCTCCCTTGTCTGGGACACATTGAAGACAAGCAGCTTATTTTTCTGGAGGGTCCTGGCATTAAATAATGTACTTTGCTACAGACTCCTGCCCTGGCATCTGGCTGTGGGTTGCTCTGAGCGTGCCTGGTTGTTTCCATGTGTTGTGCTGATAGGAGACTGACACCAAGTTTCCTTTCTCATGTTTCAGGAGCTGTTGGCCAGATGATGCTGGATGCTGACAGGGGAAAGCTGATTCAGAGACAAGCAGCCCGAAATGTTTGGACACGTCGTCACTTTGGATCTGTAAGTCCTTGTTTGAGGGAAAGTTGCCTGGAGGCACCGCGAGTATGTCAGTGTCTCTGGAGATTCTCACATCATGAGGGTAGGTTTCAAATCCCAGTATCTTTTCCAGGTAGGTGGGGATAAGATGGCAGGTAGTATAGTTGCTGGCTTTAGAGTAGGAAGCAGGACAGTTCTGTGTGAGCCAGAGGAACTCTGTGCTGAGAGACAGAGAAGCCTCTGACATGTTCATTTTGAACACTTCTGCAGTGGAAACATGCGTGGACCCATGGGTGTAGCTGTTCCTGGAATCTTCTGCTTGTCTACCATCCCATGTTGATGGTGGTTTTGCCTTGATTCTGAACCAGCTTCTGCTGGGAGTTTGTGGAAAAGCAGATTCAAACTATGCTGAAGGTACATGTTCTCCTTTGCTCTTTGTTTCTCCCCCCACCCCTGTACAATACGGCTTTGCCCCGCAGAGCAGTTATGCTGTTGTGAAGCTGTTTTTCTTGAGCTAGTCGAGACCCGACTCTAGCATTGTAGTAAGGAAAAGAACCAGACAGCTTGTTGGGGCAGGGCCAGCACTGAAGGGTAGCTCTTCAGTTTGTTTTGGCAAAGCTAAAGTTTGCATGGTCCTGGTTGCCTGCCTGTTCCATTCACCTTCAATCTTGTCTGTCCCTGTGTGTGTACAACTGCTCCACGCCCTGCACTCCTGTTCCACCTCCCAGGGCTTGGTGCCATTGACAGGGAAGAAGCAACACAGCAGCAAAAGTGCATCAGGAAAGGGAAGACTCCACTGCAGTCTCTATTGTGCCGCTGGTGAGGGTGATGGCCACAGAGCTGCACTCTTATAGTTGCAGCCTAGATCAACCCAATTCTCTTCTTGTAGTGATGGGTACCTTGGACTTTGAACAGACAGGCAAGTTGCTTCTGAACTTGTGTTGTATCCTGGATTGGCTGGACACTGTTATACAAAAGCCTGTTAGCAGCAAGGTCGAGTGTGGCATGCTGCTTGCTGGAAGTCAGAGAGTAGCTTGCTGCCTTCTCTTGTGGAGGTGTGGGTTATCACAGCTGTAGGCAGAAGGATGTAATGTTTTGGCTCAACTAAGAGTGATAATTGCCAGCTCAGTTGTAGGTGAGAAGCACTGGCTTAAAAGGATGAGTGAGGTAATTGTTAGCATTACCAAGATTCTGTTCTGAAGGCTTCACAGTTAGCATCCCTCTGCAGTAGTGGGGAGGAATAGCTGGGAGGGTCCCATTTTGGAGGAGGTTTGTTTAGTCAGCCCTGAAACCAAGGTTACCTCGAAGCTATTGCTTCATGAATTTTGAGTTTGTGTGGTCCCAGCGTCCACAGTGCCTTGGACGAGATGCCTTTCCAGCTCTTGCTGGGTTATGTGGCACAACTATCCTAAGTTAATTTACTTTCAGAGGATTTGATGTGGGTTGGGGCAGCCACCTGGAGTGAGATAACCATCTGGTTGTCCTTGGTTGTAAACATTCACTATTCCTTACATATTTATGGGATGAGGTTTCAAATGGGCTGTGTTGATGGATGCTAAGCTATTTTTTTCTCTTTTTCAGGGCATCTGAGTGAGTGTCCCTGCTTCATGAAGCTTTAAATTTGAGCGTAGGCTGGTAAGTGCTCAGGTTCTTATGGGCTAGAGAAATGATTGTGATTTCAGCTTGGGATGTCTCCGTGCACATCTCCTGTCCTTAGCCTGGCAGGAATTGATGGAAGAATCCCTAGATCACTTGTTTGATGGAGGAGTGTTGACAAACACGTTTCTGCTCAGGCTTTCAGCATTCTCAGCAAGTCAGACTCATCTGTTTTGCTTGGGAATGCAGTGGAATGTGGGTTTGGTATGCCGGATGTGATTTTTTTTCTAAAGCACTGGAGATCTCGTCAACTTCTTGAGTGCTTTTAGGAGAAGGGACCTTGAGGGAATGACTGCAGCAAGGGGGGGAGTTTCCAGCATTCTGATAGTGGAAATTTACAGGTTAGTCCTAGGAAGTTGTTCGAGTCTGTGGATAAGTTTGAGAAACTTCTGTGAGCTTGTGTTTTTAGCCAAGTGAAGGACAGCATGCAAATGTTTCTTGAAGTGTAAAGCTTGTTGTGGCTTGGAGCCACTCTGTGCACAGTGCCAGAGTGGCACTCACACTTGTCAGTCCTCCCAGGGACCTCAGTCTAAGTGTGAAGATGACACAGTTAGGCAAGAGAGGGTAAGAACCAGAGAGAATTCTTGGGGCTCCATTTAGACACTAAGCGTTTGAAACTCCACTGGCCAAAACACAAAGCAAGAGAAGTCTGCTGGGTCACTGGCGCAGTGGTATCATTGACTCTCATTCACATACCCTCAAGGCAGTCAAATGGCCCTGCCTGGAGAAGAGGGGGAAAGGGTGATCTGAATTGATGTAGGTCTGCACTTTGAAGTGCTGCAGGTCAGGTGTTGAGGATTGCAGAGGTACTAGGCTTGATCGGTGTTAGGATCCAGCAAGGGAAAGGGGAATGAGAAGTGGGTGCTTACCCTAAATAAAGGGCGACTATGAACAATGCATATGTCATCATTGGGGAAAGTCTGGTATTGGGCTCTGCAGGGACTGCTTGGCATCTCCAGCACTTCTCGTCTTGTATACAAGAGGACGGTTGAAAACCTGGCTGCATGGAGGGAAGTCTTCCTGACCTCCACTGCAGTCCCAAAGTGGTGGAAAGGAAGGAGATTCTTCCATATGTACAAGATAGCTGCTTTCCTTCTACCCCATTTTTCGCTTTTGTCCTGCAACCGCTCTTCCAGCAGGAAGAATCTTGTCCAGCACAGCTGGGGTAAAGGGACTAATGTGATCTTTCCACTAGTGGTACTGCTGAATGTTGCAAAATCTGGCCTTAGGTACCAGTGTCAATGGCATTGCTCCCTAATTTGATGCCACCTGTGACTTGAGTGTAGTCTTTGTCTTTTCTGACAAGAGTGAGCAGTTGCAATGGTACGATACCTCCTTCTGACAAGCCTCCTGTGGTCTTCTCCATTTGGGTTCCAGTGCAAGCCAAAAACTTCTGGGTTTGGGCTCTTTAATGGCTGGAGTCTCCTCCCACAGAGTCTCTGCTGACAGTGACAGCACATGATCAATAACTCCTGCTCCAGCTGTCACTGCTGCCTGTAAGGCTTGCAGTTTCCATATTGGAAAAGGCCTTTCCTAAAGAGCCTAATCAATATGCTGCTGTGAGGTCTGTCCTCGTTTGCTATATATAATCCGGACACACACAAACTGCGTGTGTGGAGGGGGGGAGAGATGTGCCAGCCCTTTGCTTTCACTGCCTGGGAGAAGAACACAGCTACCTCTTACTTTGCTCCCTCTCCTGCAGCTGCTGCTCAAGGCTTGTGGCCACATCCTTTTCTTGCTCTATTAGCACTCTGCATGGGGACCTGCTCTGGGATTCCAGGGGAGCCACATTCCTGCTGGGTCACTTCTAGGGTTCTATGGAGCGCCTGTGACTGTCTCTTCTGTGCACTTTCTGCTCTTGGTAGGTAACCCGCTTTCGGAGCCACGCAGGTGGGAGGATGTCGAGCACAGCTCCATCAAAGAAGCCTTACCGCAAGGCGCCCCCGCAGCATCGTGAGATCCGCCATGAGGTACCCATCATCCGTGATGACCAGGATGGAGTAATCGTGGCCGAGCAGAGTCAGGTAACGGCTTGCCGAGTGGCAAACAGCTTAACACCATTGCACCAGCAAACAGGGTTTAATTACGCCAAGACAGGCCAGCTCAAGCAGGCAGAGGGGTTTGAGGTTTGCAACCTGAACTTCTCATCGTGGTCCCTCGAGTCCAGCAGTGAGAAGGAAGTGACAGGGTGCAAAGCAGAGTTGAACATCAAGAGCCAGACTGTTTCACCAGCACTTTCACGTGGTGGGAAGATGGGGCAGCGAAGTGGGAAGCGGTGCCCAAACCGCAGTCGTGGGCACCTCAGCAAATTTATGAGCCGCAGTATGGAGACAGTTGTGGTGTCTGGAGATGAAAGGCACCGTCCCACTTGCTCTTTCAAGAGCAGAAGCCTGGAACGCTCACTTATGTTTAAAGAGCCTCCTGAAGTCCTGACACCAAGGAAGTTTCGGGTCTCCTCTACACACCTGCCTCTCAAAGGGATCCTGAAGCAGACCAGCATGACAGGCCCATGCCCTGAAAGTTTACGCAAGTCCCGCTCAGTAGAGACGCTTTCCCATGGCCGCAGCTCACAGAAGTACAGTGATCCCCAGCTCTGCCTCAGCCGTAAGGAGAAGTGCTCACTGGAGCACTGCGGCAGCAGTGCTACTGACTCTGTCAAACGCAGGGAGAAGATGACAGAGGAAAAATTGCAGTTCTCCAAGTTCCTGGATGAGATTACCCAGCGGGTGCTGAGTCCCATCCGCTTGCGCTCACTGGGAGAGACCAGGGGAGCAGAACAAGACCAGAACTCTCCCATTTTCGTGAGAAGCTCCGTGCCACAAGGCCAAAGGGAAGGTCACCTGCAAGGGCTCAAAACAAAGCATGCAACTGAAAGATCCCCCTACCCAAGCAGAAGAAAAGCAGAAAAGAAATGTGAGCTGTTGGGAATGGCTTCGTGCCAGAGAAAGTGTGCTGAGGAGCCTGAGAGAGCTTCCAGACTAAGAAAGAAACCCATCCTTGGGCGGAAGGACAGTAAGGAAAAACTCCTTTCCTTGGAGGGAAGGGTAGTAGATCTGTGTCAGTATGAGCTGCAGCAGCGAGGGCTGACAGGGACATCCTCTGGGCAGCAGCACTCACTGTCTCCATGGAAAAGCAGTGCAGAGGGCAGAAGGGATGAAAGCAGTCCCTGTTCACAGCTATTGCAGCCACCCCATCTGTGTGCTAAAGTTGGGCAGAAGCGTGCAGAGGAGCCGACCTACCCAGAGAAAGGATCCTTCTCCACTCCAACACGCTGGAGTCGGGAGGAGGGGCCTACCCCATCTAGATCCTCCCCTTCCTTCAGCCTGGCACTAAACAAGGTAGGTGCCAGTGCCACCAGCTCACAAGATAGGGGTCTTGCAAAGGCCAAAGCTCCCACCTGGATCTCATCTAGTCTGTAATGCCGGTGGGGAGAGTGATAGCAGGCTCCCAGACCTCATATTGTAGATGCTTAATGACCAGAAGCTGCTCTCTTGTAGATGCCATTCATGGCTGTTCTTGAGCTTGGGTATATCATCCTGTGAGAAATCAGCTTCCCTTTAGCCCTCAGGAGTTAGGAAGGCAGGAGCTGGTGCTGTTCTCCCTACTGTGGACCTCCCAGGCATTTGCAAGTTGAAAGCCCTCTAGGCTGCATGGCAGCAGGCATGTGCAGAAGGCAGGCAGCTCTGTTGTCAGAAGTGTTGGGATGCTCCCGGTGCTTTCTGTGTGCCCTGTGACTAGCTGTTTTGGGGTACTTGATCTTTATCTGATGGCTGTTTCAGGTCTTTGTAAGCCTTCTCCTCTTTTCTCCAGCCTGCTTTGTGGCAATCACTTCATTTTAATAGGAATTGCATTATCCTCTTTGCCTAATTACTAGCATCTGTTCTATGTGCGTTTGTAGGGGTAGAGGAGACAGTTGCTAGATAATTCTGCATGAATAAACCAATTGACATATGGGGTGAGGATGTAAGAAAAGAATGGATTGATGCTTTGTTTGCCTTTAGGGGCAGGAGGGTGTGTGCAGGTGATAAGGACCATTATGTTAAAACATGAATTGATGAAGGAAGCAGCCTCACGATGTCCTAGGGCCAGTACTGGGGTAATTTTGTCTTCTGTGATGTTGCTAGTAACTCAAGAACTTCATGCACAACTGTGTGTGGCATGATCTCTCAGCCCAGAGCTGATTGTGACGTTTAACGGACGATCTAATGTGTGTCAATGCTTTGCGTTTGTGCAGTGCGCTTGGTACCAAGCACCAAAAATAATCCATAGACAGCTTGGACTTTGTTAGAACAGTCACAGTCTTGGGCTTTCACAGAAATGTCGTTGCTTCTAGTGCTAATTAAATCTGTTCCAGCTATGCTGGCAGGCAGCAACCATCTCACAGGTTAACACAGAGTGCAAAGGAAGTGAGAATAGCTGTGCTCTTGTCACTGCGTGGTCTCCTTGTTCTGCAGGTCCCTGCTCCAGCCATCTCTGGTTATCTTTCCCAGAATGTTAATTTCTTTCCCAGGCATTTCTGACCTTTGATGTTTCTTCTGCCATCCCAAAATAGTTACATTGGCTGGTTTCAAGTGTGCAGAAAGAAACTCCTTTTCACAGCACAGTCTGGATGGTGTAAATAGTAGACCCATTTTGCAGCTCTGAAATGATTCTCTCTCATTCTTTTTGTGGGGCTTCAAGGGTGGTGTTATTGCTGTGGTGACAAATTAATCCTTAGTGTATGTTGGCCTGTGAGATTCCAGCTACCCATTAACTGTGGATATGGAGGAGGCTGAAGCACCAGCTAAGGTAACGATGGTACAAGAAATGCTGAGATCACACTGTAGAGAGTAATATTACCTAATTTGTGTGGTGGTTTCTAGTGCAGCTCTTGTACCCTGAACCAGAACACACAGACTGTCTTGGTATCGGACAGCTGGGCGATGTGTAAAGATCCTGGGTGCTCTAAGCTTGCCTAGCCTGACCTGTCAGAGCAGGTGAGGAAGAGTCATAGGTATGGTCTAGCAACCAAGACTCTGCCATTTAGGACAATGTGAAACCACTGCCTCCTCTGAAAAAATCTTACAGTTCTTTTCTTCCCTGTGCAGGAACCCTTGACGGATTCAGAAAGGATGAAGTAAGTGTCCTGCTTCCCCTTTATGCCTGTTGTACTGCAACTGTGCGGGTGCTGATTCCTCACATCCAGCCTATGCCAGCTGCACAGCAAAGCTGACTGGCCCTATGGGCTCCTCTCAGATCTGCAGTATTCCTGGGCCACGTGGGCAGAGCTTTAGTCTCTGCCTTGCTAACCTCTGCCTTGCGTGTCTGTCTCCCTGGAGAGGGAGGGAACACAGACCCTCAGTGCAGGTGCAGGCAGGAGGAGTTGGTAGATGTGAAAGAAAGTAGGAGATGAAACCTTTAATACAGGTGGAGAGGGGAGTGCCCTTTTAAACTCTTCTTGTGGTTGCCAGTGTTTTGGTATAAGCCACCAGAAACAGTATGCAGAGACCCACTGCTGACTGAGGGTGAGGGCTGAGCCCTGTGGTGGTGTGGGGCACAGACAGCTGCTAGCATTGAGCTCCAGGCCATGGCGAGGAGCAAGCTTGTGCTGCCAGAGAGAAGGTGTGCTTCTAGGTTTCTTTGAGCAACTGAGCACAAAGGAATGAAAACAGGAAATCCTTTTGACCACCAGGCATGTCCTGGCTGGGGAGGAACAGAGCAATTTGTGTTGGAATGGGGCTGACTGGCAGCTGTGATCACATCTGTACACATACCCCACCACTTCTGCTTCTGGGCCCAAGGTTGTATAGAGTCCTCTCTCCACCGTGTATTAGAGGTGTGAGGGCTTTTGAACAGTTTTGAGGGAGAAGAAGTTACTTTACTCTTTTTGCCTTCAACTTTTCCAACCTGAACAGGGATAAATTATTGAGTGAGTTTCATTCACCAGCAAGGGACACTGGAGCTGTGCATCTCATCTGGCTAGGGTTTTATCCAAGTACTGTAACCTGAGAGGGAGCTGGGAACCATGGCTGGCCAGCTGGCATGTGCTGCTCCTTTGCCCCTGCTCCAAGGCAGTTTGAGTCTCCTTCTCCTGACAGAGATGCAGTTCTTGCTGCGTGTGCTAGAGTCTCCTGCCAGTTCAGTTCCTGACTTCCTGGGGCCCCTGCATGAGGCCTTGAGCCCTAAAGACAAGCAGTGGGGAAGGGGTGCTGGTGTGGAGTAGCCCCTGTGCACTCAGTGGTACCTTGTTCCTGTGTGCCCCAGGCTATTGCAGCATGAGAATGAGGAGTTGCGTCGACGGCTGACATATGTGACTAACAAAATGGAGGCGATGGAGAGGGAGCTGGAGTCGGGTCAGGACTACCTGGAGATGGAGCTAGGCCAGAACCGTGAGGAGCTGGAGAAATTCAAGGACAAATTCCGTAGGTATGGAAAAGGAAATGAGGGGGATAGAGACTAAACACTCCCTCAGCTGCTGTGAGCAGGCTGTTGTGTAAATCAAAGGCATGCTGCATCCTCAGGTGCACCCCCAGACAGCAGAGGAGTTAAAGGCTCTGCAGCCATTACTTTAGGGTACAGTGTGAGAACGCTGCCAGCACAAGAGACTGACAACACAGAGAATTCTCCATCTATTGGATGTAAGGCAGGGTCCAACTTGGATGGTTACCCCGCAACTGTGAAAAGAGCCACTGATGGCTGCAAGAAAATACATCACCACTTTACCTGACTTCTTACCCCAGTCAAAAATCAATGCCAGTCCCTGATCATGTGCTTTTATGTGGCATAGCTTGGAGAAGTCCTCTGAAGTCATTCACACCCTCCCCTGCAAGATCCTTTCACCCAGCCAAACCTCATCTTGCCTCCAATAACATAGGATCTGAAGGACGTTATGTGGCAGAGGTGAGGTGTAGTTAATATGCCTGGTTGTTCCAGTACTGTGAATACCGGTCTTTCTGGAGTTTTGGAGTTCGTGGTTTGCTTGGCAGCCATGAAAGGGACTTGAGCAGGTGCCTGAGATCCATTCCCACATATATCTTGTTTGTGTAGGTTGCAGAACAGCTACACTGCTTCCCAGAGAACCAATCAAGACCTGGAGGAGAAGCTACATGCCCTGGTAAGTTCCTTATTCAGTCACCACAGAGAGGAGGTGGAAGAGACCTGTGTGTTAGGAGCAGATGGGGGAAGGGGCCCTGGCTTTACCAAGCAGATACAGCAGTGGGTGAGGGGTGAGATTCTGGCCATGACCATCTACTTGCCACTCTGGCTGGTGTCAAGAACTGGTTTCTTGATTTACTGAGCCCTTACTTGGTCATGCATATGAGCTTTGGTTCCCCTCAACATAATTGCATGGTATTCCGTCATGTTGCTTCAGTCCCTCTCAAAATGCCAGGGATGTGTCAGCCAGTCTTGGGGTGGTCATCCTGGGAGGACGGGGGCAGTCAGAGCAGAGCCAATGTGCCTGTATGTCTGTTGTGTGCATTCATAACACTCATGGCTGTTTCTTTTCTCTCCCTTCCCCTCTCTCTCTCTTTCTCTTCCCCACGCTGCTGCTGGCACACACTGGGCGCACTCACCTCTCAGGCCTCTCTCAGCCAAAGCTGGATTTTTGCAGTTGCGTCTTTTCGTTTGTGTGTTTTTTTCTTTCCTCTTTACGTGTCTCAGCCTGTTGGTTTCATTGTCAGTCCCACATACACCATCCCAGATGGAGGGGCCCCAGCCCTCGTCCAGCCAAGGGCTCACCTGGTATCCAGCAGCTGCCCGTGGATGCAGCAGGTCCTAGCTTGCAGTGCTCCATCTTAAGAGCGTTTGACTCTGATTCAGCTGGAGCATGGTGTGCTGGGATGTGGTGCCCATAAGCTGTGGCACTGCACAAGATGTGGATGGCTGTGAGCTTCATTTGCTCACTTTCCTTCCCCTTCTGGGCTCTGAGCAGGCAAGTTGCACAGCTGAAATGCTGATTGCATCCGTGTAGTCCAGGATGAGATTTTTTTGTTTCTAGCACTTGAATTTCTTAGATTAATATACATTGTTGTGGTGCCTGAAGAGACTGTGTACGTGGGAAGCACAGTCCTTCCCTATCCCCTTGTGTGTCACTGTGTCATGCCCCTGATGCACAGTTGGGCCCTGGTGGTCACCACCTCAGAGCACCCTTGGCTGGTGTTGGAAGAACTTCTTGAGAAGGGAGTGGCTTGGATGTTCTGAGCTGTTGCCGCACTCACATCTGGGTCTCTGTCAACCCTGTAGCTGTTAAGGAGTCTAAAGAGGCAAGGTAGCCTGCTTTAGGAAGGACATTAACTGAACTCCAGATTAAGCTACACAGGTCCTTTTTGTTACTAAAGCAAGGCTTAAACTCTTTCGAGATGTTGCCCTCTCCCTCACAGACAGACCTTTTGTCCATTCAACATGGACTGCTAGACCTTTATGGACATTTGTATTCTTGTTCTTTTGCCCCAGAGAAAAGGGCTGGCTGTCACCAACTCAGAGCTCTTTGCTGCTCAAAACCACTAGCGTTTTACCAGGCACCATATGAAGCAGAGCAGAGAGGGAACACGGTTGTGCTGCAAGAAGAGATACTGCATTAAAGAGTTTCAAACAACCTGTGGTCTTTGTAACTACCAGAATGGCTGGCTCCATTTGGCCCTTGGAGTCCCTCCTTTGGTAAAGAGCCAGACTGTCCCCCTTGTCTGTCTGTCTGGAAGTTTTTATGTCCCAGCTGAACGTGTCATTGTGCTATGCTTGGGCTGAGGTGGGTGGTGAAGCCAGGTTCTTCTGTGCTGGAGAGATTTAACCTGATGTTTTTGCATCCCAGATTAAGAAGGCAGAGATGGACCGCAAGACGCTGGACTGGGAGATTGTAGAGCTCACTAATAAATTGCTTGATGCCAAAACCACCATCAATAAGCTGGAGGAACTCAATGTAAGTGTCTGCAAATGGCTGTGCAAGTGTGTGAGGTTTGGGCTTTTCCTCTTGTTCAAAGTCATCAGCGTGAAGGAGCATGTGAGTGACTTCAGTGTGTATGAAAGTGTGAAAGCTACACACAGCAGTAAGGACAGGCAAACAGAAAACAGTCTGAGGGAGTGAGCAAGAACTGATATTCAAGTTTGATGTATTTGTTCTTTTGAGCTTAGGGTTTGACCTGAGTCCAGCCTGTACCAACGGAGGGAGTCATTTACTCTAGAGCTGGAAGGGAAGTCGTACCTTTTTTACATCATTAATATACAAATTTTTTGATCTACTGCTTGTCTGTATTAACGTCACTTAACTCCCTCTGGTCTGTCTGAAAGATGTCTGACATCAGGCAGTGTCTTCAGGCATGGCTGAGAGCTCTGGGATCGGGATAGCAAATCTGGTGGGACTTTTGGAGAACATTAAAATCCCCAGAGGGAGAGGGGTTTGCTACACTGACAGAGCATGTGCCTGCAGCAAGGGCTGGAGTTGGAAGGGACACCTTGGCTCAGTTGTAAGAAAACAACATAGGAGTGTGGAGAGGAGGGAGTGGCAGGTGCCCTTGTGAGCGATCCATCAGATGCTGCTTGAACAGAAGCAGGAGGCAGTATCTGGTCAGCTGGCACCTTTTAAGGTAAGAGATCAGACCAGTCTGATGCTGTTGCACACCTGTGCCCTTTCTTGCAGGAACGTTATCGACAGGACTGTAACCTTGCAGTACAGCTGCTCAAGTGTAACAAGTCCCACTTCAGGAACCACAAGTTTGCTGATGTGAGTAACAGTCCTGCTGAGGTGGGGAGGAAGGGTTCGTGGCCTCTGCCTGCGTCTTGCTTTCTCTGCTGGGCTGTTGGCCTCTCATCCTTTAGGCTCAGATAAGGGAGGGCTCCTGTTCCCACTCCCACTGAGAAGGCAGGACAGAGCCTCTGCCAGCTCATCTTTCACACCAGCTCCATTTCACAGCTCATCCAGGAGCTGTTATAAAAAGCACAATAACCTTGAATTTGATAGCCTGCTGTGTGCCTGCTGGGAGCTGGCAGGAGGACAGGCCTCTCTTTTACCCTCCTCTGTCCCCTTCCTCACCTGGCCACGAGGAAGGGCCATGCTACCTGACGAGGAGTCAAGCAGCAGCAGTCTGGCCCTGCTTCAATGCTTGTTCTGTGAAGTGTGGGAGGCAGCATTCAGGGTGTCATTTAGGCCTCCTGAATGGGGCAAGTTTGTACCAATGCATACTCCATCTTGTGGTGTCTGTTCAGCTCAATCTGCCTCCAGGCCCCAGGATGGGCAAAGACAGAGTTTACGCCTTAGTAGCATCACTTCTTCAGTTGGAAGTATCATTCAGGCCCTTAACCCAGCTCTCTTTGTTGTACCCATAGTGTCCAGCCCTATTTGCGTTCCTTTCGGCAAAACCACGTGCTTGTCTTTTTTAGCTTAGCAGGTGACCACTATGTCACCCTCCCCCATTGTGTCTCAAATTAGCACTCTTGAGGTCAGTGTATCAGTTACCGCTGGAGTAACCTTGACCTCTCTCCCAGCTGTCTCCCCTCCCTGGAACATTGAATTCTGTGACACAGAGCGCCACGTCACACGTGGCTGCCATGGGGTGGAGGGATTGGTGCTAAGCAGCTGTGTAGATGGTCTGCCTCACAGCCAGCTGTTGTCATGCAATGTGCCCTGCATCCCCAGCTTTGTACACAGTTTTCTTCTGGCTGTGTTTGAGCAGACCTTCCCGTGCCACTGAGTGGCTTGTGGAGCTCTGCTCTCCGCTTCCTGCTCTGTGTGGATGTAGTGGCCAAGGTGAGAGCAGCTTGACAGGGTGATGGGTCAAGTAGTAGCACCCATTTACATGATGAGGAGCAGTGCTTACCCCTTGTTGAGACCCCAGTCTTGCAGCTTTGGTAATAAACCCCATATTTTCCTCTCTGAAATATAGAGAGTGAGGATGAGGTGGTGAAGTGGGTGGGAACGCGGGAAGGCATCGATTCTGGTCTGCGGGCGGGCTGCCAAGATGGCATGGCAGCAATTACCACATTCAGGGAGCATTGTGGATCCCAGCACTGGGGGCTGTTGAGTCACCTCGGTGCAACCACCAGCTGATTTTCCACAGATCAATAGACCTCTTCCTAACATGTGCTGGCTGGACCTTGTCTCTCTGTTCACAAGCATTGAGGATTGAGCCCGTGTACCATCTTTCCTTGTTTTCTATGCAAAATGGGGCCTGTGAACCATGGCCTAGAAACATGACTGGTATGACAGCTAGAGAGCCTTGCTAGTTCCTCACCTGGGACAGGTTTGCTTTGAAAGAGATGCCTTTCTCAAGGCATATATGTGAATGTTAGTGTCAAGATAAGGAGTACAAAGTACGCATGAAGGTTGGTTAGAAAAGGCAGATTATTTGACATGTATGGCAGCCCCCTTCTAATGTCTTTTTCCTTCTCTTTAGCTTCCCTATGAGCTGCAGGACATGGTCAACAAGCATTTGCATAGCACTCAGGAGTCCTCAGGTCCTGGTCAAGAGACAGTCCACACGTTGGCTCCGTCTGATGTTGTGCCCACCTCAGTCATTGCCAGAGTCTTGGAGAAACCAGAATCCCTGGTTCTGAATTCAGCCAAGTCTAGCAGTGGCAGCTGTCCCATGGCTGAGGATGTCTTTGTGCATGTGGACATGAGTGGAGCGCCTCCTGATGCCTGCAATAGCATGGGGCAGATGGGGAAGGAGGGAGGAGATGCAGGGAAACAGCAGAATGGTGGCTGCAAGCCTCAGAGCAGCGTGGAAAGTATGCCAGAGGAGGTGCCTGCCTTTGAGAAGCTAAGCCCGTACCCTACACCTTCACCTCCCCATCCTATATATCCTGGGCGCAAAGTGATTGAGTTCTCTGAGGACAAGGTAAGGATTCCAAAGAACAGCCCCCTGCCCAACTGTACCTATGCTACACGCCAGGCCATCTCCCTCAGCCTGGTACAGAGCGAAGATGAGAGCTGTGACAGGCACCAGATGCTCCCTAACAGCCCTGCTTCAGAAGGGTGCCGTTCTGCCTCTAGCTGTTCCTGTCAGCAGTCCCCGAAAGCAGCCAGGGCTCACGGCTCTTCCCAGAGCAGCCCATTCAGCAGCCCTCCTCAAATCCCGAGCGCCTTTGCGAGCTCTGCCAGCTCTGAGGAGGACCTGCTGGCCAACTGGCAGCGTATGTTTGTGGACAAGGCACCCCCCACCTCAGAGCAGGTGCTGATGAACCGCACGGCCTTCAGCCATGAGACGGCCCCTGAGCTCCAGAAGAGGTTCAGCCGCTCCATGCAGGAGCTGGGTAGGGCAGCCTCGGCTTACTCGGATGGTGAGGAGTCTGCGCAAAGCTGCAGCTGGACCGTGAGCCGAGACTCAAGTGTGGACACAGACAGCACTGAGTCCAGAGCCCGAAGGAGCCATTTCTCCTCAGACTATGGTACAGATTTCTCCCAGGATGAAGCTCAGAAGCTGTTGCAGGGAAGCATTGGAGGCACTGCTGAGGCTGGAAGCCCCTCACCAGAGAAGCACAAGGATTACGTGGACCTTGGCTTTCCTGAGAGCCCAGCTGAGGAAAGAGAAATGTTACTCCAGGGAAGCAGGGAGATCAACCAAGGAGGTGTCCAGGAGGAAAGTGGAGAGGGCAGGGTCAAGCCTCCCTTCAGTCGGCCGCACCGCAGCCCCAAGAGGATGGGGGTCCACCACTTACATCGCAAGGACAGTCTGACACAAGCTCAGGAGCAGGGCAACCTTCTCAGCTGAGACAGGGCAAGAAGCAGCCGCATACTGCAGAGGTGTGGGCTGCCTCCATCTGTCCACCTTCTGAGGGATAAACCCCCCTCATTACCCTCCTCCCGAGGGGGCTCTGCTCTAAATTTTATATTTATTCTCTTCTTTTGCTACCTGGAAGAGCTGAGGTCGCCCTTCCCTGGCACCTCAGACCCACAGTACTAGCACATGTAGTGTGCAGAAGCACACCCACTGCCCCGGCACACTTGCAGCTCTTTTCACAGCCTCACACTGGTGCTTGTACCGGAGCTCATTCTTGGTACCCCTCGTCCTGGTGCCTGTGCCTCTCTATGCTCCTATCCTTCTTCCCCCTTCCCGCTCAGGTACCCGAGGCCCTGCGTGCTCTCGTGCTGGTTGCCCGCAGCCGCTCTGCTGTCTTTTAACTTGTGCCACAGGGCAGAGTGCCTGTGTGGCGGTGTCTGATTCCGTGGGAGCCTGCAGGGGCTGTGAGTAGGGCATGAGGACTCTCCCAGCGGATGGCATTGGGCCCCTGGGGATGTGCTGGGCTTGCTGGTGTCTCATCTTCCTGCTGGGTTTTGTTTTCCTCAGCTGCCCTCTGGGTGGTTCTCTGGAATCTGCCTCTGCAGGTCCTTGTTGCTTGGCTCCTGCATCAGGCTCAGCACCTGGCCCCTGCTGAGGCAACTCACAGATGCTGGTGCTGTGGCGTGGGGCACGGGTGCTGCCTGCCGAGGTGGTTCAAGGAGGTGTTTGCCTGCTGGGCGCTGGGGTTTGTGTTTGTGTGTCTCCTCCCTCACACCTCTTCCCCCGCTCTTTATGCTGTTGTTTTGTTTGAACGGTGCTGACGCTTTGTTCTTGGGTGGGCTTCTTTCTTCTTTCCAAGCCTTTGGTTTTGGGGTGTATTATTTTTTCTTTCTCCCCACCCTGCATAAACAGACACAGCCGTTGGCAGCCAATCCGATGCCTGCGCTGAGGGTGTGTTGAGGAGGCTCAGCTCATGGAGCTGCGCTTCCTTCTGATCCCTGCTTCCAGCCTGCAGAAACCCCTTCAGACTTAAGAACAAGTTCTCACCCTGGGCAAGCAAGGTGTGAGGGACACTACTTGGCTTCTCTGGGCAGGGCTTGGTGCAGGGATGCAAGGACAGCGTGCTGAGGAGCTGCTCCCTGTAGATGCACTACCTCACGGCTCAGCAGCAGCTCTTTGCCAGGGTCTCCTCACATGCTCCCTTCTCTGGGGGGTTCCAGGCTGGCTCTGGTGTCTCTCCAGGGCCGCCGCCTCTGAGTAGGGCCTCTCTGTGCATTTTTCCTAGTGTAGTGTGATATTGTGTGACTTTTCTTCGCAGTCTTCTGTGCTCAGTGTCTTGTTTGGGGGGAGGGAAGGGGAGAGGTTGGTAGATGTAGGTATTTTTTTGAGGGCTTATTAAGTCCAGGCGTCTTGTTTTTATTTTGTCCTGTGCTCTTGTCTGTCTGGTATTTCTTGGCTTCCTCAGGGAGTGTGAGGCAGAGAATAGCCTGGTTCCCTGCTCCAGGTCCGCCTCACACCCCGCTGACTGTCCTTAGCCTTCTCTCTAGTCTTTGAGTTGGGTTTGTACTGTCCTCCCACCCTACTCAACAAGGGCTCTTTGCTGGGTTGCAGGAGAGCAGCCTGCTGTCCAGGAGGGAACTTACAGCAAGATGTGCAGCCAAGAGCTGCCTGGAGCCCTGCTCCCTTCCCCAGAGCCCCCATCTCTGCAAAGGGCCTGCAGCTTGCAGCTGGGCCCAGCCAGGGCTTCAGCTTGAGCCTGGAGGCTCCAGAGCCTGTGAAAGGGAGCTGTGGGTTTCTCTGGTGGCTGTGTAAGCTGGTTTGTGCACCCTCGCTAGAGCTACTGCCCACATGCTCGCCTTGTTTCCAACCTCTAACAGTTGTGGAGCTGGATGCCACCCTCTGGCAGGGAGGTGGGACTCAGTATTTCACTCTATACCTGTGCAAACAGGCTGGTGCTGAGAGCAGAAGCCTCCTCCGAGCCTGAAGGGTGTTCCATCTCCCCTGTCCTGAATGTGGCGGTGGTGTCCTTGCATTTGCTCTCATCAGCCACTCCACTGCTGCGATTCTTCTGTTCTTCTGCAGCGTTGCTGAGGGCTTGCCAGCTCGTGCCTCACGGACATCACCTGGGGTTGGGTGCTCAGTGAGTGAGCTCCTCTGGCTCTGAGGCTGCCCGTGGACTGTCTGTGGGACAGCACAGCCGCTTGGGCAGTGGGGGAGGCATTGCCCCTCAGGGCTCAACCCCATCTCCCCTGAATCCTGACATGCTGGTCAGGGGACAAAACCCACTCTTGCTGAAGCTGATGGTGCCGATGGTGCTGGGCAGGTAGTCTTAAAAGCAAAACAGTGGAGAAACGGAGGGGTGACAAACGGGTGCCCAGCACCTCACCAGACACTGCTGCTTCACAGCATTAGGCCACTCCCAGGGATTAAGGGGGAGTGGTGGCCTCAAGAGGAGCAGACCCCTCTCCCAGCAGGCACGGTTCCTGCCCTCTGCACTTCTGCTCACCTCCAGCAGTATTGGCTCTGGGCCTTGAGCTGACCCCACTTTCAGTGTCCCAACTTCAGACTGTTAATCTGTAACTAATGTGTTTTTTTTCTGAAATTTTCAAGCTGATGTATATTTTAAGACCAGAAATAAACTATTTTAAAAGTAGGTGGCGATGGCTAGTGGTGTCTGTTGGTTAAGACCTGGACCAGACTGATCTCGAGCGCATTGAAGGAGCAGAGCCTCTCATGGTGCAACGTCCTAAGTTTGCTGAACCGTGTGAGCCACCTGTTAGTTCTCGCAGGGGAGAATGATCCTGTGACCTGTAAGCTTTCCAGGCAGCGGTGAATTCACTGGTCATCCTCAGTGCCCACTTTGGCAGCAGCCTAGTTGAAGGTGTTTGTGCAAATCAAATCATCTGTGTAGAGGAGGAGTGATCTGTGGGATGAGCGGTGTTTTCCATTTGTAATCATGTCTCTGAAAACTGCTGTCTAGGTCTGAATGTAGGTGGTCACCTCAAAGATCAGACCAGTCCTGTAGACCAGAATCTGTCATGCACAGCAGCACTCATGTCACTTTTGACTTGGAAGCTGACAGTGGCTTAAATGTTGTTTTTTAACATTTCCTAGATTTGCCTGGTTAAATGCTGTGGGCAGTTTTCATGTTGCTTGAGGACTGTAAAGGCTATGTTTGTTCTGTCAACACGTCTGCAATGAAGCCTGTTGTGCTGTAAGCACGCTGTGTTACACCGAAAATTCTGCCTACGCCACCTCAATTATTTTTCTGGCTGTCCTTCTGTCTGATCTGTGTCTTGGCAAAGACCTCTGTGTGCTGATCTAGGATGAGGCGTAGCTAATTCTTGTAATATTTGTTGGTTTTATTGAAGCCCTGGCTCTCACAGTTGTGTAAGAGCATCAGTTCTCCATTTTAGAAACTGTGTTATGTGGGAACGTGTAACATGCTCTTCCCCCTCCCCCTTTCTCCCACCCCCCGAGGTCACAGGAGCTTTATAATTCTAGTATCACTATTTTCTGTTTTCCTTTTGTGTGAGGAGGGAGGATTGGAATCGATGGGACATACCCTCCTAGAACATAGGAAGCCCTCCAAACGTGATAGAGGGAGTTCCTGTAGGATGCCAACAGGGACATTTGGAAGCATTCCCTTTTTGTGTTGAATGGTTCGGCAGAGGTCAGATGTCTGTGATGAATTTTCCCCTATCTCCTGAGTTATGCCACCTGTGCCCTTCTGAGTGAGGTGTATGCAAAGTGTAACACAGGAAGAGTTTCTTGTTTCCTTGCCCCTGTAATTAATGATTTTATTCTATGTTCCCTTGAGTAGCAGCTGCTGCCGTAATTTAATCTTCTAGCCTAATCTGAACTTGAAACGGGTTCTTTCTTGCCTAGCTCTGGCAAGGGGCATTTGACCAAGCAGTGAAGCCTGCAGTGCTGGTGGGGGCTGAAGCCTTCACCAGAGGGTGCACGGCTGGTGCCAAACTCCCTGTAGATGGGTTGTCTACTCAGGAGGCCTGAGAAGACAGCAAATTGTGACTAACCTACCTCTAGGGTTAGGCAAACGTTGCAGAGAACCTGTGTCTCCAAGGACAGAGCAAACCGGGTGGGCAGCGGGGCAGGGGGCTGCTGCCCCTGCTGTCACCCTGAGCCTCGGCACAGCCTCTGCCTGCTGCTGGTGCCAGGCAGCTGCCAGTACCCATCGGCGTCGGCCCCAGAGCGACGGAGGCTCACGCCACCATGAGTGGTGCCACGTCTGTGACCTTTATAAAACTCTCATCGTGACAGCAGTACAAGCAATAGAAAGAACATCTCTTATACACATCTGAATAAATAGAGCCCGCACCCTGCGGGCACAGCTGGGCATAGAGGGGAGGCAGGGCAGCGTGAGCTACACATGCAGCAACTGGACAACCACAAGCAGCCGATGGGGCACGTGACAACAGAGACACGTGTAGAGATTCACTCAGACCAGGCTCCAGTGCTCAAAGAACCGAGGGAGGCATCAACAGGACGTGAAATGTGTGAGAAGACAGCTGGGGCAGCCCACCGGCGGCAGAAAGCTGGCGGACACGCACTCCCCCAACAGGCACAGTGCTCTTCAGCAGAAGCAGGCAGGGTAGCCCAGCTACATTTCTGTTTCTGCTAAGAGGTTGTCACCGAGACCTGACGTCATCAGGACCATCTGGGAGCTGGAATCTGTGGCAAGAGAGGGAGAAAAAACATGAATCGTTTTGGCTGCCAGTGAGCACAGAACTGTAGTCCAGATCCAGAGGTGAGGATGAGGAATTAGAGCACTGCAGGGTGGGAAGCGAACTGCTGAGAGGATTGTGAGATTAAGTAGTAACTAGGTCTGCTCTGGCCATGCAGCAGAATAGAATCGATGTTTGGGCAGGGGGAAGGCAGAGAGAGCAGCAAGAGTTTAGGGTGGGAATGTGCATTTGTTATCTTGGCTGTCGAGAGGAACATCAGCTCTGAACTCTCCCCACATACCCTTACAGGTGATCTTGGTTGTGTTGACCTAGCGTGCCCTCACCCAGCCCTGCCACAGACCTTTAAATTTGCTCTCACTGAGTATCTTTTCAGCTGCAGAGACAGTGCTCCAGGTGGGATGGGCTGGCAGGCTGCAAGCCAACCAAACCCACAACAGCTTCCCAAGAGCCAGGAATGCAGCAGGCAAGCAGCCATTTTAAGGCAGTGGAAGCCTGGAAATCCTGACTTTCTATTCTGCATGAATGGAGGGTTTGTGCAGCCTTCCCCTGCCTGCCTCGGGAAGGCGAGGGCAGCTTGCCGGCTCTGCGATGGTACAGAGTGCCAGCCAGGAACGCTGCAACGCTCCCCACACGGAATGAATCAGCTGCAAGGAGGATGGGCGTGCATAGCAAGTAAGAAAGTCAGCAGGGTACCAGGTTCCCATCCAGAAGTCTTTTGAAACAGAAAAAAAAAACCCAACGCTTTTTTCCTGGATGTGAGGGGGAAGGTCTTTGGTGCCCGTATACTTCAGAGCCAGAGCCCTGCGTATTCAAAACTGCTGAATGGGATCTCTGGTTTGAGGATCAATATCTGGAAATTGGATCCAAAACTTAGCCAGAGCTGTTTAAGTAAAGGATTTTTATGGCTCTAATAAATGAGGATCTAGGGAGTGGCTGTGTGTGTTTGCTGCTAATCTGATACAAGAATTGGGAGGGGGAATGGACAACTAAAGGTAAAA
This sequence comes from Cuculus canorus, assembly GCF_017976375.1. NCBI lineage: Eukaryota > Metazoa > Chordata > Aves > Cuculiformes > Cuculidae > Cuculus > Cuculus canorus. The sequence goes on from NC_071403.1 coordinate 109,096,419, forward strand.
ATAAACCCCAAACAAACAATCCCCCAAACCCTCAGGATCATAAGGTAGTCATGACAATAGACAATATTATATATACCAACAGTACACAACAGGCTACTGACATATCTTTTTTTTTTTCCTGTTACAAGCTATGGCACAGGCACTGGCTAACCCGTGACGCATTTGGGACAGAGAGAGGAATAGCTGATGCTGTGTGGATTGCAGGAAGTTCTGGAAGCAGTGAGGAATTACTTGAGTTTTGGCTAGGATAGCTGGCAAAGCGCTGGAGATCATTAATGCTCCTGCCCTTGAGTTTTAAGACTGCACACAGATTTTGTTCCTGCAGCATCAGGGAAAACACCTCTGAGGTACCATTTCCACTCTTCGCAGCAGCTGCATTGTCCTTGGAGGCTGCCTTTCCAAATACTGCTCAGCCCAACACTACATTCAATGTGAAGGTTGTGCCTAGAGCTGTCTGGATTCCAGTTCAGAGGGAGGAGGGACAGACACCATTCACCAACCCCACGAGAGACCAGGGGCACTGGAAAGACCCCAGACAACCCCTCTTCCTGCCTGTCAGCCCCTGCCCACAGCCCAGGTCCCAGAGTTCTTACTGTTCTGGCAGATCCAAGGGTTCTTCTCCCTGGCTGTGACTTCACGAGCCTCTGTCTCCTCTTCTTCCTCACCTTCTGAGAGCAGGTCAGAGATCTGCTGCTGCAGCTCAGGACTAATGTTGTTCTCTGCCAGGATGAGTGTCCGTAGGGCTGTGGGGTAATTCTCTACCATGTCCAGCAGGGTCTGAGCAAAGAACGAGATGGACAGGCTGACAACCAGCAAAAACAGCAGCTAGGCTGAGAAGTTAAGAGGTTCAAAGTCCTGTCTCCCTATAAACTCCAGCCCTTCTCATCTTACCTCTGCTTTCCCTTGGCTTTGACCTCCCTTTGCCAGGCTTTCTGAAAGCCTGAGGGCTTCCCATTTTTCTGCGGAAAGAGCTGAGCCTGGATTTCACGGCTTTGTCTAAATAGGAGGGGGCTGCTCTACATCCTGTTGCTCCCATATATCCAAGCTAGTTCCCTCTTACTACCGGGAGCTGGGACTCTGAGAGGAGAGTCTGTGCTACCAAGTCTTGGCTCCTTTCTGTCCACAGAGCTTTAGCTCTGATCCTCAATTGCAAGTCCAACCACTCACTTCTTCCAAGAAAACCAAACTCCTCCTATGGCTGAATGAAATGGGCCAAGGGAAAGCAATGGCACCGCTGGGTGCAGGAAGGACTCAGGGACAAGGATGGAGGCAGGTTCAGGTCCTTGGGCCTCAATAGAGAAGCCAAAACTTATGCCCTTGAGATATCAGTGATGCTGTGGAGCAGCTGCAGGTTCTCATACCAGGGCTGACTGGTTGGTAAGTCCTGTCCCCTCCAAGTCCAGAACTTCAAGGGTTCTACTGGAGGCCACAGCAACGGCGAGCATCCCTGCTACCTGGTCACCTGTGGGAGAAGCAAACCAGTGCTGTCAGCAGTGCCTGCCTTCCCTCCTATAATATACCACGTGCCCTCATGGGCCTGGGGCTGTCATGGAAACATTCCCTGAGTATTTCTGCCATCAGACGACCTCCAAATCTCAATTACCTTGTGGAGGGTGGAAGCTGTTAACTGAGAAGACACCAATCAAAGGTGCACTGTTTTGTGGTTTCAGGAGCAGTCACTGGGTATCAGGGGGAAGACGAAGGAACACAGAGAAATTGGTTTTATTCTCAAGGAACCGTGTCTTCGCAAATCTCCTTCCTACTCAAATACGTGAGGGCCTGTAACAGTCCTTGTAAGGTATCCCAGATGCAGAATAAGGACCTGAGCACCTCAGTCTAGGGGGAGGCTGGAGCCAGCCAGAGGAGCACCCTGCACCAGCTGATGGAGTGCCTTAGAAAGGGGGCAGACATCTGGGGTGGACACAGCAGGACCAGGAGCATTGAAGATTGACGCTGGTGAAGAGACAAGACTCCAGAACTCTGATGTTCCTCGGTAAATGCCAAGATCCTGTACAACTGTGACACTTCTCAGGAAAAAGCAAACTTCTGTCAGGTTACAGTGGGGTCTTTCCTGCCCAGAAGGAGACACCTGGTCAGACAGATAGGGTTTGAGGGAGGCCTTGTTTCCAGGCAGGGTGAGGAGGGGAGCGCCCTGCTGATGCTCAGGGAGGCATGGCCTGGTCTCCTCCTCACCACCTTGCAGCAGAGCTGGAGAGAGTTGGTTTCTATGGCAACGAGTGCCAGGCTCTCCTCCTTCCTGCTCTGCGTGAAGATGAAGGGGGGAGTGCGGGGACATACAGCATCTGCCAAGCCAGCATCAGTGCCCAGGAACTGGCTACACATGGAGGGACAAACGTGACAACAATGGCAGAGGAGCAGGCAAGGCACAACCTCCTTTCTGCACATCCCCACAGGGCACGTTGCCACCTCACACAAGCAGAGCAGCAAGGCTGGCTTTCCCTACAGCTGAGGATGCCCAGCAGGGTGAACTCGCTGCCAGGGACCAGAAGGGACCTGTGCAAGAAACTGTCCCATCCTGCCACCCTTCTAGAGGTTGGTCCCTGGCCACCCGCCAGCGCAAATTACACAGACACTGAGAGGCAGCAGTGCAGCATCCCCCTCCCTCCTCCCTACTTCCCCCCTCTCCACTTACCTAGGGGATTGTAGTCCAGGTTCAGCACGCGGAGCTGTGAGCTGTGAGCCACTGCAATAGCCAAGCGCCCCCAGCCTTTGCTTGTGACACCTGGGTTGGCGCTCAACGTTAGCTCTTTGAGACCTAGACATGAGAGAGAAGCCAAACCAGAGCCTTAGGGTCAGCAAAGCAGTCTCAGGGGAACTAGTTCAGCTAACCAAGAGAGCCTTGAATCGTGTACTCTGGTAGGCTAAAGAGTTTGCTTTGCTCTGACGACCATCATCATATTTTCATTGATCAGTGAAATATTTCACTGCCTTCATTTGCCCATGCTGTGACTGCCCCACTTCTCTGCTCTCCTAGTCTGTGTCCTGCTTACCCTAAATAGAAAACACAATGGAAACAAGTAAGAAGTGTGCATAGTGACTGAGCAAGAGAAGGAGGCAGCACAAGGTCACAGGTTGGTGAAAGGATAGTAGGGGCAGTAGGCTCTGAAGCTTGAACCCGGGAGGGGTGGCCAGCAGAGATAAGAGCATCAGCAGCACTGTGAAGACACAAGACAGAAGGTGCTAAGGAAAAGTGGAAAGCACTTCGAGAGTCAGGAGGAAGGGGTGATGTTACCTTAGCACATGCCAACCTTCAGCTTCACTGGCCCACTGGCTTCTGACCACCAAAGATCAAGCCCTGCAAAGTCTTGGCACTAAGGCTGTGACCATGTAACTACACTCACAGAGTGCACGCACAAACAGGGACAATTCACAGACCTGCATAATAAAGCCAAGCGCTGAGTTGAGGGAACACCATATAGTAACCTACAGTCATTATCAACATGCAAATGCAAAATAATAAATTCAAAGTCCAAACTGTCCCCTCCTCCAATTCCAAATGCTCCACAAAACAGAAGCAACATGTTGGTCCCTGAGCTCCAAACAGCCAGCAGCACAGATCAATAGCAGAAGGCTTATGCCTGACCAAGGGAACTGCTCTTCTTTTACTGGGCTTTTCTGCTTCGCTTAAGTTGAAGAAAGAAATTCCTCAGCCCGGACAAACTACAAAGCCTGACTCCTCTGTGGCTGAGGACTGACTTCTGCATGCATCTGCTCCGTACGAAGATCCACTGGTCCTTGTGCAGCCCACAGCCCCTGGTGCTTACCGGACTTGGCCCCATCAGGTGGCAGGAGTCCACAAATAAGGTTGATGCCTTCATCACCCAGCATGCAGTCTCCTAGATCCAGAGCCACCAGCGAAGGGTGGATGGAGAGAGCAGGGTTAAGGAGGGCCAAGCCTGCATCTGTCAGGGGACTCCCATGGAGGCTGTGCAGGTAAAAGGGAAAATTATTATGGAGCTTTCTTCCTGGGGGCTAGCTAACCCAGTGGGGAAAGGAAAGCAGTTTAGTCTAGACAAAAGGAGGCTGAGGGGAGACCTTATCACTGTCTAAAACTACCTGAAAGGAGCCTGTAGCAAGGTGGGGGTTGGTCTCTTCTCCTAAGTAACAAGCAATAGGATGAGAGGAAATGGCCTCAAGTTGCACCAGGGGAGGTTTAGATTGGATATTAGGAAATATTACTTCACTGAAAGGGTTGTCAGGCACTGGCACAGGCTGCCCAGGGAGGTGGTTGAGTCACCATCCCGGAGGTGCAGGCAAGCTACTTAGGGATATGGTTTAGTAGTGGACAGGTACAATTTGACTCGATGATCTCAAGGGTCTCTTCTAACCAAACAATTCTGTGAAAATGAGGAGGATGACAAATCCTAACCCCAAGTGGTAAAAAAGTGCTGGGAAGTCTCTGCCGTGAGGTTCTCCTGGCTGCTACGGTAGCCCTTTTTTCCTGGCTGGGACAAGGGTGTACAGGGGGGGCAGGGGGCGAGGGGGCACAAGGGATGCAGACAGGGCAGGGGACGAGGGGGAGCAGAAGATGCCAGCAGGGCAGGGGACAAAGGGGTGTAGGGGATGCCAGCAGGGCAGGGGACGAAAGGGCACAAGGGGATGTCTGTGGGGCAGGGGCAGCCCCAGCCACTGGGGCAACAAAGTTGGAGAGGCTGGGACTGAAAGCCAGGGCTGTGCCCAGCCAGTGGGGCAAAGGTGGCTCCCTTCCAGCCGTGTGAAGAGCAAGGGGTTACCTTCTGCAGCCTCAAGGGCATTTTTCCTCTGATAAGACTTAAATTCAGGGGCTGCCCCAGAGCCACAAGCCCCTCAAAGATCCATAGAATCATAGAATGGTTTGGATTGGAGGGGACCTTAAAGATCATCCAGTTCCAACCCCCCTGCCATGGGCAGGGACACCTCCCGCCAGAGCAGGCTGCCCAAGGCCCCATCCAACCTGGCCTTGAACACCTCCAGGGATGGGGCAGTCACAGCTCCCCAGGGCAACCTGTGCCAGTGCCTCACCGCTCCCACGGTGAAGAAACTCTTCCTAATGTCTAGTCTAGATCTTCCCCTTTCCAATTGAAAGCCGTGACACCCCTCCCCACCCGCGGCACCCCTCGCTGCACCCCCAAACGCCGCCGCACTCACAAGAGGGACTGGACGGAGCGGTTTGCCTTGAGGGCCTCGGCCAGCTGCTTGACGCGGTTGATGTTGGAGACGATGCCCAGGTTGAGGTTGAGCTGGGCGAGGGAGCGGGACTCGGCCACGCCGCGGCACACCTGCCCGAAGTCGCGCTCGGAGAGCTGACAGCCCCGCAGCGACAGCAGCCGCACCGAGTTCTCCCGCAGGCTCTGGCAGATGTCGCGGATCTCCGCCCCGGACAGCGTCTCCCCGGAGATCTGGATGGATCCCGGCAGCATCTTCCCCCTCCAGCCCGGCTCTCCCGGATCCCGCCGGGGAGGGCGACGAGCCCCGGGATGGTCACGGCCGAGCCCCACCGGCACCCGCTCGGCACGGCGGGGCCGCGGGGGCTCATTCGCTCACCGGCGGGAGCGGCTCCGGGCGGCCCGAACCGCACCTGCCGCCCCGCCTCCCGCCCGCCGCCCCGGAGCCGCCTCCTCGCCGGGGGAGGGACCCCGGGCCGCCCCGTCAGCCCAGCCCTTCGTCCCAGCCCTTCGTCCCAGCCTTTCAGCCAAGCCTGTCAGCCCAGCCCTCCCCCCCAGCCCGTCATCCCAACCCTTCATTCCAGACCCTCGTCATAGCCCCTCATCCCACCCCGGCATTGCACCCCTTCATCCCAGCCCGTCACCCTAGCCCTTCATCCCACCCCTTCATCCCAGCCTGTCATCCCAGCCCTTCATCCCAACCCTTCATTCCAGCCCCTCATCCCACCCCGGCATTGCACCCCTTCATCCCAGCCCTTTGTCCCAGCCCTTCATCCCAGCCCTCCCTCCCAACCCGTCATCCCAACCCTTCATTCCAGCCTGTCACCCCAGCCCTTCATCCCAACCCTTCATCCCAGCCCGTCATCCCAACCCTTCATTCCAGCCTGTCACCCCAGCCCTTCATCCCAACCCTTCATCCCAGCCTGTCACCCCAGCCCTTCATCCCAGCCTGTCATCCCAACCCTTCATCCCAGCCTGTCATCCCAGCCCTCCCTCCCAACCCATCATCCAAATCCTTCATTCCAGCCTGTCACCCCAGCCCGTCATCCCAGCCTGTCATCCCAACCCTTATTCCCAGCCTGTCATCCCAGCCCTTCATCCCAGCCCACCATCCTACCTCTAGTCCCAGCTGTACTCGAAGCCCGTGGGAAGCAGTGCCGGTGCCCGCCTGGTCGTGTCTGCTGTCCCCTGCAGGGCCAGGGTTGGGAGACACCGGTTGGGAAGGGAGAGGTTGAATTGAATGTGTGTGTGTGTGGGGGGGGGGGGGGGGGGGGGGGGGGGGGGGGTTTGGAGCAATTTTTTCCCACTGGAATGGAGGAATGGGGAACCTGAGCCAAGGGCTGTGCATTAGGTCCCGGGCAAGACAAGGAGAGCCAGGAAAGGAGCTGGACTCAGATGTCAGCTATAAGACTCTGGCTGCAGCATCTAATTTACAGTGTAGCTGTCTCCGTGCCTTTTAATCCTCGCTGCCAAGAGAGACAGAGGGTGGGAAAAGCCCCTGGGAAGTGCTCTCCCTGCTCTCACCTGGGGAAAGGACCAAAGCCATGGTGCTGCTTGGTCTGAGGAACAGCAGCCTCCCACCCTCTTTGGTGACATTTGTGCTTAAACCTGCTCCACCTCAAGCTTGGCTCCAGGACTTGTTACCCAAAGGGATAAGGGGATAAGGAGAAAGCATTTTGCACCTTGTATATTTACTACAAACGTCATGATCCCGGAGATACAGACACTTGATATCTTCCACAAACATCCTGGGACTTTTCACAAAGGCTTGTAGTGATAGGACAAGGGGCAATGTGTATAAACTGAAGAGGGGCAGATTTAGTCTAGACATAAGGAGGAACTTCTTCACTGTGGGAATGGTGAGGCACTGGCACAGGCTGCCCAGGGAAGTTGTGGCTGCCCCATCCCTGGAAGTGTTCAAAGCCAGGTTGGATGGGGCCTTGGGCAGCCTGGTCTGGTGGGAGGTGTCCCTGCCCATGGCAGGGGGGTTGGAACTTGGTGATCTTTAAGGTGATTCTATGATCCAAGTATCTGCCCAGAGATGCAGACACTTAATATCCCCTACAAACATCCTGGCCTCTGCTCAGGGATGTAGACACTTAATTTAGTATAGTATATTAAATTATATTATAATTTAATGTGACACTTAATTTAGTGTTAAGAAAATGATGAAATCAGTAGTGAATCGACACAAGGTTGAAAATGTGTGATGAAACGAGGAAAGGGATATCAGACAAGGAAAATTCGTGATTGTTTAAGGATTGCCTGAAGGACATCCTTATCCTGCCTATGGATGTGGAAAGGAAATAAGCAATCTTTTTATTAAAGTAGAATTGTGTAACCTAATGGACATATGTATTAGATAGGTGTAACAACTGTCTCAGCTAGGTGAGATTTTGAGCATTGGTTCTGTATAAATAGGCCTTTGGGGTCTCCAATAGCTGTGTTGGTTTTGTGGAAGATCTTCCACCTAGCACCTTCTCCAGAATAAAAGCAATGTCTCATCTCTAAATAAAATACTTTGTTTCAGGAGTTCCTTTTTTTTTTTTTTTATTTCAAGTAACAAGGTCAGTGTGAACCACTCTTCTTGGTCCATGGCTTGCGGAGCTGGTGCTTGGAGGCAGCTGGTGGGAGGTGGAGGGCTAGGGAAGAGCTGCAGGCTTCCATATCCCTGCAAGCACACAGCCTTCACCCTCAGCCTGACCTGGAGTGTGAGGGGTGTACCCTGCCCTATCCTAATTTACAGATACAGGTGGGGGGATTTGTCCCCTCTTTCCCCCACAAAGAGTAATCCAGTACTTGGAGAGAAATAGGAAGCAGGGCCTCTGTGTTTTCAAATCTACTGAGCTGAAAAAGGAAGCCAGTGATGTGGAAATTAGGTTAAACTGCCTAAGTAGGCAGCTTTCTGCACGTAACTAATCTGGCTGCTGCATATAGCAACACTCAAGTGAATTCCAGTCCAGTGGGTAGTGCAGGGACAAATCCAGCCTCCTCTGCTTGGTTAGCAGGCCAGGGTAGGAGAGGGGATGGAAAATGAGGGGAAAAATACGCTATGGAGGCAGATGTGAAGCAATTCTGCCCTCTTGAAATGGAGGAGCAGGTCACCTGAGCTCAGGGCTGCACATCAGGTCCTGACTGAGACAAGAGGAGTGCGAGTGCCAGACAAACAGGACTCAGATGTCAGCTTTAAGACTTTGGCTGCAGCATCTAATTTACAGTGTAGCTGCTGCCGTTTGACTAATCCATCTACTGCTCTCGAGAGCTATCTACAGACTTCCCTCTGTTTTCCTTTTGTACAGGGCTGCACGGGCTTGATGCTATACCTGTAAGACATGTCAAGAACAGACCACTAGCCTGGCCTTCCATCTGCGCTGGGATATGAGCAGCAGCTGCCAGCATCCAGCTGTGCAGTCCAGGTGATGGCTTTCAAAAAAGGAGCAACTGATCTCTAAGGTCACGTTAAATGGTTCAGGTGAGAATGGAATCCTATATATAGCCGGGCTGCAAGAGGCAGGGGCTGAATGTCAGAGTGGTGGGTCGGTCACCAAGAAAATACCAGCTGCTGATTGGCACAGGTTGACTGGAAGACCACACTCAGTCTCACCTCGCAGTTGCCTCCAGGCACTAATTAACCCATGCTTCATTAACAGACTATTATTAGAGAGGTGCTTAGAGAAGAGCCCCTGGGACATGCCCCACTTCAACCGACAGCAGCAGCCCTGAAGCAAGGATGAAGATGCTCTAGTGCTGGCATCTTCACTGCCTGTTGTCAGAAGCAAGAGCACATGGAGGAGACAAGCGTCCTACCTTACTTTTTGCCCAAATACATTGGGAAAAGTGTCACAGAAGCTAATGGTTCAACGCCTAGGCTCACTAAACCTAATTAAAGGCAATGCAGATGGGAATTTGGCAGTAGTACTTTGTGAGGAACTAGCTATGGCTTCTTGACACGTGCAGTTACCCAGCAGGTATGAGGAAGGTAGTTTATTATTTACCTACTGGGGACGTAAGGAATGAAAGTTGACTCTCTGGACTTACATCATTAAGAGCTAACACATAAACGGAGAAAAACAGCAGATGAGGAGCAGATAGAGTGAGGCTAGAGGCAGGAAGGAAAACAAATGGGAGAAGAAACAGTCTACTCGTAATCCAAAACACAACTAAGGTGACAGTGCAATGAGGGTGGATGACTGTAAGAAGGACTGGGCTCCCAAATGCTGCAGAGGAGAGGAGGAGGTCATGGATGCTTTAATATACTTTTTGTCTTCCCCTTTCTGATCTGTCAGCTTTACATGTTTATTTCAGTTTTAATAAAAAGCAGCTTACACAGTTCTCACAGAGCTACCCTTCCTCAAAAGGGGAAGGTGATAGGATGGGTGTGGGGAATTATTTCAGATTTGCTGCAAAGGAAGAAGGAGAAAATAATTTTAGATTTGCTGCAAGAGTCACAGGAAACAGCAGAAAACAAAGGCAGAGATAGTCTGCCATGATAGGACTGTAAGGCTTGTTCTAACAACTAGAGGACTTGAGTAAGCAATGAGAGATGCCCTCCTACAAGGACTTTGCTACGGCTGCGTGCTCAGCATGCTCCCTGGAACTGCAGCACGCATGCATTTCCCTGCAAAAGTCCACCCCTCTGTGTCAGCAAAAGGAGATGCTGAAGCTTTCAGCCAAATGCTGAATTTCTGGCAGTGCAGAGAAAATCGGCTTCCAGCTGCTGCTGCACAGAGAATTAATCAGGGCTGAATAACTAGAGCAGAGCAAGCCCCACAGCTTCCAAGAGGGCAGTTGGTTGTCACCCTGGTCATCTGTCTCCAGCTGACATGACAACCAAGCTGAGAAGAGGAATCATGACGAGTGCTTGCCGCTCTCTCCTGTGCTTTGAGTGAAAACACAGGGTGCAGCTTCACCTCTCTGTTTTATCAAAGTGGCTGAGTGTGGGAGAGGAGCACAGCTCTTCTCTGACAGTGCCTGTAGATCAGCAGTGATAGCATGTCGCATAGAATGATCTTTCATCTTGGCTGGGTTTATTCTAGTGACAATTGTCTCTTTCTTCTTAGCTACCCTTTCGCCTGTGCTTGGAGAGTTTGCACCAAGAGAAACAAATCCATTCTAGTCTGTCAGGGTAAGTGTGCATTAGAAAACAACCTCCTGTAGAGTTACAAAAAGGGAAATATCAGAATCATGCAGCAATACAAACTAACAGTTCCATTTTGTCAAGTTTGAAAGTAATAGAAATTCTAGGAGCCTTAAGTGGTTCAATTGGTCAAAAAAAAAAGTGAAGACTACTAGCGAAAATAATTAATTTGATTCCCCCAAAATAACTTGCTCTGAGTGGTGTTCTTCAGCCAGCATCAAGTTTCCCGAGGTTGGGGGGGTGGGGCAGGAAAAAAAGAGTGAGAGAACATGCCTACAACGTGTTTTTTAGCAGACAAACTTCTTGCTCTTGGAAAGGGAACACAAAGTATGAACTCAGGAATAAGCAAACAGCGGAAAGTAGATCTATGACTGAAAACACACAAGTCCTGTCTGGTGATATTTTTGTTTTCACCTAAGCAATGACCAGCCTGACAACAGTAGCGGGCACTGTCCTTCTAGTGGGTGCGAAAGGCTTGCAGTTCTGACATGCTACCTGCCTTGTGCACAGCTAACTTGTGGGTACACCAAAACAGGGAAAGATCTTGTTTTTTTTTTCCACTCTGTGCATAAAGGTGGACTTCTCTGGAGAGTGGCTCCTCTCCCTAAATCATCCAGAGCTACAGCAAAGAGAGAAAGTGAAAGCTAGCTGGCAGCTACAGCTTTTCATTCCTGGAGCAGTACAAGTTAGAGCAGTGAGGGAAGACTACATCTGTACAACACAATTGTGAGTTACCTGTGCAAGGAAGCCTAGGCTGTGCTGTTCTGCTCCCCTGTCCTTTCCTGCATCAGTATGATAGAAACTAATGTGCCAACTCTATTACCAGTGTACACTCCTCCAGTTCTCCTCTTGTTTAAAGGAAACACTGCAGAATAGTTTCCCCAGAGACTCAAGGCTCCAAGAGCCCTTTCAGAAATGAGAGCCAACCAGTACACAGCAGACTGGGGGCCTGGGGAGGAAGGTGCTGCTCCTGCTCAGAGCAGTGGGGTGACAGTCCCACGGCTGGGAGACAAGCAGCATAAGGATGAGCTGAAGTGAACCGACCTCTTCAATAGAAATATGCACAGAAGACCATGCACCAACATGCTGCCTCTGCAGTCAGAGCTGCTGTCCCACAGCACAACATGGGCAGAAGGGTGACAAGAACAAAAGATGCTGTGGAAGCACAGAGAAAGGTACATTTCTTAGACACACAGGAGAAGGGATGGCGAGGCGAGATAGCAGCTTGGACCTAGTGAAAAGAGTGGGGTCGATGTGGAACACAACAAGAAGGAGAATGTGGTTAATCTTCATGCTGTTCCTGAAAATCTTCAGAGAAACTAAAGCTCCTGTGCCTTTCGGGCTATGGGAAAGGTGCCCAAGGCAGGTCACCTACCACAGATTATTTGAAGTAGGACAGCAGAAAACTGCAAAGAATCATGCTTTGAGTCTTGGACAGGACAGATAAAGGTGTAGAGACCCAATGCCACTCTCCGATTACACAAGTAGGCTCAAACATAAGACAGCACTCAGCACCAACATCAATTTAATTCTTCCCTCTCCAGGACAAGAACAGGGCAGATAGTCCTGGGATTACATCAGCAAGCGGAAAGAGGGGTAAGGGACAACTGTGCTGGGAAATCCCAGCTAAACATGCAGGCAACAGAACCACTCTACTCAAGACAGCCCAGACCTGGGTGGGGTAAGAGCGTAGTTCTTCTGAGTCACTGAGGTGCAGTCGACTCAGCTGCCCAAATCTGCAACCCAAAGGACAGGGCCAGGAAAACAAAACCAAGTCTTCCTCCTGCTGTTCTGTCCAATTCCTAAGAGGCAGCAGGTTATTATGGCTCTATGCAGCCCCGAAAGTAGTGAAGGAAGCAAGTCCAAGTCTGTGAAACTACAGGGTCAATGCAACAGCTTTGGCTGTTGTGTTCAATACAACATTGGAAACAACTGGAATGTCTCTGGCAACTCTCTGAAAAGGTGGCATGTTGGGTCCTTCCAATGTGTCCAGAATACCTGCAGGGAACAGAAAAAAATGGGGAGAATAGCAAGAGTTAGTTCAGATGCAGACAGCACGTTTCTTCTTGCTTTTCTTTCTGGACAGGTAGTGGCTGATGGTGGTGGGGCCCAAGACATGTGAAGCACTTAGAGGCGATGGGAGGAGATATCTCACTCCCCAAAAATGAACAGCAGCAAACACCTCCAGCAAAGACCACAGGGTACAGATCAGAGCTTCTCCTCGCAGCAGGAAAACTGTGTGTTCCCAAGGGGAACACAGGTCCTTTCACTTGGAGAGTACCAGATCTAGTCCCCTGCCATGTGACTCGAATGTAGACATTGCCAGGGCTTTGCTGAGGCAACTTGACAAAATCCTCTCCCCATCTCATCCCACCAATTCTTTGCTTTCATCCTGAGATATGCTTGCAGACTCACATCAGGAACTGCAGCCGTGGGCACAACGTGGAATTTTTGTCACTGCAATGCAGACATAGCCCCTGCTTGCCAGGAAACACCTATACTGATGCAAGCATCCTCTAGTTCCTGTCAATGACTTTCTCAAGACTGATAATCAGTCTTGGAGATCCCTGAAGGAAAAAATACATTCCAAGCAATCATCTACTGAAAAATGGCAGATCAGGGCTCACTTGCAAGTGCACCCAGATTGTGCAGATTTAGCCACAATAGCATGTACATATCTGGCTGCCTAAAATTAGAAAGAGGCTTGCTTTTTTTCTTTAATTTAAAGGGGACCTCAATACGTATAGCCTGGTAAACGGCACTGACTGGGGAAGACACAGCTTCTGCTACCAGTGTTGTACAACATAAGATAAAAAAAAGGTGTTAACAAAGAAGGAAAAAGACTTATGACACATTTCCTTATCAACCTGATTTCATCAAGATTCAGGAAGAGACTGAACATCTGCATTCAAGAGCAGTCTGCACAGTAACACTTCACTTGTGTGGAAAGACTGCCTCACAACTTAGGTCTTAAGTGCTATAACACTAAAAGTCAGTGACTGCTCCACATCTACATGCTGCCCTATTTTGACAGCTTCCTCTAATAAAGCCAGTGCTGGTCACTCTTGGGTTGCCAGCTGGCACAGATGCCCTCAGGTCAGATCCAAGCTGCCCATCGTTTCTCTCAGAGAGAAAAAAAAGCAGCTGGACTTCCCCCGGATCTAACATGACACGTCTTCATATCTCCCTTCCTTACCTTCTACCACCTTGTGATAAGCAAAGTGCAGATAGAGGAGGAAAAGCATATGCAGAGCAGCAAGAGTCCCACACAGGATGAGCCGCTGGGTATGCCCCACAGTGCGCGACAACAACACAGCAACCTAGGAGAGAAGTGGAGATTAGAGACAAGGTAGCTGCTACCTGAGCCTCTGGCACCGCAGTCAGGAGCACACAGGAGGATGGGCCAAATAACAAGAGCCACTAGAAACACTGCTCGGAGCCTTTTTTGCAGTTTGCATCACCAAATTCAGAGTAATGTGACTTTGTTTCATGAAGGTGAACCTCGCCCAGTCTTGTCAAGAGTTCAGGATTCTCAGGCATGGCTCTCCAAAGCAGCAGGGGCTGTAAGGGAGCAAACCTGCAGCCACTAGAACATGTAAGGATATTAGGCCAAGTGTCCACTACACCAGTGGCCAAATGACTCAGGAGCATATAGCTGTTCTTCACAGCATTTCTTCATATAAATGAACTGTCTGGCCCAAGGAACAAAAGCAAGCAAGACCTCCCTCCCTTTTTTCTGTCCCCAGAAGAAGAGGGCCCCAGGCTGCCTGTCCCTTACCATTCGTAGTGTAGAAAGTCCACCAACACCCAACCAGAAGATATAGAAAAGGGAGTGGAAATGGATATTATAGGTGACAAAGAGAGTGATGCAGTGTCCAAAAAGGCCATAGCCCTGACAAAACAAAAATGTCCATGTTACAAGTGTCAGTCTCATGAAAAAGGCGGTTGATCAAGAGCATGAGCAGTCTACTCCCGCAGCGCTTCACTAAGGCGAAGCTTCACAAACCACTCGTTCGATGCCAGCACAATTTTAACAGCAACTCACACTCAGATAATGTCCGAAAGATTCATAGGGATGTTAGAGATTGCAACAACTTGGGAAACAGAGGAAAGAGCTTCTTTTTCCAGATAAATTAGAATTTCCTGTTTTTTTTTCTCATCACCAGGCTCTCAGATCAGGAAGTACAAAGCAGGAGACCTGCACGAAGGAATGACCTCTTTGTGCTGTCACTGTGCCTGGCATGAGGCAGGTTAGAAGAGCATCCTAGAATTCCAGGTTGTCCCAGTGCAGTCACCCAGGACCACTGATTTACAAAGATTTACCATTCTCAGGGAAGAGATCATAAGCCACCTTCATGCTGGAACATTGTACAGCCAACCCGCACCTTGGGGCATCCCCATCTGTACATACCAACAGTGACAGCATCTGCACCAATGTAATCTGGGCATTGCAGAGATACGCCAGGAAATAGATGAAAGAGGAGACGCCCAACCAGTAACCGAAGCAGGTGCCAATGGCTGTGCCCATCAATGTGCCTTCCCTCTGTGGAGACAGTGTCAGGATGAGAGGGACTCAAAGAAGTGAGGAAGAGCATCTGGATGATGCTCCTAATCGTATGGTTTAGTTTTAGATATTACTGCAAAGAGCAATTATGATCCTTATGGGTCCCTTCCCATTGGAGATATATTCTATTCTATGATTCTAAGTGACCTGTCAGCATCCAAATCCCACCACAAAGAGTTCCCAAAGCCTTTCTAGGTGTTACCAAATAGCTGACTGGCAAAACCCAGGATGCCATGTGACTAGCTCCCACTAGCAGAGCTTTAAGACTTTCTCACGCATCCTTCATCCCACCCCCAAAGTAAAAGGCTCTTCCTCAAAACTATCTGCTTTTCAGCAAGATGCTGTTCAGTCATGGAAGAGGTTTCCTCTCCCTTTCTACTGTCACTATAGTAATACAGAGCTCAGTCAAACCACAACCGATCACTGAGATTCAACGTACAATGATGGTATCCGAGGTCTTCATCCCATGCAAAAGGATGGCTACCAGTGTGAAAACCAGCATGAGGGGTCCATAAAGCTCACCTGCAATCTTCTACAGGAGGAAAGAGATCAGGGAAGGTTTGGTTAGTGCTCTTGAGTACCAGGCTGCCCACCCCAAGCGATGAGTGGATGAAGACTATCACCTATCCACCTGAGAAGTAACAGTAAGGCCACTGCTGACAGGAGCCAGGGAGAATATGCTGTGTGATTTTGGAGGTTGAGACATGTGAAGTCTGGAGGTCTAGAACTGTACTAGTGCTAAAGGCAGCAGATCAGGGTTTGGAACAACCACAGGAAAGGGTTTACCAATATTTTCAGGTAGATGAAAACCTAACAAACTCAGGTCCTTAATAACATGGACTATTTTGGTTTTATAAGGTGTCTGAGATGTTTGCTTGGATGTGGAGTCTGATTCAGCTAAAGGGAACTCACCTGTGGGAAATTAATCATCTTCACAGGAATCATGGACTCCAGCAGTCTGCATCACAGGAAGGGAGGGAATGACATCAGGAGAAGGGAGGACAACAGGATGGTTAACAAAAGGCTTCAAAAGTAAACGATCCCACACACCCATCACAGTGTTTTCTGCTATGGTCACAGGCCTTGGGGGACAGAAATGGCTTCTAAAGGATCACATAGGGTGACTACAGGAGAAAAACCTTACTGTCAGTGGGTTAACTTGGCCTGGGGGGATTCAATGAAAACATTTAGGGATTCACTCAGGGATGAGAGATTGCTGACAGAACAGCAGGAAGGAAAGCCACCTTTCTTCATCCAGCCTCACAAAACTTTTGTCTTTTCAGACACAGCTGTGTAGCCAACCCAACAGAAGTGCCCTAACACCCCTGAGCAGGAAAAGGCTGAAGATGCCCAAAGCCCATTTTTAGCCCTGAGCAGCAAAGCTGGGTGGCAAGTTGCTGCCAGCCCCCTTAGGGGACCTCAATAAGGACACTGGGACAAAGCACAGCATGCTTCCCGGTACCTGAAGCTTTGCTGCCAGGCTGCCAGCCCAGCCCAGCCCAGCTTGCTTACTCTGGGGGGACATCCAACCCTGTTCCATGCCCCTACCACTGTAAATGGCCCAGGCCGGGCCCTGCCCACCTGGCGCGCACTTGGACAGGCTCCACGTCAAAATAGGGCCGAAGGATGTCAATGTTGGCATAGAGGCTGAAGGCCTTGGAGGCTTGCCTCTTCCCAGCCTGCCACATCTGTGGGGAGAAAGGAGCTGGCAGCAGCTGTGTGGATGCTGCGGGGCTGGGGGTGGCAGGGAACCTTGCTTACCTGGTCAGCCACCTGCCGCCCTAGCTGCCCCTGCAGCCCCTTCACACCCAGGAACTCCCCATCCTCCTCCTCAGCAGCTCCTGCTTCACCCTCTGCCTCCTCTTCCTCCTCTTCCTTCATGCGCTGGTGCATCTCCCCCATGTCCTCAAAGCTGGAGCCCGACGTATCATCCATGTTCTCCATGTCGATGACAGCAGAGCCACCACCCTGTGCCGGGGCAGAGAGCGTTCAGCGCCAGGGCAGGGAGGCAGTGCCCGGGGCAAGCAGACAGACGGTCAGACAGACAGCACCCAGGGCAGACAGACAGACAGACAGACAGTCGGCACCCAGGACAGATGGACAGACACACAGACAGACAGCACACAGGGTGGACAGACAGACGGACAGACAGACGGCACCCAGGGCAGACGGACGGACGGACGGACGGACGGATGGATGGACAGACAGATGGACAGACAGACAGACAGACGGCACCCAGGGCAGATGGACGGACAGACAGACGGCACCCAGGGGAGATGGACAGCGCCAGGGTCGACAGACAGACAGCGCCAGGGTCGACAGACAGACAGACGGCACCGAGAGCAGACAGCGAGCGCCGGCAGCGGCAGCGGCAGCGCCCGCCCCGCATCTGCCCCACTCCGCCAACCACCCCCGGCCCGGCCGCACCTGCACGTTGTCCTCGAAGCCGCCCCAGTCGGCAGCGCCGCTCCTGCCGCCCGGCGCGGCCATGCTGCCCGCCCCGCCGCGCTGGCCCGGAAGTGACAGCGGCAGAAGAGGAAGTGCCCCCTCCACCTCTCGAGGCCGCGCAGGAGCGGGAGGGAGCCGCCGCCATCTTGTGTGTGGCAGGGGGAGCGCGGGGGAAGGATCAGCGGGGCCTAGTGATTGGTCAGAACAGCGTCATGCAGCGCTACAGGCTTGGGGAAGAGTGTCTGGAAAGCTGCCTAGAGAGGACCTGGAGTTGCTGGTCAACAGGTAGCTGGACGTGAGCCAGCAGTGCCCAGGTGGCCAAGAGCGGCAATGGCATCTTGGCTTGTGTAGGAAATGATGTGGCAAGCAGGGCCAGGGAGGTGATTCTGCTCCTGTACTCAGCTCTGGTGAGAACACACCTCAAATACCATGTTTAGTTCTGGGCCCCTCATTACAAGGGACACATTGAGGCTCTGGAGCATGTCCAGAGAAGGGCAACAAAGTTGGTAAGGGCTGGAGAACAAGTGTTAGGAAGAGCAGCTGAGAGAGCTGGGGGTGTTTAGCCTTGAGGAGGCTGAGGGGAGACCTCATTGCTCTCTACAACTACCTGAAAGGAGGTTGTAGGGAGGAGAGTGCTGGCCTCTTCTCCCAGGTGACAGGGGACAGGACAAGAGGGAATGACCTCAAGCTGTGCCAGCGGGGGTTCAGGCTGGACATTAGGAAAAACTCATTCACTGAAAGGGTTGTCAGGCACTGGCACAGACTGTCCAGGGAGGGGATTGAGTCCCCATCCCTGGAAGTATTCAAAAGACAGGCAGACGAGGTGCTGAGGGATTGTGCTTAGCAGTGGGCAGGTGCGGTTGGACTCGTTGGTCTCAAAGGTAGACTCATAGAACCCGTTGATTGGCAAGACCTGTACCTGCCAACCAAGCGATTCCATCGTTCCCCGCACGGCTGCGCTGGGGTCGGGGCCTCGGGTCACGTGGGCGGGCAGCGTCACGTGGGTGGGAGGCCCCCGGCGGCCATGGCGGCCCGGCGGGGCACGGACGAGATGCGGGACCGCGTGGTGCTGGGCGAGTTCGGCGTCCGCAACGTGAGTGCGGCGGGGGGTGGCCAGTCCCAGCGCCCCCCTACCTCTCTCCCTCCTTCCCTCCCTCTCTCCCTCCTTCCCTCCCTCTCTCCCTCCTTCTCTCCTTCTCTCCCTCCTTCTCTCCCTCTCTCCCTCCTTCTCTCCCTCCTTCCCTCCCTCCCTCCCTCCCTCCCTCCCTTTTCCTCACGGTGCCCCCTCCCCGCAGGTCCACACCACCGACTTCCCCGGCAACTACCCCGGCTACGACGACGCCTGGGACCAGCGGCGCTTCGAGGAGGTGGGTGACCCTCGTCAGGGAGGGGAGAGGCGAGGTTTGGGTTTGGGGGTGCGTGGGAGCCTGTCTTGACCCGCATTACATGGCCCCTGCAGGCGTTCCGTGTGGATGTGATCCGCGAGGAGGAGGACACCCTGGAATTCGACATGGTGGGCATCGACGCTGCCATCGCCAATGCCTTCCGCCGCATCCTGCTTGCCGAGGTAACCGGGGAAGGCTGGCCCTGGGAGTGTTTAAGTTACTGAGATGAGACTTAGCAGAAGTTAGAAAGCTGATACCAAAAATGCCAGCAGATAAACTCCCCAAGATTCATTTTGGAGTTTTAGACAGCAAGCATCTTTTATCAGGCCTGGGCAGCACGAGGAGCAATCTCCAATCGTGTGCAGTGAGACAAGAGCTGGTTACAGAATACATTTCCCGCTTATGTGCGTGTGTATACATTTGCCCAGAAGTCTTATGCGTATTCTGTTACTTACCAAGGACTAATTTTAATGTTGTTATGAGCTTCACAACAGTCAAACCTCTTGCTAATTTGGAGCTTTGGAGCCAGCTCTGTCTCACCTTGTGTTTGAGATAGGGAAAGGCTGCAAACAGAGGTGATCACAGAAGACACATCTCTTCAGCACAGATCATACTTCATACAAGGTGTTATCTTCAAAGAATGAACAGTTTCTGGAAAAACACTGTTTGAAGAAAAAACATGTTATCAGAGGGACATTCTGTCTGTCTTACAAAAAATACAATTACATGGATGAAACTTAACTCTACTTTAGCTTAAATCAAAAATATTCCACTCTTTGTAGTAGTAACTACTTGTATCAATTCTGCTTTGGCTCAAATCAGAATATTCTAGTTTTGCAGTAGTAACTGCTTCTTGCGTTGTAGGGTGGGTGGATGAGTGATGGGGAGGGTGCTGCTGCCTCACCTCAGCCCTGGTAGACAGTCTCTGGGTTTGGAAGGGAAATGCTGGTTTGTTCTCCACGCATGCCAGGAGCCTGGAGAGTGTTAGAGCCTTAGCAGCATGAGCAGTAGTGCTGTTGCCAGTGTCTGTTGATCAGCCTGCCTTTGCTGCTCGTTAGTCTAAGAAAGCACAGGGGAGGGGGTTGTGTTGGGTCAAAGGGGGAATTGGGGCTCCTGGTTTGACAGAAATACCACTGTAAAGAGTGTGTAGGGCAGTCACACAGAGGCACGCTAGATGGGTGTTCCCTTGGCCTTAGTTCAACTGTCATCTTATGCTGACTTGATCCATTGTCTCCCTGAGGTGCCAACGATGGCTGTAGAGAAAGTCTTTGTGTACAACAACACATCAATTGTGCAGGATGAAATTCTGGCTCATCGATTGGGCCTTATCCCTATCCGAGCTGACCCTCGACTCTTTGAATATAGAAACCAAGGTGAGAGTCTTGGATCAGAGGTAAGTATTGAATATTTCTCCTGAAGCAGGAAATCAGGGCGATGTAAGCTGAGCAGAAATATGATTCCATAGGCTCGTGCTTGTCTCTCCTTCCCAGGAGATGAAGAAGGCACAGAAATCGATACTTTGCAGTTCCAGCTGAAAATAAAATGCAGCCGAAACCCTCAGGCAGCCAAGGAATCATCTGATCCTGATGAACTGTATTTCAATCACAAAGGTGAGCTGTCTCCTAAAAATAGGTGCTTTTTCTTTCCATTTTGATCTTAAGAGACAGATTTTGATTTTGCGAGCAGAGAGAACTGATTCCCTTATTCTGCTGAACTTACTTTTTACCACCTCCAGTTCTGATGGCTGATTCTTGTGGCTTTTCTTTGCAGTGTACAGTAAACATATGACATGGGTGCCCCTGGGGAATCAGACAGACCTCTTTCCAGATGCTGAATTCCGACCTGTTCATGATGACATCCTCATTGCGCTGTTGCGACCTGGCCAGGAAATAGATGTTCTTATGCACTGTGTCAAGGGTATTGGTGAGTTGTGGGTCTTGGCACAGCGGGAGGAGGAGCATGAGTGCTTGGACTAGGGCACAGCAGTGTGGAGGGGAAGGATGGAGAACTGGCTTTCCTGCTGGAACTTTAGGCCCACGCATCCTTGCACTCTTGTTCACCGAGGCCTGCCCTCATCGCTAACTCTTAACTCTTCATGCAGGTAAAGATCATGCCAAGTTTTCTCCTGTGGCCACAGCTAGTTATCGACTGCTTCCTGACATTGCTCTCCTGCAGCCTGTTGAGGACGAAGCAGCTGAGTTGTTGCAGAAGTGCTTTTCTCCTGGAGTCATTGAGATTCAGAACATCAAGGGTACTTTTTCGCTGCCCTAAAGTGCCTTTTTGCTTACAAGTATCAGCAGGGACTGATTAGAGGCTAGAGCCAAACCTTATAGAGACAGAACCACGTTGTGATGTTGTCTGGCTGATCAGAAACCATTCATGCTATTCTGAGCCAGGTTTTATGAGTGTCTGCCACATGCAGATGTGCTGGGTGGTGGGCTGGGATCTCCCTGAAGTACTTGGGCATTGGCCACCTGTCCACAGAGCCCTGCAGCTGCTGACTGAAGCTTCCAACACTGTTCAGTTGTCTGTAAGAGTGGGTAGTGAGCTTGTTCTTTCCAGCAGTTGAGTGTGGAAAAGACTTCTTGTGTCCTGCCCAAGGGTACATACAGGCTTCACGTTTGTGTTGGGGCTGTTCAAGAACACTAGTTCTGTCAGGTTGGATTTTCATGTTGGGAGTGTGATAATTCTTTCTATTTTGTGGCTTTGCTGCCTTTGCTGATGCATGTTTGAGGGGTAAGGACCTGCTGTGACCACAAGGCACCCTTCTGCTACAGGCGCCCATCTCCTTTCATCTTTTCCCCTTCAGGAAAAAAAGTGGCAAGAGTAGCCAATGCACGGTTGGACACATTCAGTAGAGAAGTTTTCCGACACGAGGGTCTGAAAAACCTTGTGCGCCTGGCAAGAGTGCGAAACCATTACATCTGTAAGTGCCCCATTTCCACATAACATAGAGACCCACTGTGATTTGTGCAGACAAGCAGAGGGTAGCCGGCATGTATGATTTCGTTTCTGCCTCCCCTTCCTCAACATGTCATCAGCCTTCATACATACATACATTCCAGCAGGCAACTACTGAGGTTGTGGTTTGGCGTTGCTTTGGGAATGGAGTATTTGTGCTTCCTGCTGGCAAATGTAACTTCTTTTCCTATGGCTGTGGAGATCTGGCTTGCCGGAAGTGCAGCGTCAGGGAAGTTGAGAGGCTAAAATGCTGGAGCCAGGTGTAGGCTGAAGCTGCCTGGTGGCTCTGCTGATTTGTGTCTCTGTACAGTTTCAGTGGAGTCGACGGGTATCTTGCCTCCAGATGTGCTGGTGAGCGAAGCCATCAAGATCCTGATGGGAAAGTGTCAGCGCTTTCTGAATGAGCTGGACTCTGTGCCTATGGAATGACCAGACTGTACCTGGGAAGCATATCCTTGCACTGCTTCTGAGCTTCCTGTACCTGCCCACAGGATGATTCCTCTTCCATAGGCAAGGGGTGTGAGGTGGTCCTGTTTAGAGTCCTTTTTCTTTGAATTTGTTTTCCGATGGTAATGAGCCTCAGTGAGGACATGCACCAAAATAAATGCTTTTCTTTACAACTGTTTCCTGTGCTGTTCACAATTGTGAGACTGAAGTACGCAGAAAACAAAGTGGCAGCAGTTCTAAAACTGCAATAGTATTTGTTTTAGATTGTGTGCAGTGTGTGAAAAGAACTGATATGGCAGTGTAATAAAGCACTCTACAGCAGGTCAGTGGGATTTAATGAGTCAGTGTCATTGCAGGAGTGTTTTGCAGGTGTCTCAAACCAGCTCCAGGGTAGTTGCTGTGTTAGATAAGCAGCTGGAAGACCTCTCCAGTGAAGAAAAGCTGAGAGAGCTGGGATTGTTCAGCCTGGGGAAGAGAAGGCTTTGGGGGAGACCATATTGCAGCCTTTCAATTACAAAGAGTGCATGGGGAAGGACTTTTTACCAGGGACTGTAGTGACAAGACAGGAGGTGGTGGTTTTAAACTGAAAGAGGGTAGACTTGAATTGGGCATAAGCCATTTTTTACAATGAGAGTGGTGGGAGACCCTGCAACGGATTGCCTGGAGAAGCTGTGGGTGCACAGTAGAAGTGTAGAAGGTCAAATGGGACGGGACTTGGCTTTGAGCAACCCGACCTCGTAAAAGATGGTTTCAACAGAGGCATTGGACTGGATGGTCTTGGACAGTTCAGGAACTGTTCTATGGTTCTGTGACCCGGTACTGGGCTTCTCTCTGCAAAGGTGGGGTTTAGAAACATGTTCTGTAAGGACTGACAGTCCCTTCTGAGAAGTCTCAAGTTAAGGCATTTATTCCTAGGCATTACATTTGACTGCTGTCTTCTCGCTTTCAGTGACCAAACATACTTTGTTGCTGACCTTGAAGCAGAACTCCATGGTGGAGGGCAAGTGCCAGTCGAAGGTCTGTCTCCACCCAGGGAACCCTGGGAGAACTTGAAAGTTAGTCTCAGCGGTGAGCATGGCTGTTAGTTAGCACCGGGTAGGTCTTGGTGTGTGAAAGGCTCTCTTTTGACAAGGCAATGAAGGAGCTGGAACTTCAGAGAATGACTGGGAGTGCTGGGTCCATCCTCACTACAATGCTAGAATGTGCTGAGGTGGCCAAGGCAGCCAAGAGCATCCTGGCTTGGATCAGAAATGGTGTGGCCAGTAGGAGTGGGGGAGGGGATCATCCCTCTCTACTAGTGAGGCCACACCTCAAATACTGTGTTCAGTTTTGGGACCCTCACTACAAAAAGACATTGAGGTTCTCGACTGTGTCCAGAGGAGGGCAGTGAAGCTGGTGAAGGGGCTGGAGCACAAGTCTTACGAGCAGCTGAGGGAACTGGGGCGATTTAGTCTGGAGAAAAGGAGACTGGAGGGAGACCTTATTGCTCTCTACAACTGCCTGAAAGGAGGTTGTAGCAAGGTGGGTGCTGTTCTCTTCTCCCAAGTGACAAGGGATGAGAGGAAATGACCTCAAGTTGCAACAGGGGACAGTTAGATTGTGTATTAGGAAAAATAACTTCACTGAAAGAGTGGTGAAGCCCTGGCACAGGTTGCCCAGGGCGGTGGTGGAGTCACCATTCCTGGAGGTGTTCAGAAAGCATGCAGATGTGGCACTTTAGGACATGGTTTAGTAGCTGTGGTGGTGTTGGGCTAAAAGAGCTTAGAAGTATTTCCCAACCTCAATGATTCTATGGGTCTAATTCAGTGCACCAACTACTATTTTTTCTCTACCTGTTTTGCTGGGATATAGTTACTTAAACTGTAAACATTTATGTCATGGTCCACTCATAAGCGGATGCGTGATCGTTCTTTTCAGCTATGATCTCGGAGTGCAAAAAGAAAGCAAAGCAATAATTCAACAAGTCAAGGGAGTTAAATTTCAATCCAAACAGGAACTTTATTAATTGTGCCTGTAAAGCGGCTTGCGATAGAGGGAGAATAAGGAAAAGGATGGGGAGAAAAGGGAAGGAAAAAGGGGTTTATAGCTACCACCATGGGTCCACAGACATGTGGCGTCTCGAGGGTCCCAGTCCAGAAGGTGTTCCTCTGCCTCTGTCTTTGATCGATGTGATCTCATGTTGGGGAAGATCTTTGAAGTTCAGCTGCTCCAGAGCTGTCTTTTATGCTAGTCAATACACCTGGTTCCTCCTTGCAAACTCCACCTGGCAGGCCACACATGCCAAGAGAGGAGTGAATGGGCGTGGTCAGCTTCGGAGGCAGGTTTTCTTCCCTTGAGCGCGCGGTGGTGGTCGACTTGGGGTCCCCGATGAAGGCTAGTAGTCATCATCACCTTGAACCCTGGATGAACCTGTCCCTGTGCATGCTCTGGTGGGGTATGGGTCCGTGGTAAGTCCCATCATTAATTTTCCTGTTTTGCTTCATGGATCTTTCACAATAGTAGGGACTTGGAGACAGGTACAAAGTATTTGTTCTCTACCAGCTTTGACTGTTATCGTAAGGCCTGCATCTGTGGTTTCTGAGGCTTAGCACCTGATGGGAAATACTGAGATAGAAATCGATCCTTTGACCGACCCTTACAATCCATTAGGTGCTAAACCCCTTTGAAAAATAGTAATTTCTAGCTGGATCTTTTCAGTTCAAACAAGCTGAAGCAGCTCCCATGCTGAGCTGGATTACATCCAGCCCCCTGGGAAAAAAGTTTTGTAAGAAAAACTTAGATTCATGTTGCTCAGGCCCATGGCAAAGCTACAGTTTTTCACAGGACCTTGCTCCTCCCAGCAAGAGCAAGGGCTTCAAGGGTACTTTAGTAGCTACTTTAGAGGCTTCAGATCTTACTGAAATAGATCAAAGATAAAAATGAAACCATGACACTACAAGTATGAAACTGGAATAGCTTTATTGACATTCAGAGGTGTAACACAACCAGTTCAGAGACAGCTTCGGATTTAAACATTCCTACAAAAAAGGTTCTAAAAACCATTTTAGAAAAAGAAACCAAACCCCTTGTGTCTAGCATGAAGTCACAGAATGTTAAAAATATCACAACACAATAAATACACCTGGCCTTTCCGAGAGCCAGGAGCCATGTTAGCCCAGAGGTTAAAAGAGTTTCAGGCCAGGAGGAAAGTGGAGGATGCTGGTGGAACAGCAGAGGCAGGAGGGAAAGTGGATTCCTAAGGACTGTTCTTCCTTCCTGCACTCTCACCCCTACCAACCCCAGTCTGTCCCAAGTGGAAACACCACCTTCTCTGCCTGCCATGGTTTATTCTTTGTTCTGTCTCCTGGTTGACAAAACTGCCAGCTAGCTCTGGAGAGACCCTCCCAGCTCCTGTGCTAATACTAGGCTAGACTGAGTGAACCATTCGTCATGTAAGAAGAACCAGCTTTGCAGACGGGAGTGGTTTGATAAGAGTCCCAGCTCAGCTAAAACCCAGTTTCTGACCTGGTTTCCCCCCCCTATCCCCTTGTAAACTGCAGTATAAACCCACCCCTCCTACCCCACCACGCAATTCTCTGAGAAGTACCAGACCAGGTAAAAACACGGGCTACTGTCACCTCCGCAGCAACAGGGTGAGGAGATCCCTTTTGGTTTGCAGGTGCTTCAGATATTGGTCCAGGTTTTGTGTAGCCCGCACTGGCCATGTTCTAGTCTACAGAAGCATGGTAAAACAAAAATAATAATAAAAAACCCCTCTATCCTGCTCCCCCTGAGAGATGTCCAAGAAAGGCTGGCACAAAGTAAGCACCTTCCATTTGGCTCCGGGTAGAACAAGCTGTGTGATCATACACATACCTCTCTGTGTATATATATGACAGTGTCTTACACCTTAGAAAGGCTGATCTCGAGGGAGATCCTAGAGCACTCCCAGGCTTCCTGGCACACAGCCCTCAGCCCAAGGCTCAGCATCCTAGAGGGAAATGGACTCATCAGCATACCAGTTCACTAGGGCTAAGTCCCAGTAGGCAGGAGAGGAGTGTCGGATGCATTACCTACAAAGCCTGTCTCCTAGCACCCAAAGGAAGGTTGGGATAGCCTCTTTTCCCATGGCGGACTACTCTGCTTTTTTCATTAATTATAAACCCCAAGGGATGAAGAAGTGGAGCAAGAGTGACCCAAGGCTACAGGATGACCAAGCTTTACCTAACAGAGTCTATGGGCTCAGCTCCCACCTCACAGAGAAGCAGAGGTCTAAAGATGTTCATCCAATGAAGGGGAGGGAAAGGAATCAGGGAAAGCTTAACAGACTGGTTCAAATGCCACCGCAGACCCCATCCCAGCAGGGAGGAGAAAGGAACAGGACCTGTCGGGCTTTATTCAGATGAATGCTTGGAGAGGCGATGAGAAGGAGAATCTAATGTGTTTGCTATGAGGAGAGACAAAATTTAAGGTAAGGGAGATGGTTGTAGGATCCCAGTCTCAGGGCTCAAAGAGCGCAGTGAGGCCCTCTCCATCCTCATTTTCTAGCACATCTGCCTCCAATGATGGCTTCACCTTTTTGAAGAGCGAAGGGAGGTTCCGGATATGAACTTCCTTGCGAAACTGCTCTCCGAGGGACTTCTGCAGAGGACAGACAGGCAGGCATCAGTCATTACTGCTTTCATAGCCCTGTTCAGCTCGGTGCAGCCTCCTGGCAGATCAGAGGCTGACCCCAGATACTGAGCAACCCCTTGGCCTGGACCCGATGCGTGCACCTTGGGGATCTCAGGCCTGGTCCTTCCCAAGTGCCAGGGCATTGAGGTAACCACCGGCACACCAGCTCCCCAGCTTCTAACTCAATACACCAGACTCCAAGGCCACCAACCTCAGAGAAGCCCAGCGCCCACCTAGCGGCTTCACTCAAACATTTTAACACCCTGTTCCCCCAGGCACCCTCGTGCAAGGTACCCCTCTGCCTCTCAGTGCTGGGAGCGCTGCTCAGTCGGTGCTGCCAACCCCGCTGTACCTCCAGGTTGGAGAGACAGAACAAACACCGAGGACACGTGGCAACAGGTTTCCTGTCTGGGAAGGGAGGGTGGTTGGCAGCCCCACCAATTCAACAGGGTATATGGGTGGAAGGAAACTGGTTCCTTTTGCTCCAGGATATCACCTACCCCAATGCAACCTGCAATAAGGCGCTTGAAATGATCCTTCCGACGCTTGTCTGCCACCTTCTGCAGTGTTGGGTTGAGAAGCTTTGAATCAAACTGCTCCAAAGAGTCCCTCTGGATCTCTGGGACCTGCTCCATCACTGCCTTCAGCTCAGCGTAGCGAGGGCGCTGGAGGGAGAAGTACAGTTAACACAGCTCTTCTAGAGAAGCAGCCCTGCCCTCCTTGGAGGACCATTAGCTCCTCTGCTCCTACCCAAGAGGGCATGGGATTAGTTTTCTATTACTCCCTGGTCTGCCTTGCCATCCAGACAAAGAACAGAGTTTCTCACCAGGGCCTCGTAGATCTGGAAAGCCAGGTGGACAAGAGCTGCCATGCAGCCATCGTGCTGCCCATGTATCTGTAATCCATTCAGCACACTTATGAAAAACCAGGACACAGCATCAGGCAGAAGGTTTCCTGGAAGCACCTAGGGAAGAGGCACTGTCAGCACAGAAGTGGGATACTGATACAAGACTGCCTTTCTGCAGCAGCTTAGTCTTCCTGAGAGAAAAGGTGCTCAGGCTGTAGCAGCCACTCTTCTCACTATATTATGAGCTTTCTCTCCCAGCCCTGACAAAACTGATCCCTTCTTCCTCCCACAGGTACCTGTTTGAGCAGCGGCCAGCAAAGCTGTGTTGTGGTTCTTTGGCAGGACAAGGTGTCCTTCCAGGAGAGGGATATGTAGGCAGTGATCAGCAGTGCAGTGCAAACATCCTGAAAGGGAGTTAGAGAGGGGAACTAGTCAGAGGAACTACTTCTCATCCAGGGTTCAAACCTGAAGGGAGCCAGGAAGCAGGCACTCTGCAGGAGCAATTTAGAGCTATCTTCTGAGAATTCTCCAGCTGAAGGTGCTCAAAGGTACCCAGCGTGCATTATCATAGCCATGAGGAACCGATATAAAGGAAACCTGCTCCCTTCATCTCCCCTGGGAAGTCTCTGGAGCACCCATGGACTCCCATCAGCTGCTACTATCAAGTCACTGCAAAAGCTTCTGCAACAGCTTCTGACACATCCACAGGAGAGGAGGAGTACAGAGGTATCAGGATGAAGGTACTTCTGCACAGTGGGTTGTGTTAACACTCGGGCTCCTGTGCCAGCTCTGGTGGCTTTTACAGAAGGAAAAAAAAAAAAAAGCTACTGGGTAAAGTTCTTCCTTGCGAAGGCTGGAGCCCAGGATGGAGGCAGAGCCAGAAAACGTGGCACCTTGTGGGCTGAAGATCTGACTCTGTTGCTGCATGTTATACTGGATCCTAACCCCCATCTGCTCTGCGCTTCTGCAACCATAACAAGGTTCTTAAACACATATGTTCTCCAGAGAAGGTGGTCACACTGGGGAATGCTCCAGCAGCCCAGATCTCTGTAGCAGCATCTGGCCACAACAGTGACAAAGAGGAGAGAGAGGGTGGTGGAAGTGAGAGTATGCGCTCTTACCTCCTGCTTCATCAGACACTTCCCGAGCTCAGTGAGCTCCGCGCTGGCAGGGGGAGTCACCTCCGTGGCCATCGCCTCATCATCTGCAGAGGAGACAAAAGGTAGCACTGTGAACAAGGCCTCCCAAGGACAGAGGGAGACAGAGGGAGGCACAGCGAGAACTAAGCTGGGAGCAGGAGACAGCACACAGAATCAGTATGCTGGCACAGCTTGCCAGAACCTCTCTCTCCAAAAAGAAAGCACTCACCCTTGTTAGGGCAGGAGGGGCACCCAACTAGCTACCTCCAGCTCTCAGGAAGACCATGCACATCCTCCTTTTCTCCTCAGCCCTCTTCTTGGTACATTAAGGATCAGGTGTTCCATCATACTATTTGTGAGCCCTACAGCATGTTTGTTCCTAGGCTAGACCAGGTTTCTCTGTGACCCAACACAGCTGAAGGCTTCTTACCAAACTTATACCCCCGGCACAGAACTTCCAGAAACAGGCCAGCCTCTCCCTAAAGATACGCACGAAGAAATGGGAAAAGTGCATGTATACACCAAGGGCAGGAAAGGCAAAGGTAGGCATTTACTCACCATCTGCATCTACAGCAGCAGTAGTGTTATGTTCAACGCCTTTCTTAGAAACACAGCAAACAGCTGCAAAAACAGTTGCAGGTCAGAGGAGCAGAAAAGGGAAGATGCTACTTCAGAACACACAGAGATTATCCTACAGACTCTGAGGGACTCAGCTCATTCTGGCTCCCCAGCTCTTACACAGTATTTGAAAGATCTGAAAACCCAGTATAGAAGTATACTGTGCTGTCTGGAAGGCTGAGAACCCCCCGGCACCCACAGGATCCTCCCACAGTGGAACCTGCTGCTTCAAACTACTGAGAACCAGGAACACACAGAACCATTTGAAGCCTATAACCTCAGAAGAGCTGCAACTTGTGGCAAAAAGGCCAATCAAGGAAGGAGATAGAGGGTTGAGGAGCTGCAATCTCTATGCAGAGTCAGTTTTCCCAGCACCTCTGCTCAAAGCCACACTGGCAAAAATATGAGAAAGGGAACACAATGGAGATGGCCTGAGGGGAGGGGTCTTCCCTTCTCTCTGGCTAGAGACACAGCAATTGCCATCAACAGAAGTGCTCTATGCTCAGGTTGTCCACAAGTCAATGTCCCATTGTTGGGTTCCAGGGCACAAAAAGGGACAACCCAGATTCCAAAGGAGTACTGGGCTTCTTACAATGACATTGCCAAAACCATGGAGCACTAAACAAAATAAAGAAAAAACTATTCCAAATATTTTTAATTGATGTCTTACTATGTTTTAGCTAAGATTTTGGCAGGGTTAACCATCTCACATCTGAGATTATGTTAAATACTACTGGCCATTACAGTTTTACTGCACATTGGAAACTCCTGTTGTTCTCTCCAGGGCAAACTTCCCAAATATCCCAGGGGACCTGACTTGATATCACTTACTGATAAGATCCATGACTTCTCGGGTCAGCAGCCTCACCAGCTGTTCCTCAAGCATCTCCTGAGACTCAGGGTTGTCATCTACAGCATCATCCTCACTGAGGAGAACAGGTTTTAGTGTGAAGGGAGCCAATGTCTTAATTTCCTCTGCCCAAGCACAGGCAGTGAGTCACCATCAGGGTAAACACAGTGCTGGCAGGGCTGCTCCCTGAGTGAGGAGGACCCACGTAAAATACCATCCCACTCCCTGCTTCCCCCTTTCAGTACTCATATCAAAGGGAGAAACCTTACCAGAGCATGCTTCGCTGGTTGATCACTTGCCATTTCTGAGACAACCTCTGTTCAAGACAAAAGGGAAGATTCAATACCTTCCTAAGAAGCCACAGTGGACACAACGTGCAAAGGCCCAAGCAACAGCTGCTGATAGAAGCACAAGCGCTTTAAATACAGCTCTCATGCCAAGCCCCACTTTGAACGGAACTGCTACCAACTGTGCTGAAGGTGCTGTGGCTGTGCTGGTTGAAGGGATCTGAGCGAGCTGTCAGGAAAATGAGGGGACACAGGGAAAAGAACCCACAAAAATTCTCTCAGGGCTGCAGGTTGAGGAGCTGATATCCACAGGCGTAAATTCACAGCAAGGGGTGCTGTGCAACAGCCAGGGGTTCAACACACTTCAAAAGCCCCCCTAAATAGCATCAAAATCATTAAGCACTGAGGCTCTGCCCTTGTCTCTGCTGGGTCTGGAGAGACAGAAGATCTCACACGTCGCTGCCAGCTTCTACAGGGAATCTGGGGTGCCAAGGAACAGGCATCAAACAAGTTGTTTTCTTACCACGTGTAGGTAGGTAAAGAGTGGTCCCAGCATGGGGCAGACAAGAGTTTCATAGTATTCTGGAGGGCAGGAGAGTACCAAGGGCTTCACAAACACACCTGCACAGACCAGTTAAGGAAGAGACCCAGTGCATACAGCCAGCTGCTAGAGAGACTGCAGAGCATTCCCCAAACCAGCCCACTGCACGGGGAGGCCAAGAGAAAGACACCTCAAAGCTCATCTTCCCACAGCCCTGAATTAACATGTGGCATCTCTACACAGCAAGAGCATGAGGCATTCAGCCTCTTCCTCTGACGGCTCAGCTGAGAAAGCTGAGGGTGTTTAGCACCCATTTCCTAGCTGTAAGACCAAAGGCCCAGCCCTGGCAAGTGAGCTGGGAACCCCAGATGGTCTCCCCACACAAGTACAAAGTCTAGTCAGGCATCCTACTGCCAAGCTCTGACACTATTCAAGACCCCTAGTCCCCCTGAAAGGCACTATCCAACTCATGTTGCCTCCAAGACCCAACAAATCCTCTGCACTCTTTCTGACCCCATGCAGTGCTGTTTCCGCTCACGCCCTCCTAGGATTACACCTTACCCTCACCAGGCATTTACCTCCCCAATCACCATTCTTTGGTTTGGCCATACTGGAAACAATGCTAGGAAGGCACCAGGTTTTCAATCTACATGCTCAAAGCCTCCTTAGCTGGCCTGAGACAGCGATGGAAGGATACGGAGCATGGGACGCAGTCTGTAATCAGGAATGTTGTTGAGGTTGATGAAAGCTGAGCTGAGGAGCTGGGTGGCAAGACTGTCAACTGTGTAGAAATCCTGTTGCATGGAAGGGCCTGCATTTCCCAAGATGTGGAAACTTCAACAAAAAAAAAGTTAGTTGCAACTCTGGCCTGCAAAGGCCAGAAGGCAAACCATGCCTCTGGCCTGCAAAGGCCGGAAGAACAATGAGATTAGATAGTTGCCATCTTCTTAAACAAAAACTATACAGGAATTTTAGCACAGTATTTTTTTTTTTTTGGGGGGGGGGGTAGTACCTGCAGCAGGACAATGAATTAAGCCTTTAAGCACTAAAATACACTCTCAAGTGCTGATATACCCTAACGTACAATTAAAAGTGGCAGACACACAAACTAGGTCAGAATATCAGATAAGTGCTCCTGTGATTACCTAACTGCGAAAGAGCTAAAAGCAGATCCACATTTTGAGGTAATTTTCCAGTGACTGTGTTCCATGTGTATGTGGGTAGGTTACAACACCGACTATAGCTCACCACTGCAACTCTTACTTGTATATTACAGATTCATAGAATGGTTTAGTTTGGAAGGGACCTTAAAGACCATTCGGTTCCACCCCCCCTGCCATGGAGAGGGACACCTTGCACCAGACCAGGCTGCTCAAGGCCCCGTCCAACCTGGCCTTGAACACTTCCAGGGAGCGGCCATCCATAACTCCTCTGGACAACCTGTTTCAGCATCTCACCACCCTCATCATGAAGAATTTCTTCCTAATGTCCAATCTAAATCTTCCCCTTCCAATTTAAATCCATTCCTCCTCATCCAATCACTACATGCCCTTGTAAAAAGTCCCTCCCCAGCTTTCTTGTAGCCCCCTTCAGGTACTGGAAGGTTGATAAAAGGTCTCCTTGGAGCCTTCTCTTCTCCAGGCTGAACAACCCCAACTCTCTCAGCCTGTCCTCATAGCAGAGGAGAGCCCTCTGGTCGTCTTTGTGGTCCTCCTCTGGACCCATTCCAACAGTTCCATATCCTTCTTATGTTGGGGATTCCAGAACTAGACACAGTACTCCAGGTGGGGTCTCATGAGAAATACAGCTCACAAGAAAAGTCTAACTTTGGAAGAAGTCAGCACCAAGTAACACTCTACTGCTCCAGCTATGCAATGCTTGACTGTGTGGGGGATATCTGCTGGTCTTACCAGTTGTCGTAGAGGGTACAAAAGAAGCCCTGCATCCTTTCTAAGACCGTTTTGTAAACAGGAGAATCATAAAGCTCCAGCAGAGGCTGAGGGAGACCTGTGGGAAAGAATAAGCATCAGCTGTATTAATGAGAGCACAGTGCACCTTCAGAACATGCCAGACAGGCCTTAGCCAGCCTCACCACAGTACTTGGCAACATCAACATGCAGACAAATGGAAAAAGTGCAGCAATCCTGAGGCAGCACCTCCCTTCGGAGGTCTATCAAGTTCAGGGCAGTTGTACCCAGAACAGAGGTGTTTCCACTAAGGTTGTTATAGCTCCGTCATTTCTCCACAGCAAAACTTAAAGGAGCTATTAGAACCGAGTCGGAAGCAAAACTGACAGTTGTATAGCTTCTCCAACAGCCCATGCCTTCAGTTTTGTATTTCTCTCTGTCAGGACACAAGCTGCTGCTGAAACATGATATTAAAGTTTTAGAACAGAGATCAAGGCCCTAATGTTTTATGTGTAGTGATTCCCACACAGAGAGTTTACAGGTCATAGAAACCAGGTAAAGGAGGCCCCTCCTCATTTTACAGTTAAGAAATGAAGATAAAGACAAAGAAACTTCCCTGAAATATTTCACTGTCTGTCAGAACCTGAGATTAAACTCCAATTTCCAGAGTCATGGTCCACACTTTATCCACAAAGCCACCCACTTCCATTTGGCTGAAAAAGGTTGTGTTCACAAGCTCAACTGTTTTAAGGAGGTTCCAGAAGCTTCTTTATAATATATTGTCTGGAAACAAATGACAGGGCCAAAATGCAGGACTTGCCTCTTGCCCTCCAGGACATGTCTCTGCACCAGCACTTAGGGATCCTGTTGAGCACTAATTCTGCTCAAAGGCAGACAATAACAGTGCCCACAGTCTCTCCAGCCTGAAATGTCATGTTGCAGAAACCACCACCCAGGTGGGATAAGCAGTTTGGTAGGGTACCCTTCAATTCATGCAGAAGAAACAAATTTTTCTGAGACCAATAATTGATATAATTTCTTCATTTCAGCAGGTTCAAATCATAGCTGAGCTGCAAATAACTATGACAAAGCTGGCACTTCAGCCCCTCTTCACTTCCACTGCTATAGAAGGATCACTACCACAAATACTCCGGAAAATCTGCCCCATGTATTCTTCCTGAAGACAAGCCCCTTACCTAGGATGGCATTCTTCTCAACCTCCAGCATGTCTAAGGCCTTTGCAAATGTTTCCCCCAGCCTAGCCACCATCTCTGGTGTGTAGAGATTGTTGTGAGTCCTGAAACAGAAGAACACTTGGTTTATACTCGTGTGGCTCAACCCCTTTTGCCCTTGACAGTTGGATCCTCTCCTTCAGCTTGTGAACAGCTCCTCTGAGGCAGATGATGAGGAAGGTGAGACCAAGCACGTGTGCATGGGATCCCCCTTCCCCACCTGCAAAAATACTGGGGAAGCTGACCAGACATGGAGTGACTCCACCTCATGTCCTGAATCTCCTGGCTGCCCCTTCCAACTTATTTCAGTTCACCCCACCCCCTGCAAGCACTGCCAGTGAAACCTCCCAGCGATCCTCTAGTCGATGCTGGCAACAGCTTATTAGCTTGGCCAAAGGGATCAGAGAATGTGTTTTAAAACTAACAAGACATGGATTCTGAAATCTCAAAAGATCTTCTGCACCTAAGGCCCCTGCAGAGGGAGGGGCTGTTTCAGCTCCAAAATGCACACACTGCCCTCCAGGGATGGGTCACAGTCCCCAGAATGGCAGGCGGCATTGGAGGGACTCTAGGGAGAACATCAGTCCAATCAGATGTTACTTGTGGCAGACGCATCCAGCTGGGAACAACTCCGTGTCATCAGGAGGCGGCCACAGTCAGCTCTCCGCGAGGGACACCAGTTCAGCCGTGGGCGGCTGGTTCTTGCCATTCAGGCCCAAATGGGTCCCCTCTTAGGCAGGGTACTGACACTCAGAGCTGGACGCAGCAGGGGGTGTCTCTCTCACCTACCTCTCTCCTTTGAGACCTCAGACCTCCACTCTGGGTGTCGCCAGCTGCACACAGCACAAATCCTGCAGCCTCCTCCAAAACTGCAATGCCATTGTACCTGCTGCTAGAGGTGATCAAGGGCAACTCAGTATCTCCCCCTAGAGCAGCATTTCCCAAAGCACGGGGGTACATGGGAACGGCTGGGGGAAGGGAGCGTGGGCAGACCTCAATATGTTCTCCAGAGTCTCAGCTTTCACTCATGTCTTAATGTTTGTTGTTTTTTTTTTTTAATTTGGTTTGGTTTTTTTTTTAAGGTCTCTGTTCACAATCCTGGCAACCCCGATGCAGTGACATCTGCCTGAGTTTGCACAGAGCCTGAATTAGCTCTGAAATGGCAACCATCTCATTTCTCTCTGCAAGTGTTAAATACTTCCCTGCCCACTGCATGTGAGAAAGGCAAGTATGTAAGTTTGATTAAAAAAGAGCTACACAAATGACTTCTTAATGACTCATCTCTCATTCTGGGCTGGATCTAACACCATGCAACAGGCCTCAAAGTGGGCATAAGCTGGTTTTACTTTCTCAAGAGGGGCTAAATAGCAGCCCAACTGCTGCAAAAGTTGGATAATGCTGTTCCACTGACTCAAAATAATTGCATTTCCGCTTGAGGCTATCTTGAAAGGTAGCTACTAAAATTATCTCTTCTTGTATGTCTCCTGCCCGCTCCATGCCAATGTTGGCTTTGCCTCATGTTGGGCAGAAGGGCAGTGCGGCGAACCCAAGAACTGTGGTAGTGTGGGTGTAAACCTTGGAATTCCACTACCCTAACCCCAGCAGGATGAGTCAGTTGATACCCTGAAGCTGCAGCCAAGGTCCTTAGTTGTTTCAGAGTCCTAGAAGCATCATCTTCTCAAGTTTGACAGTTGGGAAGGCAGATGATCACTCGCAGGCTGATCTCCCTTAATACTTTACCAAGGTCCCAGTGATAATGGAGAGAAAATGGCTAATTGGCTGCTCCTCATGGGACTTAAAAAAGCATCCAACAGTCCTCATACATGATGAAGATGTAGCCCCTAGCATGTTCCAGCTGAGACTCTTAGCAGTGAGCAGCTCTCCTGGGCATCCCACACACAGGAGAACGTGGGGAAAAAAAATTCAAGAGACATTTATGCTCTAGAGAAGACAAGCAAAGCACATGGCAGGACTTGAAGGAGTATATTTTCAGTGATGGTCACAGCTCCGCTGGAAAGCGTGTCTGATGCCTAGAAAGACGGGCTTGAAGATCAGAAGAGGAGTCCTAAAGGACAGCCCATGCTTGAAGAATCTTGACCTAAAGCTGGACCCGTCTACACTGAAAATGCCTACAGCACCCATGTCTGTACAACAGTTCTTTTACCAGCATTAATGCCTTGGTAATGTCAGCATCTCATCAAGAGGAGTTCCAAAAAAGCCTTTGTCTATGCATAGCTGAGTCTGACCAGTCCATCTGTAACAAAACATGAGCAAATCCCAGAACAATAAAGGTGCTGTGCCAATGAGCTCAAGCAGCTACTGACTCTGGAAATGTGCCTTTATCTAAAGACAGAGATTGGGATTCGGGTTTAAATTCAGAAGAGAACAAGCCAGAAGCCAGAAAGCACCTAGATGAAATGAGGTACTACAGAGGACATGAGAGTCATCACTCAAAAAGCTGCAAGCAGCAATTAACAAAGCAACCTCAAAACCATTCAGTAAATACAGCTACCAAGACAGAGACAAACATGGGTAGGCACAAAAAGATAGGCTGGCAGAGAAAACAACAGACTGTTTATGCCACTCAAAACCACCTTATTTTTCCTTGTTACCTGGATCCCCTCTCACTCCTCTCGCTCTTCGGTCTCATTCATGACCTGCTTTCAAGCGACTTACTCGGGCAAAGACCCAATGCATTAGCTTCTGTCTGCAAACACAGCAGAATGGCACACAGCATCCAGAGAGCACTAAACCCAACTGCTCTGCCTACAAAACACCCTTTTTTGGCATATTGGTGCCTGACCTGGCATTCAATTCAGCTGCACAGTAGGATCTCTGCTGCTGCTATTTGCAGATCTGCTCACATGGTTGCCAACACAATCTGTGAGGACTTCCACATCTGCTTCCTGCATAAGCCCATGAGCAACACTGGACCTTGTTTATCCCCACAGAAAGCTTCCTAACTGGCACAGAGCTAAGAGAATCATCCACTCCCAAGCAGTAATGCAAGTACGTTCCTGAAGGTATCTTCAACACAGGCAGCTTTCCTGCCAGCCAGCCTTCCTCATATACCCATACCTCCTGCCTGATGACAGGCTGCTACAAATTCCATATTCTCTTGTGTAATCCATATTAAAGAGGGCCTGAGGAAGCAGTACATTGAAAAGTTACCCAAAGCCAGGAAAAGAAACACATCAGAAGCTCCATAGCACAAGTTCTGACTTCTCCAGAAAGACAAAAGCATCACCAACATTTGCACTGAATAACTATGAGCTTGCGATTGTTACACAGAGGCCTCTACATCCAGCAGAAGACAGGAAAGGTATGAACTGGAGGATCTACTGCTCTTAATACATCAGTCATTGGTTCTTGTTGGAGGATCTGGCCTTACGAATAGCCTGGAGTGAAGTATAGGCTGCTCCTGTGGATGTTACTACGACGTGCTGAGAGAAGATTCTGGTCTGCAGGGGAGATGCTCGAACAATACAGACACATTATCTCAAAACAAAGCCAGGAAGCCTCTTCCTTCATGTAGATTAGGAAGCACTGCCAATAGAACATAGCTCATGCATTTTCCTGGAGATGGTAAACAAATAGGCATACGATTTCTACTTCTTTACAGGTAGTGATAGAGTTTGACAATAGTTTCACAAGCTTGTTGTAAGAGAAATCTCAAGTGTTTTTGATAATGGACAAGTTCCGGCAAGAACGGCGATCACACAAGCAAAAAGTCTGTTTGCTGCAGCCTTTTCAGACCTTGGGAACTGGTTTAGTTGATCTCCCACAATATGAAGCATGTTCCAGGCTCTGGAAGAAATGGCATGTTGCTACTTCTGCTCGGGCAACTCTATCCAACCTCTCCCAAAAGCTCATTGATGGGATCTTCAGCCTTCCAGGATAAAAGGCAAAAGCACTTCAAGCACAGTTCCACAGACATACCAATATGGTTCAACCCTGCTCCCTGGTCAAAGTACCACCTGCTGTGCTACTGAGCGCTCTGCGAGGAGAAGCACATGCTTGTCCTATCAGTCCAGCATGTTACTGTCCTAAGCTCGGTGACTACTAAACATACCTGACTAGACAGAGCTTGAATAATAGGAACCCCTTACTCACAGACCTGGGAGCTGAATAATCTAAGTGGATCTGATGACGCTTTTTCCCAACAGGCTCCTGCCAAGGACAGAGCCTCATATTTTCAAGTACATAACATCTAGCATTATCTCACAAAATCACCCCAGAAGCCTGGCAAAATCCCAGTGTCAGCAGTTACCCTGAGGCAGATTCCTCCTTTATAATTCTGGGAACTGTGTTATTTGGGATTCCTTTTTTCTGCCTTTTCTTGCTCCCTTCTCCAGCTGCCCCAGACGTACACAACACCAGTGATGTGCAGAGACGCACTGCAAGGTAGCAACAGCCTGAGAGTATGCATCTAATGATTTCAATAGCAGACAGTGCTTCAGGAAGCTGGTGTTCGTGTGCAGGAAAACCAGCTTAATTTGACACCGAAGAGAGAAGAACGCAAACAGGATGCGATGAGAGCTGGGACTGCCCTGGTGGTGACTGGAGAGGTGGCCTTGTTGGGGCTGAGGGCAGAGCAGAGAAGTTAGTCGAGAAACGATTAACTGTGTGGCAGATTTATAGCAGTGGAGATGGGGGAGGCAACCCCAGCCCAAGCTTCCACTGGTTTTGATGGACTCTTGTAGGCCAGGCCAGCGAACATTCAGAAGGCTCCAGTTTCCCCAGTGCCATTCCCCACTGTGATCAGTCAGGAACAGTACTTGGGCACCTGCACCAGCCTGTGTTCCCACTGGCTTCACTGGCAGAACATGCTCTGACCATTCCATGTATTTATCACAGTTTGGCTTTCAGAGGTTCTTAAGTCAACATAAATGATTTCAAGTCAACTTGACCCACCTTATAAGAGCAAGTAAATTGTCAAGAAGCTTCAGGACCTGCTCAGTGCAGGGATTACGGTACATTGGAGTTCCACTGGGCATGTATCCCACCAAGAATCCTCCAGCTTTCGCCTCTTCCGCAGCAGCAGGCCACCGAGCTCGTTTCACAACTCCCAGAATGGTGTACACACAAAAACTTATCTGCAGCAAGAGATGGGGAGTGTTTCTCAGCCAGAGCACAACCTGAATAAACAGGCTTTCAGAGAACACCATCATCATCCTTTCTCAAAGGGAAAACTCTACAGTGAGCCTAATCTGGTGACAGACACCAACTTTGGTGGGTTTGCTGCCAAGAAAATGCAGCAAATGATCATGCTGCATTCCTTCATCTCCAGTGACCCTTGGCTATGGCAGAATGGCCTAGGAACTCGCTACTGGACAAAGCATCAATGCATACAGTCTAATGGGTACGCAAACAACCAGGTAGGTTGCCTTCTAGAAGGGTATACACAATCAGTTCCTCATCTCCTTCATGTGCTGAGATGATGTAGAGACCTATGATGACACAGTGGTCAACGTGCATTAGCCTCAAATCACAAGTACAGCTCTTTGGACTGCATTTCAGTGTCTTCTACAGACTTGGAGACAGCAACTCCATTTGCAGTCTGTCCAAGAAGTGAAGACATTTCACTAACAACTTGAACAACACATATGAATTTTAATCCTATTCCGTGCCACAGTCTCAGCGTGATGCTTTCAATACTACCTTGTTCAAAAACCACAGTTCACTGCACCATATTTCCCAAATCATGGAAACCAACTGCTTCTCCAAAACCACACTCTGCTACACAAAGACTAGGGAATAGTGTGCTTCACTCTGCTCAACAATCTGGTATTGCATGGCCTACATGCTCATCATTGTAGCTGTAAGAGGGAAAGGCCAGTCTGCTATTCTGCAATCAGAAAGCCCTACTCATCTGTACCCTAAAGAAGACCATTATCAGCAGCAATCTGGTATGTAAACACATCAGGAACAGGGAATGGAAGGAGGCAAGTCCCATCTGACTAAGGATTACACCTCTCCTGGTAATGATACTCACTCTAGAGCGGTTCAGGCCACTAGGATCTTCCAAGCCTGGATCAGCAATTTTGTTGTCTGCACCCACATAGGAGATAAAGGCTTCAGGATCTGAGAGGACTCTGGCAGCAGCAAAAGACAGCAACTGGGATTATTGTTTGCACATGGAATTTGAGCAGAGCTTTGCATTGGCAATAAACATCTTAACAAATACAGAGTAGGCTAGAGACTAGCTAGTGCTCCACACTGTATGTTGGAACGTGTTAAAAAGCAGCAGAGATTTGTGCACTCTCCGAATGTTCTCCTGGGCCATGGGGACCTAAAATCTCTCATTAAAAAAGCCCTGCTGGGAAAACTCTTGTGAATGCCCAGCTGCCCAGGGCTGCCGGACACCTTAGTGTTAGTAAGGAGCATGCAGCTTCCTAACTTTTCCTGGAGATAAGCAAAGAATTCTTTTATTTCTCATTTTCTGCAAATTCTTTGAGCATGCTGGGAAGTGTTCCTCTATCACCTTAAACAAGTTGCTAACAGCATTTCTGTTTCCAAACTGCAGGAAATCACAATGACTGCCCAGAGCACAGGAGGTCATAAGGCACTCCACCACCCTCATTTGCTTCGCATATTCCCTTATTAGGCACAACATCACCTCTGTAAGGCCTCCAGGTCAAAGCTCAGAAAAATAAGCCATACCTCTGCATCTCTGGGGAGAGCCATAAGCCAGCAACGGGAGCCATGAGCTCCTCCAGGAAAGCTTTTTGCCGCTCATAGTCCTTGAACTGGTTGCTGATGAGGACGAGGGCCTCCATAAGAGCACACTTCTCCATCTGCGTCAGAAGTAGTTCATTCGAAAGCAGCTGCTTCACATGGTTGTACAGCATATCAAAGTTTGGCTAGAAAACACATCCAAGTGGAAAAGCATTATACATTTGGTGTGGAGAAGGGAGAGAGAGTGGTGGGGTGTACTGTACTATGTGGAACAGCTGGAGTAGCATGTCTAGCTACATTTTCTTTACACAGCCATCTCCTCAGTTTCAAGTTTCGCTGAATGTTCAGTCTAAATGAACCTCTTTTCTTCTCTACTCCTCTATCATCATCCAGCATCCAGTTTAGTTTAGCCTCCAAAATGACGAAGATAAGCCTCTTCTAGGCAGTCATATCCCTTAGAGCAGTGTCACACCTCAGAACAGTTCTGGTGCTTTTATCACAGAAGTACCTCACTTCTTTGGCTCTCAAGTGCCAGAATTAGGACTCTTCCATCTTTTTGCAGACAACTAGGTTAATAACGATTCATAAGGTTATCACTATCTCAACAGGAATGGTGGAGTTTCTTCCCTACACACTCTACAGTTGCAACTATGTCATCTCGTTACTTTTTATCAGCACGAGCAACCATACACTAGGGTCAGCAAATCATCTGAAAGCATTTTGGGGCAGCTGTGGGCCTTTGGCTC
The DNA here is from genome assembly GCF_017976375.1 of Cuculus canorus. Classification (NCBI taxonomy): domain Eukaryota; kingdom Metazoa; phylum Chordata; class Aves; order Cuculiformes; family Cuculidae; genus Cuculus; species Cuculus canorus. The sequence goes on from NC_071403.1 coordinate 109,138,024, forward strand.
TTCCAGTGAGGGTATCTGGCTGGCCATGGGAAAGACAGTGTTGTAGTTCAAAGACCAGTAGAGCAGGACAAAGACAAACCTACTAGTTCTTAGCAGCTATTGCAGAATGCAGACCGGAACCCGTAAATTACCTTAATCAGCACCCTAAAAACATGTCTTTGTTTAAACTAGCAATGTCCTGTGGTGCTCCCATAACCCTGGAGCCACTCCACACAAACACTGCTAAAGAAAGGAGCTCAGAGCTCCGCATTGTTGCATGCAAGCTGTTTAGTTCAGCAAATCCATACAAAACACTGGCTCATAGATATTAAATGTGCTTGTTTTTTCTAGTCTCCTCAAGCTAATACAGAAAACAAATGCTCTCCTCTTGTTCCTACATTCTGTTAAGTAGCAGAAGAAAGTCTAAAGATTAGTCATTGCTAGCATCTTCACCTGAGGAATCAATTGAGAACATCACAACTGGCAAAATGGAAATTCAGCCAATATTCCCATAAAATGAATCTAGGGCTGCTTTCCCATAAAAAGAATCTAGGGCTGCTTGTAACCTCCTCATCCCTTTTGCATTTAACTCATCACCTTTTCACATAACTCATCACTTTACAATTCACCTCTTCAGGCAGAAAATTTCTAGGGGGCAGGCAGGGAAGACGGGAGGTGCAGGGAATAAAACACTTTGCCATTTGCACAGCATGACTGTTTCTTGGGAGAAAAACAGAGGCTGTAGCCAAGAAAGCTCAAAATCCCACAAAATCCAGCTGAAATTCAGGCAAGACCCTTCATGATAAGAGTTGAATTTACGTACCAGGACAAGCTGAGGGTAATCCCGACACATCTTTATGATTGAGGAGCACGCATGCCTTCTCACATTCTTCACTGCTCGAGTTCTAGGAGCCTGGACAGACATAACAAACTTCAATGCAACAAAAAAAAGTTCAGACAAATGCAGGGCACCTTCAGGAAACAAATGCATTATATACAGTTTTCTGCACTGTTGAGTACAGATCAAAAAAAGCATCCCCCCACCCCAAACAATCATGCAACAACCAAATGTCCTTTGGTGCAATACACTACCCAAGAAGCCCATGTTGGAACAAGCTGCGCTCAAAGAGAAAGGATGCTATGGATCTTACTCACTAATTCAAGATTCCAAGAACTCCCTAGGCAGCTGGCAGCTTTACAGCCATTCTTCACAGCCACGTGCACCCAATACTGAAGAGTACCCACCTACAGCTAATGAAGGCATCTCACTCTCAGGAAGGCCAACATAGACTTTGAGACTAAGGGCACTGGCTTAGACCACACCTGTGGCCTTCCAAGTTTAAGAGCCAAAGCCTGTTAGGCTTAAAACTAGATCAGTTATGTCTAGACTTCCCAGCGCTTTTCAGGAGCAGAACTATACTTGAGAAATCTAGTACAGTGGAGGCTTCAGACTGAGCATGCTCTCAAACAGAATATGATTTGACTCAACTGATATAGCTCATTAGTAGAGAATAATTCAGACATACCTTACTTTCTTCTACAACTTCAAAGGTAACTGAAGCAAACAGCTGTGAGAAAAGGGAGGAAAAATCCAAAACTTCATGTCACTTGTTAATATTTAGCACTCACATATTTTTTGAGCTCAAGAAACAGATCATAAGATGTTGGTGCAATCTCATTAAAGTCAGTGAAGAACCCCTGACTAAGTTGACAGATAAATCATCAGCATAGTGAGGCCTTGAAATAAAACACTGATTACTGGCCAGAGCATGCATTTAATGTTAAGATTTAAGACTAGGAAATCCAAAATTTGTGTTGTTTGACATTGTTTCTTCTTAAACAAGATTCAATCTCATTTTTTCCCATCTTTAACATGAAGGATAGTCCTTCCACAACAGGAACACCAAGACGATTAACTCCTGCAGTTTAGTACAATGGCCTTGCACCACAAAAAGCCTACCTGATCTTAGCATGGTCTGCAAGTACCTACCTTGGAAAGTACTTGCTGTAGGTATTCTGGTCGGTAAGTTACAAACGGGAAGAGCGCAGAGACATTGGTGAGCACACAGGACAGGATGAGAGGATCCTTTGTTTCAAAATTAAGAACAAGCTGCAGCAGATCTATGCCATCATTCACTGGGATTTCCTACAGAGGCAGGAAAGAGAAAGCAGAAGGAAAGAAAAACGGAGACAACATTCAGCCTAAAGTCTAGGCCACAGAGCTGCTGCTATCATATCAAGCCTCTCAAATGAACACAGCTATTCTCAAACCAGAAAGAAGCCAGCAGAAACCTCAGTTTAACTGCATACTGTGTGCACTTGCTGAGGGAAAAAGAACAGCAGCATTGCTGCGGCTGGTAGGCCAGTGTTGAGATGTTAGTCTCAAACCTTCATACTATTGCTTGAACCTCTAGGAAAGGTAATTTTCCTCTCTCTCTGTTTGGCTTTCAATTCTCCTTTTGACATGTCCAATAGATTCCATGCTTAACCAACTCTATCAACCCATATAACTATTTTACTGTGATGAACTAAAGTGCATGAGCAGCCTAATCTAATAAAAAAAAAATGTCGGTCTACATCAGCCTGAGAAAAGAATGCTTTCCTTCTGATTTGCCTGCTGTCGAACAAAAAGCAAATTGCTTCTGATCTATTCCCTGAGCATGAGCTTCTCTCATTTAGTTAAAACTAAATCTAATCAGGGGATGATTAAAAAGATTAAACTCAGGACGTTTCCACTTAAGCGGCCCTCTTCTCTTTTAGCAAGATGCTATGTCAAAGCATGGGACCTAGGTGCTCTCCTGTGATGTCTCATAGAATAGTGTCAAGAACCAAGACATGCCTGAGAGAGCAAACTGGTAGGAGTTTGGTCCCATCTAAGAAAGGGTCACTACTCCTCCTGAGAATCACACACCAAACAATCTGGCCTTCTGCATAGAGGCAACCCATCACCATAAACTTTTCAAGGACAACATAGATGAAAAAACCCACTCATCAACCCAAAACAAACCAAGAGAGCTGGCAAGAGCATCTGGTACACATACATCTTTATCCAAGGTTCGAAACATCTGGCTGATGACGCTCTCCGAGAAGAAGGTCATGGCATCCCACTGCACAAAGGATGGAGAGAAGACGGAACAGAGACCTTCGCCCGTCTTAGCTGAAAGGAAAAGAACACTGGAGCTCTCACCATGCTCCTCCCTGCACAACACTAGGCTGATAAGCTCCCACCCCGCAACATCTTAGCACTTGTAAGTATTGTGGTCACACAGCTCTCCTTGCAGATACTTGGCAGGGATGCACCAGAGCAATTAAGGTACTCCTGTGTGATTTGCCCCATTCAGGTGAAGGCTCCGAAGACCTAAGTCTGATCTTGAAGATACTAGAGGGAGCAACACCAATACATCACAGAAGAGAAAAGAAAACAAGGGAGATCACAGGCTGAAAACACATCACTGCTGGCAAGACTACCCTTGGTGTGACTTCGCAGAGCACCAAGTGACCTTCCTTCACAGAAGGAAAGCAAGGTGACTGACAGAGGGATTTGACAGACAGGCAGAACTTCCCTGCAAAAAAAAATTATAAGTTATGGAGAAAACAAGGCCCAAATTGTAAAACCGTATCAGCAGGACAACAGCATCTGTTCTGTAGAGAGGAGGGGGAGGAAAAGGAGGAGTCAGGGGCTTTACCTATTCCACAGGTAGACTGGCAAACATTTACTTTTGGAGTAGGGTAGGTTTGATTTGATTTTGCTTTTAACTTGCAAAGACCTTAAAAGCCTAATATTGAGCCATAGCTCTCCATTAAAAAAAGAGAAAATAGGGCTGATGGCAAATTCCGCATGTGTGTCAGGCATCATTCCTGATAGAGTGGCAATAGAGGAGAAACCACTCTGCCTGACAGGTCTTCAGGAAAAGTTTCGTCTTGGCTTGAATTCAAAACCAAAACCCACATGCCAATTTTTTTTCAGATAACTTACAGTTCATGGGTCCAGGATCAACAGGCGCTGTGAGCTGGTACCTCAGCCATTCTCCAGCCATTTGGAAGCCAGTTCGAGGGTCTAGACGACAAGCCATCCTCATCACCTCTCCTTGCTGGGCTCGGAAAGCTGCACCGAAAAATCAGATGCCATGCAACAACAAGGTGATACTACAAATGCTCCCTTCCTCAAAGCTCCCCTGCAGCTCTGCAGACCTGGGAACATTATGGACTGCTGCTCTTGCAATAGCTGTGCAGTGAGCTCAGACATACAGTCAGTAAACCAGGCATAACAGGATGGGCAATTTTTGAAGCAATGTTAAAAAATGATGGATTAACATAAAAAGAAGTGCAATTAAAATGCAATATGGATTATTAATATCTATGCTAAACCCAGTTTTACTACAATTAAGCTTCTGTTTTTCATATTAAAAAGTCTTGGAACTATACGTTTGCTGCTTACAAAGCAACTTTTGATACTGAGGTCAAAAACCAGCATTAGATAACTATCACTTCCTTGAGCTAAACACACTTCTTCCAGATTATTCAACTTAAGCCAGTTCAGATTCTAGGCCAACAAAATAATAATTAAAAAAAACCAAACACAAAACCCCCAAAATCTTGTTTTAATTTTCAAAGAGATGAAAAGCAAAGTGCAGAACAAGAATTTCCTTTATTCCAAAATATTCTAGTACATGATCATGCAAAAGAATCAGCTCTGCTGACTAATGATACAACTTGCATTGTTAAAAAAAGTTGTTTTATCAAGTAATTTTACTTTGTGTTCCAAATCAGTTTTATTTCCTTGTATACGTAATACCTTCAATATCACTTAACTCCCTAAAACTATCTCAAATTCCGGCCTTGTGCATTTAGCTACTTTTTGATTTCCACCCAAATATAATTATTACAGTAAGTAAAATATTATAGGCAATAAAAAAATGCAACACTTAAATATTAAAAACTAATTGTAAAAGGTAAGAATTTAAGTAATTTATTAAGAATATCCTCTCCACCACCAAGTGAGTATCAAACAAACTACACCAGCCTGTGAGAACCAACCTCACTTTTGGGAAGTAAAATACAAAAACAAAGAAAAAATTAAATTCTTAACACTCAGTGTTCCCCACCTGCTGGTTTAGGACCATGATTAGACTTGGCTATTTTAATTGCTCAACTTTGGCTATTGGTATTGAATCAGAAGCTTCTTAGTGGAGCCAGGGCAGATTTTCTTTCTGGAATGACACGCCAGGTGTTTCATAAGCTGCCTTCCTCTCCTAACCTGAGCAGGACTCCAGGCTGTTCCACTTCCTCCTCCAGGTGACCAAAATGCACTTTTCTTTGACACTTGGTAGCAAAGACTACTAGGCCACCTACCTGGCCAGCAAGTAAAAGAATATCAAAGAGTAAGGAAAATGAAACACCTCAGCTGCCAAAGGAGAATTCTGAATTAATTTTGATCCAAGCTGAAAGAGTCAAGACACAAATGGAAGTCACCAAGTCAACACAGTAGGCTCCAAGCTCAGCCAGCAACTGCAAGTGAGCGGAAAAGCACAGATAACAACTTCCACACAGGCTGATGACAACTTACAGTTGAAGAAGGCATTGAAGTCCTCATCACTGTCAAAATCAAAGCGGGAGTATTCACAGCTGGCGCTGTCTGTTTTAGAGGGAAAGCCCACCTGGAGACAAAGCAGACAAGATTGGGAAGGAAGAAAAGTCATCCTTCCCAGCTAGCACCAGCTTCAAGGAGATGAATACTGAAAGCAAGGACCAGAGAGTAACATGTTCAGATAGAGCTGTTTGCTCAGCAGTCTGGAAGTGATGTATGTGGCAGACACAATAAAAATGTAGTTTCTGCCCCAAGATCCACAGGCCATGCTCACCCAAGCACTTTCTCACACCTATCTGGCCACAGTTCCAACATACCTTCACTAGGTTGGTCATAGATGCACGGAGATACTTGGGAATCATAGCCAGCAACAAGGGGTCGCGAGACAGAATTTCATGTCGAAAGAGGGCTCCCCACGTGATCTGGGTGGACGAGCGCAGAAACTGGGGGAAGAAGAGGGAAAAGTGGGGAACAGAGAAGGATTTCAGTACTGGAATCTCCATTGCTAACATTGAGTGTTGCTAGCAGAAGGCAACAGCAAGTTACACTGACTACTTGGTTGAGTCCAAGCCACCTTGCAGGCTCAACCGAAATGTCCAGAAGGCCACAAATCTCTAAGTAAATATTAGGGCTGATGGCAAATTCTGCATCTCTGTGTCAGGTACTGTTTCTAAAGGAGTGGTAATGGAGGAGAGACCATTCTGCCTTACAGGTCTTCTGCTGAAATGGAGAGTCTGGAAAGCAATATTTGGCAGCTGAAGTTCTGCAGTCTTCTATAGATTAGTTCAATTACACATTCACACATTCTTACAAAGACACACATGAGACTTTCAGTCCTTTACATACCTGGCTGGGATGGGTTGTGAAGGCTAAAAATGAGTCAAGGTATTTTCCAAAGTTGGCTGGTGTTTCCACATCAGAATCTGAGCCCTATTAGGAAGACAAACAATTTCAGACAAAATACTAAGTATATGCCACACTGGGCTCTCAAGTGGTATGCCTCTGGGTAAAGCAGGAGCACTACCTCCAAGGCCACAGACTGCAAAGGAGTGGAGAGAAAATGACTTAAAAAATGAGGTTTTTTTTCAAAAGCAGTATAGCCTGAGGAGTAACAAATTCTGCTGACCAGCCTGGTGGAGGTGGAGACAGCGCTGTCCTCACTCAAGAGAAAAAGGGGACATCTCAGGAGTCCCATTAAAACCAATTCATAACTGCTGGTGTTGCTCGCATGAGTCACAATTCTACTCCGATTGGATCAAGTCTACCCAGCAGCACCAAGGTGGAGCAATTCTCAAATGCACACTGCAGAATTTCACAAGCAAACATACCCAGATGATTTCACTCTCATTCCCTCAAATGTTTCCTGCATTTAACATATGGACACCCTTTATCAATACCTTTCTGAGAAGTCTGTAAGGAAAGTAAGTTTTATTTGGACCCATAAATTCAATGATTTGCTGCTGCTCACTAACCATAATACAACCTGGTGCCCTCAAAATCCCTGTTCTGGAGCTGTACAGCTCAGTGCTGCCTCTCCCAACCGAATCTGGATGAAAGGACTCGAATCGCCATCTTATTACTTCATTACGAACTAACAGCTCCCACTGCCTAAAAGCAACTGAAGTCACTGGAAGTAATAACACACCCTTTGTTTGCTGTCCATTCTCCTTAGGGACAAATTCTCAAAGGGTGGGTTTTTTTCCTCTTTCTCTCCCTGTGAGAATTTAGCCAGCATAGGCTGGCTGCCTGAGCCTACCCATGAACAGCATTTTTCAGCAAGCTTGCCTTCCTCACTGTAGAAGCACTGCACTGAAAACATGGAGCAGAGATTCAGCAGCAAAGCATCAGTATGCATCCTCATCTCACCATTGACACAAAGCATCAGCAGGATGAACAGCAGGAACAAAAGCTGTTTCTTCCCTCAGCTTGAGAGACTCTTGGTAGAAGAACAAACAATTATACTCTGAGTTATTTTTAATACAGAAAATGAAAAAGCTTCCAACACAGGAGTAATTTCTGAAGTAGTTTTTCTGTGCGATAGACAGAAAGAAACTTGACCAATTTTCAAGAAAGCTTCATCGTTTTACAGAGGTTACAAGAGATAATTTTTGATGACAGCAGCAGCCTGGAATCAGTATGGTCCCTCCATTCTACATTCCTATAACTTGGCAGTTACCCCACTTGCAAGCAGAGCCATTTTTCCCTTTTCCAAACGTGTGGAGAGAAGCCCAGTCCTGCCTTAGATCAGAGTTGCCTCACCCCCAGCCCTAAAAACCAGCCTTGCCAGAGTTGCTACTCTGGAATAATAAGTAGAGACTTACTAGCAATGCACATAGCTGGCTGCCCAAAGCGCACAAAACTTGGCAAAGTCTCTTCAAGAAAACATAGTGCTTCTCCACTAGGCCTCCTCCATCTGCTGTCCTGGGAATGAAGGGAGGGGGAAAAATGGGATCACAGTTACTCATGCAGTAGGTAACAGGCATAATGCTATCTATCTTGCAGATAAAAAGAAGACTAGAGCAATTTGGTTTTATTGCAGTGGGATTTTCTTTGCTACTATCAAGAAGAAGCACTGCTTTGTCAGCACCTAAAACCTCTGAAATTGCCTCTCTGAAAGAGCCCCTTTAGATCAATTTCAAGCTAAAAGAGAAAGCTAGGGAAGCTGTAACGTTAACACCACTTTTTCCTTCAATCATGGGATTTGAAAAAAAATGCAAGTTTTCTGCTTTTGCAAAAGAACTCGTAGTGTTCTTTGCTCCTAGTGCAGTTCCAGCTTCCTGCAGTTGAGCAATATGTTTTGCAAATCGTGCCTATAAAGCCATTTGTATGCAGTTTCGTGTGAAATTACAGCAGCAGGACAATACTCACTGTGCAGCAGTCAGAATGTAGTGCATGGCAACGTCTCCAAACAAGACCATCAGAGGCTTCCGATCCTCCAGCTTACCCTATGTGTAAAATAAGCCAAATGCCTCAATTAGAACATAACTACTTATTCCCATCTGCAAGTGAGATAAGGAGATCCACAGTTGTCCTTCCATCTGGGGAGATGCTTCCAGTTCCAGAAACTACTTCAGGAAAAACTTGCCAAAAAAATCTAAGGTACTCCTGATGTCAAGAAATTTCCCCAAGTAATTCCACTACAAGAACTTCACACTGAAAAGCTGATCCAGAGACATTGATTCTTCTTCCCTGAAGACTGGCTAGTTATGCAAAGGCAGCAGATAACGCTCAGCCTTGATACTTAGCTGCTTGTGAATATACGGGTCAAATCACCTGTTTAGATCCTGCAGCCATTGCTGAGCTGCCAGATGACACAGCTGGTGACAATATTTCCCACTTCACAGTTGTAGAAGGTGGGGAAAAAACTGCAAGGATAGGCAGGGACAGAAGTTGGAGAGGGTTCTAACAGCTGTTGTATGTATCGTGCTGGCATGACATTCACACTAAATACCATTAATGTAAGCAGCCAATTTTGAATTTTGCATCTTAAATAAAAGGGCAAACATACCACTGCTCTATCTGATGAATTATGTAGAATAGGAACAAAGTGGGGCCAGAGAAGTTGAGGAGGAAAAACTCACTTTCCTACTGACAGCAATCAGTAGACACTCTGCTGCTCCTATCTGGAGCTCAGGTTCATTTAGGAGCAGACACAACGTCTCCAAAAGCTTGCAGTTGTCTGCTGTGATGTGGCTCAGGGCCACCCAGTCAATGTAGCCAGCCAAGGTGTTGAGTGCTGCTATCCCCACGCGGCAGTTTGCCTGTGCCTGTGAACAGAGAAGAGGCAAGGAGTCAGGGTCAGAGGGAAACACCAATTCCCACCGAAATGTGTCCACTCCCTGGAGGAACAGTGTCAGGAACCACCCTGAGAGTGAGGTGGCAGCAGAAGGGTCCAAATCCCAACACTAAGGATGTCAGTTAAGGCCTGGGCATTTTTCCACTTGCAACTCACTTCTCTCTTCTCCAGGAATTTGTATTATGGGTGAACAAACCCATCCTTAAGTGAGAATTGCAGGTAATAGACTCCAAAGGCTGGTAGAAGCCTGGTTCTAGGCAATCCTGGTCTTAAGAGTGACTAATTCACAAACTCCCACATAGCTCCACTCACCTTTGGCTCCTGAGCCAGATCAGCCTTCTGAAAAAGACAGGGTAAAAAGAGAGGGTAAGCAAGCAGCCACAGCAGAGATTTCCACCCAGACACTGCTGGACAGGCTTTTTCTCAAGAACAGAGCCAGAAGCAGCTTCACAGAACAGCTTCCTGGTGACTGAGGCTGCAACACAGTCTCCCACCCAGGGCATTGCCGCAGCCGTCATAACCACCTCCACAGTCCCCAGCGGGTAAGACAACAGGACTTCCAATTGCAAGTTAAGCCACAATTTCCTTCTCATACAAAAGCTGACACTCCAGTCAGCAGGCATCAAGGAAACACAGGGGACAAGAAGAAAAGGCATTTCAGTGCTTCCTAGAAGCTCCCAAGGAAAAAACTTTTGACCTTTTAGAGCATCTCACATCGAAAAGCCAGACTCTGAAAGATGCTGGTGGCTCTTATGTACTGGGATTGATGTGTGAGAAGGGTAAGTGCTTTGTCCATGGTCAGAAAGGCAGCAGGAGAGGGAGCAGAGGCAGAAGCTTAGGTATTGTTCCAAATACGTAACACCAACAACATACTGCTTGCATCATCGTTTTGACTAATGCAAAAGTCCCTCAGACACTCAGGTTTGATTTGTTTTTCAGATGCAAAGACACCACAAGTGTTTCTTTCTGCTGCAAGGCTTTGGTTTCGAAGCAGTTCATCAACATATTCTATTCAGTGCGCTGATTTTAAGTTAATCTGGTTGTGTCCCAAATGTTTAACAACTGAGCCACCATACCAGAACTGCATACTTATAACCACTGTAGATTATGGTCATGGGGAGCTGCCCAGTATCTCCCCCAATTTCAGTGTGCAGACACACATCTTGAACACCCAACCCTCAAAATTTACCCTGCACACAAACATCCCAAAGATCTGCTAACCTGTGGAGTGTTGAGGGCGTCTTGTTCCTGGGGTGCTCCAACCTTGCCAATCAGAAAGATTCCACCGTTAGCAGAAGCAGCCACACTTCAGAACCTCAAGCACTGCAATTCAAACCTTACCTGGAAATGCATTTCAACCAGACTACAAAACGCACCAGGGTTTCCCACCCACCACCATGAACTGCACAGAGAACGTTCTGCTCTACAGGCAGGTTTGTTCAGCCTGTCTGCACATCAGGAAAATAAACAGAACTCTGGAAGAACAGGGTTTTTCATTGCCTCTCAGTTTCACACTGGATTATAATTCACAGAAAAAAAACCCCAAACAAACAAGAAATACACCTAAGCAACTAATTTCTAGATTTGTTTCTCAATCGTGCTTCACTCTCTCAAATCCACCTCCTTCTTACAAGAACCGACCGCGGTAGAGATTTGCCTTCATCATCCAGGTGACCAATCTGCACGCCTCTGACACTAGGTAAGAATTCAGGAAAGAAGTATCTTCCTGCAAAACGGAAGAGCATTCCTCACCACATCCTGACACAAGGAGGCTTTCAGACCCGAGCTCTCAGTGAAAAGGATCACAGAAGCCCAGACACATTGCTGAGACACCAAAAACTCATGCGTTTTGGTGCGTCAAACACAAAGACATCACCGCAGTGTAAGACAGCAGACGCCAGCCCAGGACAACATCTCGTTACCATCGTGTGTTACACAAATTACCCCAAATGAACCCCATTTCTGCCACAACCACATCTTCGTTTTGCTAAGCTGTACACCGTGTCAGTGGAGCACTCCAACAACACAGCTCATACAGGTACATATCCAACTCAGGCCATTTATGCTCGCAAATCCAAACTATCAATGCTAACTCTGTCAATCTTGTGTGTTCACACTCTCTGATCAGCATCAGCTTTACAGGCCTCGGATCCCTACCTCACACTGACAGCAACAGATTTCAGTCCATTTCTGCACTTGCTTCTCCAGCAACTCCTGAGTCATATCCCAATTCCTAAATGCCTCCAGCACTGATTGAGCACACAGAAAGGAGACTCTTACCATGCGTCTGTACTTGTTGACGTTCTGTTGCAAGGCAGTTAGTAAGAAGCTGAAGATCTTCTCCATGTTCTGGGTGAGGGTTTGCTGGATATCTCGTCGCCGCTGGGTAGGGAGAGTTTGAAAAGTCACCACATCCTCTGCCAAACGTAGGAGGATGAACATCACCAGTTCTGTCTGAGTTTCCTGATGTCCCAAAATGAAATACACTCCATCAGCACAGTGCAAACATTACAATCTCGAGAGGCCAGCTCAGAGACGTAGAAAGAAAGTGGGCATGCATGAAGCCAAATCTTGTGAAAAGAAGACAGGAGGGCAGCCCTCTCTCTGCTAAAATCATCTCCTCCAATAACTTAATCTTACAGGGATTTTTGAGTCCATGACCAGCCTGTTTCAACTGACCATGAGTGAGTTAGACTTCTTCGGGATGAGAGAAGACTGAAACTTATACTATGTGCAAGCAGAAGAGACAGGTGTGTTTCATACCCCTTGCTTGGAGAGGGTATCCAGCTCCTTTAGCATGTCAGGCCAGTGCTGAGGCCATTCGCGTTTGATCATCTCCACCACAATGCGAGACAGAACGTCCTTAATGTGACTTTCCTCCTCTAGAATACTTAGAGTTCCCTGTTACAGGAAAGGGGCAGAGTTACACAAAAAGGCAGAGAGCAGACATTTGTAATCCTAACATAAGAGGCACAGTGGTTGTAAATATTCCAAACACCACAAAATAGAAACCAAAAAGAAAACCAACATTGGGTAGCTCTTCATGCCAGCTACTGTGAATGACACTCCTACCCTCCCAAGCCACAGCTAACAAACTCTGGGAACCATAAGGATTTTCCTCAAAAGAATATCACGTGGTCATGAGCACAATCACAATGACAGAGAAAACTCAACTAATACAATTAATTACTTTAGTATTCCTGCAAGGGGTAAGAACACCCCTATTTACTGAATGTCCTCCTAAGAAAACAAAAAGTACCTTATATGCATTACACAAACCTCATGATCTCCTGCCATGTGAGGTGACATGGTTATCAATCTGACTACAAGACAAAGAAAAGCACTGGAGCAACCAGGGATGCACAGCAGTCAAGTAATGAACCGCAGAAATTAATCTAAGTCCTCTATGCTAATTAACTGCAGTTAATTTTTTAGTTTTCACTCACACTTCTATCTCCAAGTGAAAGAATCACACTCAGAGAACCATCTGGACTACAAGGTACTTACACTGGATATGAGGCCCATGACATTGTTCTTTAGATAAACTTTTTCTAGGCGAGGCATATTGTTCCAGCGGAACCTGTTCAAAAGAGTTTAAAAAAAACAACTAAACAAGAGAGATGGAGACAAAAAGGACACTGAGTCAAAACATTTATGAAGATCTCCGACTTGATTGTTAATGAACTATCGCTTCTGTACCTAAACTAGAGAAAGACACCACAGCTCGTTGACCCTACCAGTGCCCAACCCCTTAATGAAAATGCTGAGTTAAAACTGTCGCTGGTAAACAGGCATGCACTGCTGAGGCCAACAGACATGAAAAGCTGCAGCAAAAGCACAATGCATCAGGTCTTGTAGAGGGGGGAGAGACAGGCATCTCAGAACTGAGCTGATACAAATCCTCCTTGTCAGCATGAGGCTGACAACAGGGGAAGGTGCAAAGACCCACTGATAACCCTGTGTGCTTATTCATATCTTGTGATGTCTATGTGTCTTAGAGCTCGGTGAAATAACCTTCTTCCCAGCCTGCCTGAAAGCCATTTTCAGAAAGCAGCACACAGCAGGACAGCAGTGGCCCTCTGCTGCAGGACAGAGCTTCTGTGTCCTGAAATTGCTCTCCTGAAGTGGCAGGCATGGAACGGGACCAGAGCCCAGACTGGCGGCTGTATGGCAGCAGGCAGGCACTCTTCCCCAGCACAGAGACACCGACAGCAGGATGAGGAGCTGCCGTACTTGACCACATGCTCCAGGATCTGCAGGCCAAAGTGCCGGACGATGGCTGTCTGCGTCTTCTCTGCTAGCTTCAGCCCGCAGGGCACACAGATGGGACACTTCTCCTTGAACTCCTCACAGAACTGGGGAAGGACCAGGGGACACATGGTTAGAACACAGTGTGGGTAGCCAAGGGGGAGCTGGTAAAGGCAGGGGTGGGGTGGGGGGACAGCCCCGACCTCTTGGGGGTGCACGCCAGAGGGGACTCTGACTCCTTCAGCACCATGAAGATGCCTCCTGACACAAGAAATAGTTATTACAAAAAGTGGCATATTTTTGATTTAAGCTAAAGTAAAGTTTCATCTAAGTAATTGTATTTTTTTAAAGTTGGACAGAATGCCCCTCTGACAGCATGTTTTTTTTTTCCCAAGCAGTGTTTTCCCATTTTCCCAGACACTTCATTCTTTGGAGATGACCACATCTTGTGTGAAGCGTGATCTGTGCTGAACAGATGCGTCTGCTGTGATCACCTCTGTTTGGAGTTTCTCCTATCTCAAATGCAAGGTCAGGCAGAGCTGCCTCCAAAGCTCCAAATGAGCAAGAGTTTTGACTGTTGTGAAGCTCGTAATAACATTAAAATGAGTTCTTGGAAAGTAACAGAACATACATAAGCTTTACGGGGGAATTTACACATATGCACCTAAGTGGGAAACACCTCCCGCCCCCAGCTCTTTTCCCGCTGCACACGATGGATGGAGATCACTCCCTCGTGTTGCCCAGCCCTAATGAATGGGCGCTTGTTCCCTGAAAGTCCAAAACGAGCCCTGGGGGATTTATTTTCGCAGCCGGAGCGGCCCCCGGGCCCCGCGTGGCCGGAGCGCGGCACCTCCCCCCGCCCCTCCCGGGTACCTTGAGCGCCTCCAGGCGGTAGCGCTGCGTGGAGGCCGGGTCCATGATCACGGTCACCGCCTTCACCAGCTGCTCGCAGAGGCTGCTCACCTGCTCGGCGGACATGGCGGCGGCGGCAGCGCGGGGCGCGCGCCACCGGACACCGGCGGCCACGGGGGGAGAGGGGGCGGGGGAGGGAGGAGGGGAGAGGCACCGTGGCGGCTCTGCGCATGCGTAAGGGGGTGGAGCGGCGGGGAGAGCGCATGCGCTGCGCACTGTCGCGGTGAAATACACCACCCGCACCCCCACCCCCCGAACTACAAGTCGCAGCGTGCACCGCGACGGGGATTAGCGATCCCCGGGCGGGAGAGGGAAGAGAAGGCGGCTGGACAGTGGCTGCACAACACACCCCCCAACCCTCCCCAGAACTACAACTCCCGGCGTGCACCACGAGGCCGGCTGCGCCTCTCGGGGAGGTGAGCAGCCGGACCTCGGCGGCTCCGCGCATGCGTAGAAGGTGGAGAGAGGGGAGCTGGCAGGGAGAACGCATGCGCTGAGCGACAATCCTTCCCGAGAACTATAACTCCCGGCGTGCACCGCGACGGGGACGAGGGCTCCTCGCCAGGGGGAGGGAGGGAAGGGCAGCTGGGCTGGACCGTGGCGCATGCAGTAAACAGCGCATGCGCAGAGAGCGGAGTAGGAGGCAGCTGGCGGTGAGAGCGCATGCTTTGCGCAACACCCCCTGTCCCCCCCTCCCAGGAACTACAACGAGGCGAACTGCGGCTCTCAGGCAGGCGAGCAGCCGGACCGCAGCGGCTGCGCGCATGCGTAGAAGGTGGAGCGAGTGGAGCTGTCGGGGAGAGCGCATGCACCACTCACGGTCTTTGCGAAACACCCCCTCCACTCCCGAACTACAACTCCCAGCGTGCACCGCGACGGCGACTACGGCCCCCGGAGGCGGTGCTGCGCAGCTGGGCGAGGGACGGGGCGGGACGATCTGAGGCGGGGCGGAGCGGAGCGGAGTGGGCGGGTCCACCCAGTTCGGGCGGGAGGTGGCGCGGGGCCGGGGATGGCGCGGGGCCGGGATCGCGTGGTGGCCCTGGTGGACATGGACTGCTTCTTCATGCAGGTGGAGCAGCGCCTGGACCCGCGGCTGCGCGGGCGGCCGTGCGCCGTGCTGCAGTACACGGAGTGGCAGGGCGGCGGGTAGGTGCCGGGCGGAGGGGGCTGTCCCCGGTCCCTTCCATCCCCCGCGCACCGTCCCATCTGCGTTCCTTGCAGGATCATCGCGATGAGCTACGAGGCGCGCGCCTACGGCGTGTCCCGCGGGATGTGGGCGACCGAGGCGCGGGCGCTGTGCCCGGAGCTGGCGCTGGTGCGGGTGCCGCAGGCGCGGGGCAAGGCGGATCTCACCCGGTGAGCTGGGAACGGGGCGGGGTGGCGGGGACGCCCGTGGCGCGGGGCCGGAGGCTGAGGCTGCTCCCGCCGCCCCGCAGGTACCGGGAGGCCAGCGCGGAGGTGATGCGGGTGCTGTCGAGCTTCGCCGCCATCGAGCGCGCCAGCATCGATGAGGCGTACCTGGACCTGAGCGGCGCTGTGCGGGAGCGGCTGCGGGCGCTGGGGGGGCGCCCGCTGGGGGCGGCGCTGCTGCCCAGCACCTTCGTGCAGGGGCTGCCCGGAGCCGAAGGCGCGCACCCGCCCCAGCCTGGACACCAGCCCGGCGGGAAGGGTATGCACCGGCCCAGACCCCATCCCGGCCCTCAGCCTGGCGGGAGGGGCGTGCACCGATCCGCAACCCATCCCCACCCCGGTCCCCAGTCCTGTTCCCACTCCTGCTCCTCAGCCTGGCAGGATGGGCATACACCAGCCTGGACCTCATCCCGATCCCAGCCCCCAGTGCAATGGGAAGGGTGCATACTAACCTGGTCCCAATCCTGGCCCCGATCCCAGTCCCCAGCCTGGCGGGAAGGGTGTGCACTGACACAGATCCCATCACAATCCCAACCATCAGCCCAGTCGGAAAGGGTACACACTGACCTGGTACCAATCCTGGTCCCCAGCCCAGCCAGGAAGGGTGTGCACCGGCCCAGAACCCCATCCTGGCCCCCCCTCCAGTGAGAAGGGTATGCACCAATCTAGTTCCAGTCCCAGTCCGCAGCCCAGCCAGGAAGGGTACACACCAACCTGTCTGTGGCCCCCAGCCTGGCAGGATGAATAAGCACTGATCCAGTACCAGTGCAGCCCATCTCAAGGCTTTCCTTTGAGACCGCACAATGCAGAAAGGAAGGAACCTCATGCTGTCTCCCTCCTGCCCCATTGGTAACGCTCAATGTACAACAGAAGTAGAGAGTGGGCTGCTTTATCTGTCTCAAAGCAAAAGCATGGTAAGCAGAATTTGTGTTTCCCTAGTCAGTGGCTTCTAAGATGCCTGCTTTTCATCCTCACTGTTGGTGTGCAGTTACAGAAGCAGGTGGCTGTTTGCTGGGGCTCACTGATGCCATGTGTCCCTTTGCTGTGCATAGCAAGAAATTCCCATGTCAATCCCCTTTGTGTCCCTTTTCTAGAGGAGCTACGGCAACGTGGCTTGCACGAGTGGCTGGCGTCACTGTCTTTTGAGAACTCTGATTGTCCTGACCTGCAGCTGACAATGGGTGCAGTAATTGTGGAAGAAATTAGGGTGGCTATAGAAGAAGCCACCGAATTCAAATGTTCAGCAGGGATTTCGCACAACAAGGTATGTTGTGACACATCAGCCTGATTTCCTCTGAGCAACAGAGTGAGAATGTGCTGTAGACACTCTCCTGTGTGCTCTTCCAGGTCTCTCATAGAAGATGAGCTGAATGGGGAATTGTAGCCATGTGTGAGCACACTTTCAGGGAAATTATAGGGCATCTGGGAAAGGAAGGAATTTTTTTCCCAGAGATGTAGCCTATCAATCAGCACTCAATTTACTGCCTGAGTTCCTGGTGTACCCTAATGAGTTAGCTCACTGGGAGCAGAACAGTTTTAATGCCCCCAAGAGAGTTTTCTTCAGGGAAAAAATGAGAGCTTAAAGCAGGAAATCTCTACCTGGAGTTTTAGGCAGCAGTGGCTGTACTCAGATTGGTTTTTACTGACAAAAACTCCCAGCGACTTGGAGGAAGGAGGATACCAGTTTGGGGCACTGAGGTGAGGCGAGTTGCTTTTCCTGTTTCTGGTCAGTCAGTCTTTCCCCCTGGTGGCCGTGCTTTGGGTGATGCTTGGCCAGCTGCTGAGAGCAGCCACAGGAGCACTTCATGTATGACAGCAGCTGCAGAAACTAACGGTCTTTGATGCTGCAGCTATAGAGGATTTCCTGCTGAGTGAAATGCAGGGTGGTTTACTAAGAGCACCTAGCATGCATTTCATTCCTTGAAAAAGAGGCTTATCTGTACACTTATAACTTCAAAAATGCAGATCCTGACCAAAGTGTGAGAAGGATAAAGACTAAATGGATGAGGAAGATCACTGGTGTAGAAATATCCAGTGTAAGGGATGTTCAACTTGCCTTTTTGCTCTGCTTAACCAGGAATAACAGAGAACATCCCTGTTATCCCTAGCAGCTTCTCACAGCTTCCTTCAAGTTTCTATGCCAGTATTCGGGGTTTTTTTTTGTTTTAAAGGGAGCAAGGAAATTACTATGTACTGTGCTATCCCTGAAGACCTGTATATCTACACAAACAAGCACAGTGCAGAGATTATCAGGTCAAAAGCCTACATGTTGGCTGTGCAGAACAAACTACAGTGCTTCCACAGCCAGCTTACCTCTGCAGGTACCAACCTTTCCTGTGAAGAATGAAACTCATGCTAGGTACTCTCAGTAAACTGCCCTGCATTTCACTCAGCAGGAAACCCTCTATAGCTGCAGCATCAAAGACTGTTAGTTTCTGCAGCTGCTGTCATGCACGAAGTGCTCCTGTGGCTGCTCTTAGCAGCTGGCCGAGCATCACCCAAAGCACGGCCACCAGGGGGAAAGACTGACTGACCAGAAAGAGGAAAAGCAACCCACCTCCCCTCGATGCCCCAAACTGGTACCCTCCTTCTTCCAAGTCGCTGGGAGTTTTTGTCAGTAAAAACCAATCTGAGTACAGCCACTGCTGCCTAAAACTCAAGATGGAGGTTAACTGCTTTAAGCTCATTTGTTTTTCTAAAGAAAACTCTCCTAAGGGGCTTTTTTTCCTAGTGAGCTAACTCATGAGAGAGTACGCCAGGAATCTACCTGATTAATGACACCAAATAATTGGATGAGCTATTTGGAAGCACCTGGAGGATACTGCATGGCTTTATCAAGAACCAGTTGTGACAAACTCATTCACGTGCCTTCTTTGGCAGCTTAAGTGGGCTAATGTACAGGGGAAACTGCAGATCTGAGTTGTTGACCTTACAGTTTCTAACTCATCTCACCCTGATTTACATAAGCTGAAGATGATACCGTAGCAAAACACAACACGACCGAGGTTATCTGAGGGGCATGCCTCTGGCTGAAGGAAATCTATGCTTTTGTTAAGTGACTTGCACTCAAATTGGGATGTTTACAGTGGGATCCTGGGGGAGATCTCTCTGAGGTCCACTAAGAGCAAGTATTTTCAATGAAGCCTATAGAGAGGAAATAGCTGTGGGAATGCAAGTGATGTTAAGCACAGATGGGGCTCGGGGCCTGGGCTGTGAGAGTTCCGGAAAATGAAATTAGAGCTGAAAATTCTGGGTGTGAAAAAGCCTAGAAACAGTCTGAAATAACCAAGCAGTGCTTCTTATGCTCCTTGCTGACTGGTTTAGTGATTTGTAGGAAAAAAGCAAGCAGCAGGCTTTCAGCTAACTCGCAGCAAGTTAGGAAATAGCCTGGAGTTATTGTGGATAAGCCACAGGATGAGCCAGTAATATGAGTGCTCTTGTAGAAATGGCAAATTCTGTTTTGGCATGAACAAATTAGAGAAGGTGTCAGGAAAAGTCAATTAGTTCTTCCCATGCAGTCTTAGTGATTAGTTCAGCTCGCAACACTTCAATTTGTGAACAGTGTGGGTAAACTTGGAAGAGCCTTCAGTGAAGCAAGAATAAAAGTAATTGGACATCTATAAAGTTACTGGATATGAAAAGTTGAAGGGGGGGGATCTGCTTTGTCTAGAAAAGGGTGAGAACTTCATTAGGCCTGTGGAACAGGCTACTAATAAAGATTGTAACTTAATAGGCAGGAACAAAATTTTGCTTAGTTATGGGATATGTGTGGTAAAGCAGGAAAAGAGGAAATTGTTAGACTTGTTTAAAAATGAACTCCAGACACCCAGCTTAAATCTGTTTCAGGCTGGACTGTGTATTCTTGATCCTGTAGCAGATAAGAGTGGGAGAGGAAGCTGTATAGCAGGTAGGTTAGAGAACAACCCTTCCAGGCTAGCATTTCTGTATTTTGCAGATATCCTCTTGCAGCATTATGCTGCTGTGGACCACGCAGAGAGAAGATTAGAATAGTGACATTGAGAAAAAGCAAGACAAACACTGAAGATGAAGAAGCAAGGCATAGTGAGAGAAGGAGCCTGTGGAGGATTATGGGAAGGAGCAAGACAGTGAGAGAAATAGCCTGTGGAAGATTATGGGAAGCTCTAGCATGCTTGCTTGATGAAAACTAAGCCAACCAGAACAAGTGATAGACCCAGATTCCCAAAGCTGCCTGGACGTCTGGAAGCAGCAGTGCTTTCAGAGCACCCAGCCAGTGCATGCCAACTCCCAAGGTGGGTAGTACCTGGGAGCAAGCAATGGTGCATCCTGCACTTCCTTCCTAGTAGCTATTCCAAAGGCAGCCTTTAGAGGTGATACAGCACAAGCCGTTAAGTAGAGTCAGTGCAGAGACTGTAATAACGCTGTTTCCACCTTCTTCTGTGTTACAGACACTGGCAAAACTGGCCTGTGGGTTAAACAAGCCTAACCGCCAGACGCTACTATCTTCACGATTTGTTCCACAGCTCTTCAGCCAACTGCCCGTCGGTAATGTGTAAGTACTGGGAAGCTGCCTGCTTTTGTGCAGCATGGGGCTCAGGCTGAGCTGCTCTGTGGCGAAAGCATGTTTGAAATGCTGGCGCTACGCTTCTGCAATTCAGTTTTTTATCAGGAACAGAGCTCTGTTGTCATTGTTGCAGTACTTCCTCCTGCTGGTTTGTCGTCATTACTTGTGTCAGCAGAACCAAAGTGACTTGCGGGTAGGAAACTGTTCCTGGCCAACTGAAGAGAGCAATTGGATGCTAACTGATAGCAATCAGCAAAGGCTTCCAACTCTGCAGTAACTGCTCATCAGTGCTTGTAAGAAATGGAGAGGGAATCCTGCCAATAGTCCCTGACGGCTCTGAGTAGCAGTTTAGGGAGAAACACAGCCTGACAATGAAGGGATCACAATGAAAGATCCCACTATTATCCTGTGAGCAGGCTTTCCCTGGGTAGAGCTGTGCTCAAGATGACTGCTGGGGTGCATAGGTGTAAGTGGGAGTAACCGTGGGGATGGAGGCCATAACTGTGTCTCAGTGTGAGTGACAGAGCTGTGCTTCCAGAGAATGCATGTTTGGTTTTGAACATTTGCACTGTACGCAAGTACTTTCCCTGGTGTGGGCAAGAATTGGCAGCACTGCTACTCCAGAGAAGTAGATCCCTGGTCCTGCTCCCTAGAACTGCACTGCTGCTCTCTGCCTTCAGTGCCTCGCTAGGGATGGAGAAGGTGTGCATGTGCAGAAGGGTTGTTTGTGTAGTAGGAAGCAGGGAATAGGTGAGCCATTCTTCAGAGCATGGTTTGGGATTACATTTTGAAGATGGAGCTAAGGGAGAAGTACTGAAACTGAATAAGCCAAGGAGCAATTCCCGCTTCAACCACTATGCGTCCTTCTACTACAAGCAGAAGAGCTGTTCCGTGTCACCAGGTGCTCGCTTTTGTCCTATTTTCTGAATGCTTCTGGCCCTCCTGAACTAAGTGCAGCTTCCGCGTAAAGAGTTGGCATAATCCTCACATGAAGCTTCATTGGTGTTCTCCGTTTTTCTTTCTGTGCCATAGCCGTAACCTGGGAGGCAAGCTTGGTACTGCCATAACAGACAACCTGGGAATCGAGTACGTTGGGCAGCTGACACAGTTCAGTGAGACAGAGCTCCAGACTCACTTTGGAGACAAAACTGGGTAATGAAAATACACTTATCGCAACTTGGCTCTTGGTAGGAACTGAGATTTCCTCTTGGTCACAGGTTCTTCTGCTGTAATTAGGAAGGTTGGAAAGCAAAACTTCAGTGACATCTTTGAGAAACATTGGTCAGGCAGGCCCACAAACAAGTTTCCAGTCTTGCTGGCTCCCAGGCACTCTCCGCAGGATAATGTCAGCCAGCTCCTCTGCCCTCATCTAGGATGGGGCCAAGCTATGGAAGGGCTCCCTGCAGGCTGGGAAGCAGGCAGCCTTGACAGTCTAATTACAGAGGAAATCAGAAGGCTGAACTGGAGCCTGAAACACCACTTCTGGGCCCAGAGCAGTGGTTGGGGTGCCCTGCAGACTGCTGAACTCTTGCCACTTCAGGAGAAGAGGCGGAGGAGTTGCCTTGAGAGGCAGTTGTGGCCTGAAGAAAGCCTTCCTGTTCAGCTGCTGCTGCAGCTGCAGTGCTAGGGCTGAGAGCCAGAGTCACAGCTTGCACAGAGCTGAAAGCATGGCTCAGCAGAAGGCTGACTTGCTGCTCAGTAATGCTGGCCTGTCTGTGGCTGCCTTCAACTCATGTTTCCTCTGTGGCTTTCAGGTCCTGGCTTTATGACTTGTGCAGAGGAATTGAAGAGGAACCTGTAAAAAACCGGTACCTACCTCAGTCTATTGGCTGCAGCAAGAACTTCCCTGGGAGGACAGCTTTGGCCACACAGAAGGAGGTGGGAGAAGCCTACATCTAGCACAAGGCTTGCCCGCTGCGCTGGAGAAAATGAGAATGCTAAAAGCTGAGACTAGCTTGCAAAACTGCAGATTTTCTGTGTCATGGTGCCCTGAAACTCAGACTAGGGGCTCAGTGGGAGGAGGTGGTTTGGGCCCCAGAAATTAGGGAAAATCCCTGTTTGGCAGAAATCCATTGAGGAACTTCTGCACAAAGAGGTCCAACCTTGTAATTTCAGTGAGCAAAACTGTGGGCCTGTGCTGTTCAAAAGGCATTCATGGTGTTACGCTTCAAGGGCTTGGTTCCTAGAAAGAAAGCGACTGGTCCAGACAAAGAGAAGGCATCTTACCTCTTAGCTGGGTAGAGGTTCCCACAGATCTGGAGGGAGAGGCAAAGAGAGATCCAGAATAGGGAACCCATTTTACTTGGCAAAGTCTAGTAGTAATGCTGTAGGACTTGTATAGTATCTACAATGCCTTGCCTCCAGTGTTGAATCTTCACCTGGGCTGATTTCTTCAGATAGGGGGCCTTACGATACTCTGTCTATTCCAGTCTGATCCCATTCCAGCATTCCCTGGTGTGCAGAGCATTGCTCTGACCTGGCAGTAGTGCTGTGACCATAGGCTCAACCTGTCTGTTACTGCTGTTTTGCCCAGGTGCAACACTGGCTTCTGCAGCTGGCCTTGGAGTTGGAATCCAGACTGACCAAGGACAGGAGCCAGGTAAGGAAGGGAGGCACGGGGACAGCATTCTCCCTGCTGGCCTTCAGGAAGCCATGCAGTATGTTTGCACCACGAGTTGTTTGCAGGAGGCTAAGGGTGGTGTGTAGTGGGCAAGGAAATCTGATTGCTCTCAGTTGTGTGCCTGTGTGCAACCTCTGTCCTGGGCAAAGAGCTGTGCAGGAGCATGGCCAGGAAGGGTAGTTTTGCCCCAGAAGACTGCAGAGCTAAGGATGGTCTCCGTCCTGTGCTTTACGATGCAGGGACCTGAAAGCAACCATACCTTTATCCTGCCACACTGCTGCTCCCTTGCAAACCTTTTGCTGATGCAACCCTGCCTGTCCTGTGGGCTGTGAGAGGAAGCAATGCGCTCAAATCCAGAGGGTAGACTGCAAGCCAGAGCGAGATTGATCTGCTAGTTTCTTTGCTGCACCTGGGCCAAGAAAAAGTGTGCACCTGCTTTGGAAGGAAAGCAAGGACTAACCGCTTCCCATCCAGCGTGGCAAAGCTGTACAAGCACTTGCTGTCCTGTATCTCATCCCCTGGAGATCAGGCCAGGCAGGACAAGTTGCTACGGGTCACACGGCATCATCGGGAAGTGGTAGCTGGTAGCATAGTGTTCTGGGCAGAGACGTCTCCTTGGCCTTTCCTGCTCTTCCCTGCAGGTATCACTTGAAACACAGCTGCCTCTTCTTTCTGCAGAACCACCGAGTGGCCCGGCAGCTGATGGTGGTCATCCGCATGCAGGGAGACACCCGGGTATCACGTGCTTGCGCTCTGTCCCGCTATGATGCACAGAAGATGTGCAACGATGCCTTTGCCCTCATTCAAAACTGCAACATGGCTGGGGCTCACCAGGCTGCCTGGTGAGTGTGGGAGTTGCTCTGTTGCAGGGGGACAGGAAGGACCTGACAGAGGAACGAGCGTTACACTGACTGGTAGGAAAAGTGATCCCCAACCCATGCACAGTGGAGTGCAGCAGCCTCCAATTGTTAGCGGTAGGACAGCTGTGAGGGCCTGGGCTCTTCCTAGCCCCACACCTGGCCAGACACTTCTGTACTTGGAGCTGACAATTGCTACTGGCACGGGGGTGTCCAGCCAGAGCGAGTTAGTCCTTGCCCTTCTGGGCTGGAGAAGCTAGATAGGCCTTGATTTCCTCCCCTAAGGACAAAGCTACTTTTTTAGGAGGAGGCTATTTGGGCAGGAAGGAAAGCTAAGGTGTACAGCTCCCGTATACACCATGACTTTCTTACTTCCTCATGCTCTGCAGTGAAGGCTGAGGTGTAGTTAAGGCATGAAAGTACTGTCTGTTAGGTTCCAACAAGACTGCTGCTCCCTTAAGGCCCTCTCATCTCTACTGGGAATCTCAGAGTAGCTCTAACATGTGCTGTACTGAAAGTTCAGACTGGCAGCCAGCTCTCCCTGCTCCAGTGTCTTTTCCTTTGCAAAATGCTGTTCAGGGAAGAGGATTTCTGCTCTGCCCAACGCAGCCTGCTATGCCCATGAGATTCTTTAGAGGCAGCGATACCAACACTGTTAGAGGAAATGTCCCTCCCACCCCTTATCAGATACCCAGGCTGCAGTTCCCCTATCCCCTGCCTGTGAACATTTTATGTTGCTTAAAATCTTACCTCAAAAGACATCTTGCTTCCCAAGCTGGCATCTGAGCTGATGTTGGTCTGTCATTTGCAGGTCTCCACCGCTCATATCAGTGTTTCTCTCGGCAAACAAGTTCTCAGAGCCTGCCACACTCCTCTCTGCAGGCATCACCACCTTCCTGACAAGTGATAGCCAGCCTGATGGCACTGCCACTACCAGTGAAAACACTCTGAGGCCCAGGGTCAAGTTCTTCAGGAGCCCAAGCAAAGAGCTTAGGCAGAAGCCAGCTAACGCTATTGAGTCATTCTTCCAAAAGGCGGTAGAAAAGCAGCAGCCACAGACAGTGGCAGCAACCAGCCTGGCTGCTGCTGCCACTGCAGTATCACCTCTGCCAAGCTCCCCAGAGCAGCAGGAGAGAGATGGCATTGGGCTTGCCTCTGTGCAGTGTGACCTGGAGTCCCCGGTGAAGCAGAGTCCCAGAGATGGGAGTTCTCCTTACAACATCCTTCCCTGTGAGAAGTCACTGTCTGATGCTATGCTAACACCCTCAACGCCACCAAGCTCCAGGACCCTTCTGAAATTAGAGCCAGCTATGGAGGGAAACAAGCAGAATTTGCCACCCTCTCCCGAGCTCACTCTGCTCCCTCCTGCCTCACCAGGGGACCAGCAGCACTGTGAAAAGTGTGGCCAGCTCGTGCTGGTGTGGGAATTCCCAGAGCACATGGACTACCACTTTGCTTTGGAGCTGCAAAGCTCCTTCATGGAACCCAGTGCTCCCACGGCAGCAGCAGCTCCCAGCACAAAGGCTGCAGCTTCTACATCTCCTGCCAAGGCAAAGAACAAGGCCAAGGCTCCAGCAGGATCTAATGCAAAACGACCCAGAGAAGGTGTGACAAGAACTTTAGACTTTTTTTTTAAGCGTTTACCTCCTTAAATCCTAGCCATGCTGGGATTTTTTTAGATAATCAGCGTTTTTAAAGAATCAGTGGTTTTTAATGCAGTTAAAACCTTTTATACAGCCTGTCAGGTTTTTATGCAGAAACATTTAATAAATTATCTCTACTCCAAGTTTTAAGAGGAATTGGAGCTCATGAATTGGGTATTGATGCTGGATGTACCCTGTTTAGCTGATGGCAGCAAAGTTGCCTTGGTGCTTCCTGAAGCTGCATTGTATTTCTTACCTACATCTACTGCCATGGGTATTCCTGTAGCATCACTGCTCAGTAATTGTTCCTACTGTAAAAGCATGCAATGTAAGCACAGTGGCTTATCCCTGGGAAGCTCCAGCCAAGCCTAGGCTTGAACCTCTATCAGTCACTTAGTATTGAAGTTTTCACCTCGTGGTGGTTCTCCGGCTGCAATTGCAGGCCTTGCCCTTAGTGTATAACTTCATCTGTGGTAGCTTAGCCCTGTGGTTCCTCTCTACCTGGAAGACACATTTTATTACATGCACACAGAGACAGTAAGGTTTTATGTTAATATGGTTTGGCAATTCCCTTTGTCTAGCAGTCCATTGCATGATGCTTATCACCAGCCCTAGAGCCCTAGCTCAAGAAAGACTGCTCCCATGAAATAAGATTTGAGGAAGCAGGAGCTGCAAAGGCATACTTTTTTGGTGGTCTTTCTGAAATCTCAGTACCAGTTCCTGATAATTGTTCTTGACAGAAACAGTCTATTGTGGAAATCCTCAAGGAAGGGATGATAAACATGCTGAAGTTGCAGCCCTCTGTGAAAGTTCTCCTCCATCACAGAAAGAGCACATAACCACTTTCTCATCCCAAGACTCTGGGTGACACTACGTGCAACTTTTTGACAGGTATCTGTTTGGATTGTGCTCTGCCCAATGACTTGTTTCAGCTTTCTGGGGCACAGTTCATATCAGTGTGTCTGCCACAGCGCTCCGCAAATTACAACAGATCCAACAGAGCAAAATATGAAGGGGACAAGGCAGGCACTGATGAGAGGGCAAGACTGGCTCCAGAGCAAGGGATGGGTTTTGTCCTCAGCTGCTCGGCAGGGGCACTACGCCTGCTACGCCACTAGCTGTCCCCTCCCTGAAGGCCTCTTCCAGAAGTGCTGCTGCCAATAATTTGAATGCAGCTGTAGGGCGGGAGGAGGGAACATGCCACGTCAAGGCAGCACTGGGTGGGGTTTGAACACACACTTTGCAGAGAGTTTCATCAGCTGCTGGCTTCCCTCCCTGAACAGGGGGAGTAGATAATGATGCAGAGCACCGCTGTATTTGCATGTGCTGTTTCACTTTCTTTTCCAAACTGCACCATCCTACTTGGAGCTGTTGAGCTGTTCTTCCAGCAGAGAGCCTGTGCAGGGAAGCTGCTACACTGCTGTCACTTGGGGTCTAATACATGACAACACAGTTGTGAAATTTCAGGAAGCAGAAGCAGCTTATTTTGGTGTGTGCAACTCTGCTAGTAATCAGCAGAGGAAGAAATTACAGTCACTCCTATTAATGACAGTCCTCATGCTACAAAGTGACAAGTTTCCCAAAGTCCTCATGTAAAGAGTAATACCAACCAGTCTGACAGGGTTATATCACGCTCCTGTGACAGCAGCACGTCTCATTTCCCAAGTGTCCCGCAGGACTAGACGCTGCAGATGCCACTACCTGACAAAACCAAGTTCAGAACAGGCAAATCCCCTCAGTGACACAAATCACTTCCACGGGGAGCCTTTCTGCTTGTCCCAAGGGAACGACCTGTTCTCATGGAGAGAAAGCAGTCACAAGCCCCTTGATAAGGTTGAAGCTATTTTAAAAACAAACCATGGGTTAGACGTGTGCCCTAGAAAGCATCCCTTTAATTAGGCTCTAGGCGAAGTTGTGGCTGCAAGGAAGCACTCGCCACAGCCCTGTTCTACCCACAACAGCCTAAAGTGCTGTGCTCAGGGTTGACGTGGCTGCCGGTCGCCCCCAGACTGCACACCCAGGCTTGTTCAGATAAGCTGGGAGGGCATAGTTGTAAACAGCAGCGCGCGTGCATTCCTTCCACGCCACAGGATGGTTATTTATAGGGCTCAATGCAGGAAGTTTAGGAAGGGATGAAGGGCAACCATCTGGGCAACAGCCCAGCTTCACCCTTCCTCATTATACGACTCAGCCAGCAAGCTCAATAAAACATCTTTATTCTGTACATTTATATATAGATGCTTGGGGAACAAGGACAACCCCCAGCATTAGAAAAATTCAAGACAACAAAACAGCAATTATGAAGAGCATGGCACCAAGAACAGTCATGCTACAGACTCCAGGGATGAGGCGAGACCAGCCATCAGTTACCTCAGAGGTCACAACACCCCACATCCCCTTTGGGGCAGAAAACACCGGGGCTGCTGCAAACAGCTGGAGTCCCCGCTACCACGTAGGCAGCTTCTTGTGGACCCACTAGCACCCAAGAGAAGAGCCTGCTGGAGGCTGGGGCCTGCCCTTGCAGGCATGGGTTGGAAAGACTATGCCACCATAACACCAAGACCACTGCTAGGAATGGGAAGAAATCCTGCTTGAGCAGTGGACCCTGAACCAGCAGCTCCTGCCATCCTGCTGGGCTGATGGGAAGAAGCAGAGTTTCAGCCTGCGTCAGTGCTTCCCAGAAGGGACAGGTTACTACCGTCACCACCAAGGTACCTCTGAATTCCTTCATTGATGCCACATCTCCACTGGCTTCCCCACACCTCAGCATGCTCTCTGCAGGGTTGCAGCTGCCACCTCTCCACTTGCTTGAGACCAGCCCTGCGGAAAATGACGCTCTGTGACACCCACAGATCAGCATGGGTCACTCAGCCCCACAGGCACTGCCTGTGCCAGCAGCCCAGCAGCAGAACTTGCTCTTAGGATGGCAGAGGAGCTGTTTGGATGTCCAAGTGCTATCACAGGCCCTCACCCTTCTCTTTGGTCAGGGCTGGCAGGCCACTGTGCTATGTGGCAAGGCCAGCTGAAGGCCTGTTGCTTGCAACAGCCACATTTTGTAATTTGGTCAGTCAACAATAAAACCAAAAGCCTACATACTGCTATGCAGCCCCTGTTGCACCCTCCAGGTTCCGAGTGGCCGGGAGTAACATTCACACAGGGGAGCTATAGGACACCGAGTAGGAGACAAACGTGCTCCAATTTTTGAGCACAAAGTCCTTGCTGGCAACATCAGCTTTCCTCTGACAAACAATCCCAGTGGTTGGGATTCCAGTCTTTCTCAAGGAGAAACAGAAATAAAGTCACGCCACTGTCAAATCACATCTAAACAACAGAAGTCACCTGTTTCTGTATTAGTTATAACAAGCCTGCCCTCCTCACACATAAGGGCAAGCATGTGGGGAGCAAGCTGGGCTGGGCCCTGGAATAGCCATGCCAGGGAGCCCACTGCAAACCACTGCTGCCAACATGCAGATGACACCATCAGCTGAACATCCACGGAAACAAACCTGCACACGCCAGCACAGGCCCAGGCCCTGCTCTGCTCCACAGAGTGACCTCCTGCCCAGCTGTCGCAAGGAACAGATGCAAGTGCAAACTCTGTCTTCATGCCATTACATCAGGAGGCTGCATCACTCAGAGCAGGCCACAGCTTCCCAGGAGTCAGTAAGCAGGATGCTGAATGAACGTGTATATGTGAGTGGGGAACGGAAACACTTGTCCCAACACTAAGATACTCGGATTGGAGTAATTGCAAACCCACACACCAATGGACACACAACAGATTAAAGCAACCAAGATTATAAAACGGTGTTAAAAAAGTGTCCTGAACGCATTTTTGAGAGCTCAACCAAGCCCCTGCTGTGGGTTGCAGGGCCTCTTCCATCCCCTGCCCAGAGGGATGTGCTGCAGGACAACTCAAGAGAGGACTGTTATCAACCCAGTACTCCAAAAGCAGAAATGGGACCAGATATTGTGTCAGAGATGGAAAAATATCCCTTCACGCTAGGTTTCAAAGGTTCTGCGCTCCTCCAACAGTAATTTGCAAACAGTAAACAAAGCCAGGAACTTGCTTGCCCAGTCCACAGGTGCCTCTGATCTATTCTGAAGGAGGGCAGAGTAACAAAAGCTGCAGGCGATGTGGGAGAACATGCTTAACTCTGCCTCATGTATGGCACTGAATGCGAGAAACTCTCCCAGGCTCCATCTCACAGTGTGGAGGAGGGATACTCGTGCCAGAACAGGACAGCAGCAGCTCCAGGCATCACTTAAAGAGCCACACGAATTTCCATCCATCTCCCCAGGTGCTGGTGAATGGAGATCTCTCTGACCTAGTGGTAGTCAGAAGCTTAGCTGTCCAGGTCCCAAGGACTCCTCCAGGCCGTTTTCCTTGGTGGTGATGGCTTGGAGGTCAGTGACATGCCCGATGCCTTTGGTGACTCCTTCACGGAAAAGCAGCTTGGCTCCAATCTTCAAGTATTCAGGATGCTTGATGAACCTGAAACGGACAACTGCCTTCTCTCCCGTCCGCAGCTTGTCCTGAAGAAAATAGGGGAGAGCTTAGACTCAATGGATGCATGCAGGAGAGGTGCATGGGGGTGATGAGGCAAAGGAGGTTTCCTCTCTCAGACAGCATGGCTCGAGCTCTTCCCGTTACAGGGAAGATGGAAGACACAAGCTCTAGAGGATGGAGAGCCCACCTCCCTTCACAGTCTTTCTGTCCGTCACAGCTGCTTATTTTGTGAGAAGGGAATTCTTTAACATGTTGGGAGGAAAATTAACCAAATGGACAGGGTAAAGGGGTGGAGCACGCTTCTAGGAAGGGATACAGCTACTCAAGACACCAGTAGCCACTAGCTTTAAAAGAAGGCATAATAGAATCCCAACAAGCCCCACAGGGAGGTCCATCTTCCTCTCCTTTATTCCTGTGCTTACCTTTCCATGGATCTTCTCTACGATAGCAGTCTGTCGCACATTCCCCACATGCACTGTCACTTGAAACCCCTTCCGGAAAGTTGTGGCATGGAACAACAGCACAATCTCGGCTTCAAACACTGAGCAGATAGTGGGATTCATTTCTGGGCTCACCATGACCATGCCCTGCACAACAATGCAAAGTTCAAACCAATTAGAGCCAGTTCTCTTGCTTCTGAACAGCCCCCAAAACCACAAATGCATCTCCACTCTGTGACTTGGGCTTGCATCCCATTCTCAGCCTTGTACTCATCCTATTTCTTGGCTTAGCCATTTCCTCCCCTTCCAGCAATTTTCCAGCAAATATCTCTACTTCATTCCAATTTTACCAATGGGGGAAGCCTTCAGTTCTGCTTATTGGACCAGTGAGGAACCTGCCAACAGCAGTGCTCACCTTGCGCAGCAGGGAGCGGTCGAAAGGTCCAAGGGCCAGTGTGGCTGCTTGCCCAGCCCGTAGCACACGACAAGCTGAGCGGTTGCGTTGTATACTGCACACTTTCAGCCGAAGGAACTTCCCATCGTCAGTGGGACCCACCACCAGGTTCTCCCCTTCTCGGCAGATCCCACTGCCCAGGGCAGAAGAACATGACACAGTTCATCAGGAGACATGAAGAAATGTCACCCTCCAAGATCAACCTTTGCAAACTCCCCAGGGCCAAGGAGGCATGTGTCCTTGTACTCTGACCTGGAACCAACTAACAAGGATGCAAAGCTGGTGGGAACAGGGATTTCCTACAGTAGGAGCAAAAGCCACGCTATCACTCCTAAGACTACCAGGTATCCCTCACAGAGGGGCCATCATGTCCCGAGTGCTCTGCCACACTGTGTTGCTTCTTCTGGAGAAACTGCCTGTTCTGCGTGGATGCGCTGGTAGCCAAACTGCTCTGATCACTCCCAAACACTGAGGGACAGCTGCCTTCTCACTTGCCCTCTATGTTTCCTCCTGCTGCTTGAGGAAGGAGGAAAGCAACATCTTGGGATCACGGCTAACCTCTGCCAACTCTAGCTCCCAGCATGCTTCCCTTCAACATGCTACAGGTCACATTCCTTAACCAGCAACTTTAGAGCAGACTTCCTGCTTGCCATCCCATGAGTAATGGTCTGCTTAAGCCACCTCTCAACACCCTGGAGGGCTTTACCCTCACTTGGCTCAGTCATCTAGTAGCAGTCAGAACTGAGCCTCGTACTGCTTCCACTTGCAGGAGGTGACTCTAGTCTTACAGGAACTCTAGCAACCATTCACAATCAGTCTTGTCTGCCTGGCCTCACTTACCTTGACAGAGTTCCGCCCACAACAGTCCCCACTTCTGGCACAGTATAGATTTCATCAACCTGCGGCATGGCAACAAGAATAAACTGCTCAGACAGCTGTAAAATAGCACTACAGAATGAGGACAAGGTGCCTGCCCTTTGTGTGGAGGGAGGTGAGCTCTCTGCCGGTCATCAGACACTATCTTTGAGCTTTCACCAGCCCCCACTACTTTCCCAGTACAGGAAACTTTGCCTTTTTAAGTGGCAAACAGAGAAACGATCTTATCCCCAAGATGGGCATCTCTTGGTTAGGACAGAGCCCAGCCTAACAGGCTTTTTTAAAGTAAAGAGAGGACCCGCTCCTTGAAAGTCTCCCGATAGTCCTGGAGTTCACCACGTCCCTCCCCACAGTGTCCAGAGCACCCAGGTATTTGTCACATGCCACAGCAATGAGTACAGTACCAGAACTGGAAACAAACTACCCTTACAGACCTGAAACTCTGTGAGTTGCTGCATTAGTTCTTCCTGCTCTTTACTGTTGGTCAGTGGAGGGAGGATGTTGAGGAAAACTTTTAAGAGATCTAGGTTCTCCCCAGAAACACTGGACAGTGTGAAGATTGGGGTGATGCTGTCAGACAAATAAAGAGGCATAAGCAGAATGTCAGAGCACAGCTGCAGAAGGCAGCTGGGATTCTGAATCTACGAAGTCCAGCAAGAGGACAGAGACTACAGTGACAAATAGCCAGAACAGGAAGGCACATGGGCTAGACACAACTCTGCAGTAACCTGTGCCTCAATGGTTGGTCGAGGTGCCAATCCCCTGACAACTCACACTTCTATCGTGGAGAAGTAGTATCATAGAATCATAGAATAGTTAGGGTTGGAAGGGACCTTAAAGATCATCTAGTTCCAACGCCCCTGCCATGGGCAGGGACATCCCACTAGATCAGGCTGCCTAAGGCCTCATCCAGCCTGGCCTTGAACACTTCCACGGATGGGGCATCCACAACTTCCCTGGGCAACTTGTGCCAGTGCCTCATCACTCTCATGGTGAAGAAATTCTTCCTTATATCTAGTCTAAATCTGCCCCTCTCCAGTTTATACCCATTCCCCTTCATTCTATCACTACAAGCCTTTGTGAACAGTCCCTTCCCAGCTTCCCTGTAGGGCCCTTTTAGGTACTGGAAGGTGGCTATAAGATCTCCTCAGAGCCTTCTCTTCTCCAGGCTGAACAACCCCAACTCTCTCAGCCTGTCCTCATAACTCCAGTGCAGCCTCAGGCACCTTCTGCTCTCGGAGCCCAGATGAAGGTCTGAGAGAGGAAAATGCCTTTCTTGGAGAATGCATAGGTAGGAAACCTTACAAGGAGCCAAGATGTTCAAGATGCAGTCGCATCCCCCATGGTCACCCTTTCCCAGCCCCACAGAGCAGCCCAGTCTGAAACGCCTGCTCCCAGCAGAAGAAAGGAATGGTCCCTTACTTGGGAGACTGTGCAAACTGCTGTGCTGCTGTAACAGCATCATCATCTGAGTTCACAAGCAGGGGGAGCTTGTTGCAACCTGGCTGCTTCAGGATTCGCTCCAGCTGCTTCACTGTCCGTTCCACAGTGGCTTTTGAGCACAAGTCAACTTTGCTGATTACAATGAAGAAGGGGACCTTGAGGGCCATGGCCAAGCCCAAGTGCTCTCGCGTTGTGCCTGCTGCAGGAGACAAGTGAGGGTGTTAAGTACAGTGGTGTTCACCACTGCTTTTTTTTATGGGACAGCTATGTCTCCTTGGTCTCCCACAGCCTACTCTAAAGATTTCACCCTAACCACTTCGTTTATTGAGCAACAAAAAAGCAAAATTATTCTTTAAAACAAAACAGAGTATCAGTCCAGAAAAATAAAAAACACCAAGAATTTTTGTGACTGATCTGTTTGCTCCAGAGAGATGCAATAGTTTTCATTCTTGGGCTACAGTTTGCCAGAAACCAGACAAAAGAACGTCAAGGAAATATGCAGGAGAGCTCCAGCTGCCTTTTAACAAGGCTTCAGGATTCAGCACCCCTAAGAATATGCCAAGATTTGGTGGGTATTTTTTTTTCTGACAAGCATAGCCTCAAATTCCAAACAAAGCTTCTCTATCCAGGGTACAGTTTAATGTGGTCAACAGCTGGTACGAAGATCTGCTCCCCTCCCATGCACTTAGAGGCACTGGCTTACAAGAAATCAGTAGAGGCTTCCAGATTAATATTTTTTTCCTCACAGCTGTTCCCAGCTAACAAGGACCCACTCTGTGCATTCTCCACTTCCCTTCAAACATGGCTCTCAATCAGTGCGGGCAGGGCAACACTCACCAATGCCAGTGTTGGCGCTGACCACCAGCATAGCAAAGTCTGGGCAGTAGCTGGTGAGGCCAAAGATGGTTGTTTTCAGATACTTGTGGTGGCCAGCCAGGTCAATGAAAGTTATCATTTTGGAAGAACTCTCACAGATCTCTTCTGCTGTTCGGGAGTCACTGTAATTTACCACCTGAGGAA